>NC_134499.1:4104468-4476968 GCF_040206685.1 Ascaphus truei
GTCATCCGGCTCCTCCTCGATCCCATTGCACCGCCGGAGCTGAACCAAGATGGCCGCCAGTCTCAGAGGTGCACCGCTGGGCTCAAGAGGTAGCGTGGGGCAGTTTTTCAACAGGGCACAACGGGGCCCCTCCAGAGCTCTCAACCGTAGAGCTCCAATGGCAACAACAGGGACAACAAAGGTAAGCATTTAATTAAGATAAGTTTTGCGTCATCTCCTCATTTAGGGCTGCGGGGCTGCCTGTTCTTGTCGGCTTTTCCCGCCTCCCTACAAGCTGGGTCCGGGCTGTTTTCCCTCCAGCTGCGTCTTCAGGGATCTTATCTTGGAGCCCTAGCTTGGTTAGGAAGCTCCCCCCTTCCTCCAGGCGTCTCAGTGTGTGCGAGACACCGTTTCGGGTGACCAGGAGGCCAAACGGATACAGCCATCTGTATCTGATCCCCTCATCGCGGAGCACCTTGGTGATGGGGGTAAGCTGCCGTCTTTTAAGGAGGGTGGTGGGGGATATATCCTGGTATACCTGGAGTTTGTGGCCCTTGAACACAGCATCATTGCGGGTCATTTGGCAAAAGGACTCTTTTATTTTGAAAAAGTGAAAGCGCGCTATGATGTCGCGGGGGGGGGGGGTCCCCTTGCTGTGGCCTAGACCTCAGGGCCCTGTGACACCGGTCCAGATGGGTGTCCTGCTTGGATCTGTCTGGCATAAGTTGTATCAGCCATCTTCCCAGAAAATCCTCTGGGTCCGTTTCTTCCTCTGGCACCCCCCTGATCCACACGTTGTTGCGACGATCACGGTTGTCAGAGTCCTCCTGCCTGTCCGTGAGGTCCCTCACCGTGTCCTTTACTTGGGCCAGCTGTTTATCAGTTTTATGGAAACAAAAAGAAAACAGCGCACAACGCCAAATAGTGAAGTAAGTAATAGAATGTATTACAATATTAAAGGGGTAATAAATCTGCGTACATCAGATAGAAATAACATGTGCATTTAGTGCATATCACACTGGTTACCACTCTGTAGCTGTAAAACAGGACGGTCTGGCACTCAGCTGTCTCTGCAGGAGCCTCTATGATGGTTCTGGGGCATGGGATCCTTCATGCACTCCTCACACAGCAGGACGCTGCTCACAAGGGAATTCCTTTCAAGCAGCCTGGTAATACTGCAGATTCAGACACTTAGTGGGACCGCTCCTCAACCGGCGATATACTGCCTCCAGGGGAATTCCCCTACAGTCCCCCGTCTCTCCTGTGTAGATTTGCTGCTTTTCCCAGCTGCTATGATCTTGGGGCAGTCCAGAGCTGTTGGAATTGCTCTGCAAACACTTCCGCAACTGCAGGGGCTTACACAGCGTGCCACGATGCCGCTCCGTCACGTGGTGTAGCGGAGTGACGTCACAGTTCTCGTGGCAATGGAGGAATCAAAAGGGAGGAAGAAGGAGAGTCCCTTACAGTCTCTTACCGGCGCAGAAATCGCTCAGTTAGCACGGTGGCAGCCAATATAAGCTGATAGTGATACAGACGACGGTTGTCAGAGTCCTCCTGCCTGTCCGTGAGGTCCCTCACCGTGTCCTTTACTTGGGCCAGCTGTTTATCAGTTTTATGCAGGGCTTTTATGGTAGAGTCCAGCTTTTTCTCCAGGGAGTGCGTACGCTCGCCTATGCTGCCGCTGTCATCCCTCTCCTCTTCCTCCAAGTCAGTGCCACTTTGTATGGGCCCCTCGTGGCATTTGGCGCGCACCGAATCTCCTTTGGCAAAATAATCGGTTAAGACTGTGGAGGTTCTTTTGGATTGTGTCGCCCTCGACATCCTCGTACTTTTAGCTGCGTGTGAAAATATGTTTGGTGGATATCAACGGGTTTTTAGTGCTTTCTTTATTTAATTATTTGCCGGCTGTGACCGGAGCTAACGGCTCACACGTCCATTCAGTCTAAAAGTTTTAAAGTTATTTTCTCATGTGTGCCAGAAATGAGGCTCGTGATTGTAGGGAATATATACACTCACTCCATCCCTGACACCAGAATAGGAACCCATAACTTTCAGCACACAGAAAACAGGACACAATATATTTTATTAAATGGTTATAGTTTAATGTGTATATATATTGATAACCTGTATATGAACTGAGGGCTTTCTAAGTCATGGATGGTTCCAGATGGCTGCAAGGTGGTGCCTCTGTGTTTGTGCGGAGTCCGTACTTGAAAGGCTCAGGGATGCCAAGGTGTTAAAACAGGAGGGGCACTGCAGTTTTACTTGAGTACCCACGTCCTGGATTAACACAAGGCTACCCGACGACCATTTGCCAAAATCCAAACTCTGTGGAGCCTGAGCAGCAGGGGGGAGGGGGCTCAGTCTGCAAAGAAGCAGCGGGGCCAGGTTAGCACATGCCCCTTGCTACCTGAGAAAAGGTGCCCTCCTGGTTTTACAATACCGGCAAATCGCCGATTGGCTGGCAGGAGAATTCCCACGCTCTGATAGGCTAATCAGGTTAGTGAAGGAAAGCCTGAAAGCTTAAGAGAGCCTGCAGCCAATGGGGAGCACAGATTCCAAGCGCCAAACCAACAGCGGCGAATTCAAAGATGCTCAGAACTGAATAGACGCGAGTCGGCTTCAAAGATTTCAAGTCAGAAAAGTTTCTAAGTCCCGCGTTTTTGAACGTACACTGGCGACACACTTTATTCGAGCTCGGCTAGTCCCGCGAATTCGGGTGTACTCGGGTGTATTCAGGTTTCTGATCGTTTTCTGCCAGAGTGCATTGCGTTATTTTCCGGCAGGGATTTAAGCTTTTTATTCCGGCTTGCTGAAATACTGCAATGCCGTGAAAATACACATGGTGGCGCTTGCGAGCTGTTCTCTGTGAAGCCGTCCCGTATAATGAATTGTAATGCAGTATATATACTGTATATATATATATACTGTATAACAACAACCCCTATAAGCCCTAACATACAGTACTGTACACATACAGTACAGTACTGTATATGCACATACATAAATGATACTACTGTATGGGCGGCGGGGGCGAGATGTGTTTGCAGCAGAGAGAGATCCGCTGCTCTCTCTCTGCGCAAACATCGGCACAATAAAAATTATTTTAAATACATTTTTATTGATAGTGTACATGTGCAGGGGGTGTAGTGGGGATGGGTGAGGGGGGGTATTTGGCCCTTGGTGTGAGTTTAGGACTTGCGGGGGGGGGTGGTTTGCGGGTGCACTTAACCCCTTCACGACCGTAGCAGTTAATACCGCTACGGTCATGAAGGGGTTAAGCCCTCCCGCTAACCCCCCCCCCCCCCCCCGCAAGCCCTAAACAACCATCGTTGGGGCTAATACCCCATTCACCCACCCTCCCGCTACCCACAATAAAAAAATACACACACACAGCACAGCAGCCGCCAATAAATAAATAAATAAATCTAAATAAATAAATGACAATAAATACATTTGAAATACATTTTTATTGATAGTGTAGATGTGCAGGGGGTCTCCGGAGCTGAATCGCGTTGGTTTTAGGTCTGGGGACCCCCTGCTCCCCGATATACAGGCCCCTTTAGGGGGTGCCGGTATCCCTCTGCTTGGTTTAAAGGGCCCGATCACGTGATCGCGGCCTGTAAAACCAAGCAGAGCAGAGGGATACCGGCACCCCCTAAAGGGGCCTGTATCTCGGGGAGCAGGGGGTCCCCAGACCTGAAACCAGTGCTGTTCTGCTCTGGAGACCCTCTGCACATGTACAGTATCAATAAAACACATACAATATACAGTATAAATAAACACTCGTTCTTTACCTTAGCGGCTATGCGCTATGGTAAAGAAGCATCATTTCTGTATTTTAATAATATTGTACAGTGAGCAGGGGGTTCCCTGAGCCAGAAATTAATGCTCAGGGACCCCCCCTGCTCCTGCTTAATATTATTAAAAATACAGAAATGCTGCGTCATTACCATAGCGGATAGCCGCTAAGGCAATGAAGGGGTTAACCAACCGTGCCTGCTTTATTGTGTGTAGTGGGGATGGGTGAGGGGGGGTATTTGGCCCTTGGTGTGAGTTTAGGACTTGCGGGGGGGGGGGTTTGCGGGTGCACTTAACCCCTTCACGACCGTAGCAGTTAATACCGCTACGGTCATGAAGGGGTTAAGCCCTCCCGCTACCCCCCCCCCCCCCGCAAGCCCTAAACAACCATCGTTGGGGCTAATACCCCATTCACCCACCCTCCCGCTACCCACAATAAAAAATACACACACACAGCACAGCAGCCGCCAAAAAATAAATAAATAAATATAAATAAATAAATAAATGACAATAAATACATTTGAAATACATTTTTATTGATAGTGTAGATGTGCAGGGGGTCTCCGGAGCTGAATCGCGTTGGTTTTAGGTCTGGGGACCCCCTGCTCCCCGAGATACAGGCCCCTTTAGGGGGTGCCGGTATCCCTCTGCTTGGTTTAAAGGGCCCGATCACGTGATCGCGGCCTGTAAACCAAGCAGAGCAGAGGGATACCGGCACCCCCTAAAGGGGCCTGTATCTCGGGGAGCAGGGGGTCCCCAGACCTGAAACCAGTGCTGTTCTGCTCTGGAGACCCTCTACACATGTACAGTATCAATAAAACACATACAATATACAGTATAAATAAACACCTTTAAAAGCCTATGTCGTCTCATTTTGAAGCCAAACGCCGCGGAGGAAGGACCTCCGGCCAAGAAAGAAGACCAGGGCGTGGCCGCAGACGGGGAGAAGACCCCACCCGCCCCGCTGGAAGGAGATAGAAGAAAGAAGAATACAGATGAAGATAAAGATGGATTACAACTAGAAGACCCGTGGATTGGTTTGGATTTTTAGTTTAATGTTTATTATTTTATGGTTTTTTATTTTATGGGTTCCTGATCGTGGATTGGTTCGTGAGTAAGCTGCGCAACGGGAGTCGGTGGGGGCAAGTAATGGTAAGTGAACTACAGTAAAGAAATGTATTTTATTTAACTTGTTAATTTTTTCAAAAGGTTTTTTAACAGGTGTATTTGTTTTTTTTTTGTGGTATATCATTTCTTGCCACTGTATGTATGTATGTATATATGTCTAGAGAGATATATACATACAGTACAGTACAGGGTAAGAAATGATGTTGTTTTAAAAGCTGGATTAGATGTGTTTTAAATTATTTTGTGTATGCTGCTACAGTATGCTTTATTGTGAGTTTAAAGTATTTTAAAATTAGATAGATGTACTGTATTCCTTGGTATTGTATTGTGTGTTTGAGGAAGGTCAGGGATAGGCTTGGTTTGTAAAGGTTTTATTTTTGTCGGTACTTATATTTTTTCAAAGGCTTAATTGTTCTGCTCTAGGCGTGAATTTGTTAATGGTTTTATTGTTCGGGATCTAGTGTGAATTGTTTAGGGATGTGAATAATGATTTCTAATTGAGTTTTGTTTACTTGGTTGATTAATTTGCAGAATGTATATGGTGCATAGATATTTAGGCATCATTTATATTGGAATGTAAGTTGTTTAAATGGCTTTTCAGAGGTTTAGTGATGATTTAGATTGAGAGATCAGTTATGAATATTAAAGGAAATTGATTTTAATTTAGTGTGTATGTATGGAGAAGTGTTTGGTTGTAGGACAGTGCTTTTGATAACCCTTCTACATTTATTTGTACTGTATATTGGTTTATCATGGGTGTGTATATAACGTGTGTATATATATATATATATATATATATATATATATATATATATATATATACTGTATATATCTCTCTCTCTGTCTCTCTGTATATATATACAGTATATATATATATATATATATATAGTTGCATGATGAAGCCACAGTACAAATTCATGGGTGAAGGGTGGGTATCGGGCCTGTGTGGCTTAACCCCTTAATCACCTTTGCGGTTATTATCTGATAAGGTGTTTAAGGGGTTAATTGATATCTGAATGTAATTGCAATGTATTGGCTTTTGATTTTTGTTTACTTGGTTGTAGGGCAGTATGCTTTTGATAACCCTTCTACATTTATTTGTACTGTATATTGGTTTATCATGGGTGTGTATATAACGTGTGTATATATATATATATATATATATATATATATATATATATATATATATACTGTATATATCTCTCTCTCTGTCTCTCTGTATATATATACAGTATATATATAGTTGCATGATGAAGCCACAGTACAAATTCATGGGTGAAGGGTGGGTATCGTGCCTGTGTGGCTTAACCCCTTAATTACCTTTGCGGTTATTATCCGATAAGGTGTTTAAGGGGTTAATTGATATCTGAATGTACTTGCAATGTATTGCCTTGGTTTTGGCTATGTATTGTGTGGGCAAGAGAAGGAAGGCGCTGGCGTCGGACACTTCGTATTGATGAGGTCAGTAGTACTTTATTTATTTGTATATGCTAGTTAATGTTTTTAATAATGGGCAATTAATCTATTATCCATATCTGGATAATAGTTATTTTGCACATTATTGTACTTTAGGTGTTGGGGGGGAGGGTGTATGTATTGAATGTATAGGCCAGGTTTATTTTTTTTACATTCAGGGTTTGATTCCGTGGTTTTGCGTGGGGCCTATGGAGACCACCTGTGGGTATCCTCGGGTATCCTAAAGGGTAGCAGGCTGGTGGTTCCATGGGTGACACATGCGGGGATGACGATGTGTGGTCCCACTTCTGTGGGGGCACCTCCGACCCGTAGTCTGCAGGCATGACGATGTGTGGTCCCACTTCTGTGGGGGCACCTCCGACCCGTAGGTGCGGGGATGATGATGTGTGGTCCCACTTCTGTGGGGGCACCGCGGACCCGTAGTGAGCACCCGTGAGTTCCCCAGACCCCCATGGGAACCACCCGAGGCCCCGCAGACACCTGTGGGTTTGACCCGGGGCTCCCAAACATCCTTGGGCCTACTGTGGGGACCCAATTGTGGCCCACGGTGACCCAAGGAGACCACCTGAGGGCTATGGTGCTGGCAGGATCCACCAGCAGGCCTCCAGAAACTGTGGAATGCTGCTGGTAAACTGTAGGTCTGTCCAGGTGCCCTGCCAGCCCACCGGGGACTAGCGTGGGGCTGCGTTATGGACCCTGAATGTAAAAGAATAAATCTTGTATTTATGGGGGGGCACAGGTGGTGGGTAATGTATTTAATAAATATAATGCTGTTTATTGTGGGTCATTGTACTGTTTTTATTGTGGGTACTGGGGTGGGGGTGGGGTGTTTCCCCAACGGTATGTGGGTAGGCCTCCCTTGTGGGTACTGACTGGGTGGTTAGGCCTCACGGGTGGGGGGGGTTAGTGTGGGAGGGTATGTAGGCATCCCGAGTGGTGGGTGAGGGTGGGTTAACCCCTTCATGACTGTAGCGGTTAATAACCGCTATGGTGATTAAGGGGTTAGGGGACATTACTTTGTATGTTTTAATTTTTGTGTCTGTTTTGCAGAAGCGGAGGGGCCATGGCCAGGATGGGGGGGGTAACGGTATGTGGGTAGGGGGTGAGGGTGGTTAGCAATGCAGGGAGGGAGATTTACTGGTAACAGAAACATCTCTCTCCCTTCAGTGTAGTCTGTTTAAAGCCCCCTCCCCCCTAATGTGTGTTTCTGTAAAATCTCTCTCCCTTCAGTGTAATCTGTTTAACAGAAACATTAGGGGGGAAGGGGCTTTAGGCCTTTATATCTCTCTCCCTTCAGTGTAATCTGTTTAACAGAAACATTAGGGGGGAGGGGGCTTTAAACAATGCTGTGTATAATGTATAAGGTTTTTTACAATTAGATAGATGTAATCCTTGGTATTGTAAGGGTTAGCTTTGGTTTTAAATTGTGTTTTCTGGTTGGTACTTACAGTATATATTGATTTTTGTATACTTGATTGGTTAAAATAGTTGAATTGTTTGGAAGTGTTTGTATTTACTGGTAGAGTAGCTTGCAATTATATTGTTAACATTCATTTGCAGAATGTATATGGTGCATAGATTTTATGCATCATTTATACAATGTAAATGCAATGTACTGTGTGGATTGGAATGTTATGTTTTATATTGTAAAATCAGTTAGGATTATTAAATGGATTATTATTATTGTCTGTATAGAGAAGCGTTATTTGTAGGACAGTATGATTTTGATAACCATTCTATATGTATTTGTATATTGGTTCATCATCTGTGTGTATATATACTGTATACTGTATATATCTATCTATATCTATATCTATATCTATATATATATCTATATATATATATATATATATATATATATATATATATATATATATATATATATATATATATATATATATACAGTGGTTGACAAATCACCAAAAAATCTACTCGCCACACAAAAAAATCTACTCGCCACCTAGTACCAAACGTGTGCTGCTTGGGCCAATATTTACTCGCCCGGGGGTTAAATCCACTCGCCCGGGGCGAGCAAATGTATAGGTTTGTCGAACACTGTATATATATATATATATATATATATGCAGTGCTTGACAAATCACCCAAAAATCTACTCGCCGAACCAAAAAATCTACTCGCCACCTAGTCCCGCCCCCAACCCCGCCCCTAGAGAGAGAAAGAGAGGGGAGAGAGACAGAGAGGGGGGAGAGAGAGACAGAGAGGGGGGAGAGAGAGACAGAGAGGGGGGAGAGAGAGAGAGGGGGGAGACAGAGAGGGGGGAGAGACAGAGAGGGGGGAGAGACAGAGAGGGGGGGAGAGACAGAGAGGGGGGAGAGACAGAGAAGGGGGAGAGACGGGGGGTAACTGACTGACGGGGGGGAGGCAACTGACTGACCTGGGGGGGTAACTGACTGACTGGGGGGGGTGGGATGACTGGCTTTGACTGACTGGGTGACTTTTCACTGACTTGGTGACTGGGTGGGGGGGTGGGATGACTGACTTGGTGACTTGGTGACTGGGTGAGGGGGTGGGATGACTGACTGGGTGACTGGGTGACTGGGTGGGGGGGTGGTATGACTGACACTGACTGACTGGGGGACTTTTGACTGACTGGGTGGGGGGTGGGGTGACTGATTGGGTGACTGTGTGGGGGGGTGGGGTGACTGGGTGGGGGGTGACTGACTGGTGGAGGGGGGGTGACTGACTGGGGGGTTACCTCTGGTGTCCTGCACACACATTCTCTCTCTCCCATACACACACACAAACACTCAATCACACACACACACACACACAATCTCTCTCTCATACCCATACACACACACACACACACACACACACACACACACACACACACACACACACACACACACACACACACACACACACACACAATCTCTCTCTCATACCCATACACACACACACACAATCTCTCAATCTCTCTCTCATACACACACACACACACACACACACACAATCTCTCTCTCATACCCATACACACACACACACACACAGGAAGGGACCTGCGCTGGAGGGGAGAGAGAGAGGGGGGGGAAACACCCCGCTACTTCCTCCCGCCCCGCGCGAGCAGCGGGATCACCGAGGGGAGAGAAACACCGGCAACTGCAGTATCTTCAGACCCGCGCGGGCAGCGGGAACACAGGAGGGGGGGAGAGAAACACCCCGGTTACTACAGCATGTGACCCGCGCGGGCAGCGGGAACACAGGAGGGGGGGAGAGAAACACCCCGGTTACTACAGCATGTGACCCGCGCGGGCAGCGTGAACACAGGATGGGGGGAGGGGAGAGAAACACCCCGGTTACTTCAGCATGTGACCCGCGCGGGCAGCGTGAACACAGGATGGGGGGAGGGGAGAGAAACACCCCGGTTACTTCAGCATGTGACCCGCGCGGGCAGCGTGAACACAGGATGGGGGGAGGGGAGAGAAACACCCCGGTTACTTCAGCATGTGACCCGCGCGGGCAGCGGGAACACAGGATGGGGGGGGGGGGGCGAGAAACACCCCGGCCACTACAGTATGTGATCCGCGCGGGTAGCGGGAACACAGGATGGGGGGGGGGGCGAGAAACACCCCGGCCACTACAGTATGTGACCCGCGCGGGTAGTGGGAGCACCGCGAGGAGGGGAGGGAAACACCCCGGCTTTTACAGTATGTTGAGACCCGCGCGGGCAGCGGGAGCACCGGAGAGAGGGGGAAGGATGTATCAGTGTATACAGTATATAAATATTTAAAGTGCATTAAATTCCCCCCACCTGAAGCATCTGTCCAAACTCCTCCATGACCGGATCAGTAAATTGTAAATTATAGGAGCTGACAGAATTATACAGCAGGATATGAGGAGGAGGAGGAGGAGGAGGAGCAGCAGCAGACGCGCATGCACGCACGCACTCAACCCCCCCCCCCCCCCCCATTACTTACCCATGCAGAAAGGGCGGTTTGAAGTCCTGGCAACTCCATCCCGCGTCACAGCCAATCAGCTACGATTTTTTTTTTTTCAAATTTTTTTTTTTTCCGAATAGAGGATTTTTTTTTTTTGCAGAGCAGGGGAAAGGTTACTGGCCACGAGCCAATATCCGATCGCAGCTGGCGAGTTGGCGACCGGGTTTGTCGAGCACTGTATATATGTATGTGTGTATACAGTATATATATACACAGTATATACTGTTTATGTATAGGGATTGTTATTATATATATACTGTATATATATCCAGTATATATATACAGTATATATTTATTTCTCTTCATGTATTTATTTATTTATTTAGATTTATTTATTAATTGTGGGGCTGCTGTGTGTGTATTTTTTTTATTGTGGGTAGCGGGGGTGGGTGAATGGGGTATTAGCCCCAACGGTGCTTGTTTAGGGCTTGCGGGGGGGTAGTGGGAGGGCTTAACCCCTTCATGACCGTAGCGGTATTAACTGCTACAGTCGTGAAGGGGTTAAGTGCACCCGCAAAACCCCCGCAAGTCCTAAACTCACACCAAGGGCCAAATACCCCCCTCACCCATCCCCACTACACACAATAAAGCGGGCACGGTGGGTTAACCCTTTCATTGCCTTAGCGGCTATCCGCTATGGTAATGACGCAGCATTTCTGTATTTTTAATAATATTGAGCAGGAGCAGGGGGGGTCCCTGAGCATTAATTTCTGGCTCAGGGAACCCCCTGCTCACTGTACAATATTATTAAAATACAGAAATGATGTTTCTTTACCATAGCGCATAGCCGCTAAGGTAAAGAACGAGTGTTTATTTATACTGTATATTGTATGTGTTTTATTGATACTGTACATGTGCAGAGGGTCTCCAGAGCAGAACAGCACTGGTTTCAGGTCTGGGGACCCCCTGCTCCCCGAGATACAGGCCCCTTTAGGGGGTGCCGGTATCCCTCTGCTCTGCTTGGTTTACAGGCCGCGATCACGTGATCGGGCCCTTTAAACCAAGCAGAGGGATACCGGCACCCCCTAAAGGGGCCTGTATCTCGGGGAGCAGGGGGTCCCCAGACCTAAAACCAACGCGATTCAGCTCCGGAGACCCCCTGCACATCTACACTATCAATAAAAATGTATTTCAAATGTATTTATTGTCATTTATTTATTTAGATTTATTTATTTATTTATTGGCGGCTGCTGTGCTGTGTGTGTGTATTTTTTTATTGTGGGTAGCGGGAGGGTGGGTGAATGGGGTATTAGCCCCAACGATGGTTGTTTAGGGCTTGCGGGGGGGGGGGGGAGGGCTTAACCCCTTCATGACCGTAGCGGAATTAACTGCTACGGTCGTGAAGGGGTTAAGTGCACCCGCAAACCCCCCCCCCCCACAAGTCCTAAACTCACACCAAGGGCCAAATACCCCCCCTCACCCATCCCCACTACACACAATAAAGCGGGCACGGTGGGTTAACCCCTTCATTGCCTTAGCGGCTATCCGCTATGGTAATGACGCAGCATTTCTGTATTTTTAATAATATTGAGCAGGAGCAGGGGGGGTCCCTGAGCATTAATTTCTGGCTCAGGGAACCCCCTGCTCACTGTACAATATTATTAAAATACAGAAATGATGTTTCTTTACCATAGCGCATAGCCGCTAAGGTAAAGAACGAGTGTTTATTTATACTGTATATTGTATGTGTTTTATTGATACTGTACATGTGCAGAGGGTCTCCAGAGCAGAACAGCACTGGTTTCAGGTCTGGGGACCCCCTGCTCCCCGAGATACAGGCCCCTTTAGGGGGTGCCGGTATCCCTCTGCTCTGCTTGGTTTACAGGCCGCGATCACGTGATCGGGCCCTTTAAACCAAGCAGAGGGATACCGGCACCCCCTAAAGGGGCCTGTATCTCAGGGGGCCGGGGGTCCCCAGACCTGAAACCAACGCGATTCAGCTCCGGAGACCCCCTGCACATGTACACTATCAATAAAAATGTATTTAAAATCATTTTTATTGTGCCGATGTTTGCGCAGAGAGAGAGCAGCGGATCTCTCTCTGCTGCAAACACATCTCGCCCCCGCCGCCCATACAGTAGTATCATTTATGTATGTGCATATACAGTACTGTATGTGTACAGTACTGTATGTTAGGGCTTATAGGAGTTGTTGTTATACAGTATATATATATATATATATACTGTGTATATACAGTACTGTATATATATATACTGCATTACAATTCATGAATTTATGCCATCTGGTGGACACGCGAAGTATTGCAGCCTATTAAATCCTGATCATTATCATTTAACAGATCAGGCCCCCGTCAGCCAGGCATGAACCGTGGCTGGGAAGGCAAACGCAACGAAGCATGCAAGAGGTGAGCAGCGGCGGATTCCAGGTATCTGCCAGGTACAAACTGGGCATTTGCTCGAATAAAGTGTGTCGGTGCAGTAGTGGTCGCAGCTGGCATTGCATGCCGAAAACAGTTCCAGGACTTTTGTGAGTAACTACCGGTCATTAGAAAGTGCTCTAAAAACGTCATCTTCAGGAATTTCGTTCCGGAAACGGATTTATTAGTTATCCCATTCCCAGTAAGTGTGTTAATCTTGAATTGTGTAACTTTGTGTGTCTGTCTTCTATGAGAAATAAATTACCATGTATTTTACCATCTTGTTTTGCTCAATCAATGATCCCTGTTATAAAAAGGTGTTAAGAAACCTGGTCTCCTGTGACAGATACGCTCTGGAGTTCCGCACTATCACCGCCGAGACCGGATGGAACAACGAGGCATAATCAGCTGCCTTCTGGCAAGGTCTCTCTGAGATTTTAAAAGACGAGGTCGCTGCACTTGAATGCCCTACCGATCTCAAAGAACTCATCACCATATGTGTTCGCGTTGATCAACGACTGCAGGAGAGGAGGTCCGAGAGAACCCGTCACCGGCAGCTCACTCCGAGATTCCCTTCTCTCCATCCTGGTACAGCTGATCCTCTTCTGCCAGATATTCCTGAGCCCATGCAACTTGGGGGCAACAAGTTGTCGTCCAGTGAGAAACAGCACCGATGCAATGCCGGTATCTGCCTGTACTGTGGCAATCCCAGACATCAGGTACTCTATTACCCCCCACAATTCGGGAAACGCCAACTCCCAATGAGGTACAGGGGAATCACATTGGGAACACTTTCTACCTCCCCTACCAAAGAGAAAACATTGCCAACCAGACTCCATGTACCTGTTACACTGACCGGCAAGAACTTCCACACCACCGCTTTAGCCTTTGTGGATTCCGGGTCGGGAGGCAATTTTATTGACCAGGGCTTAGCTGAGAGGAATAACATCTCCCTCGTCCGCAAGAAATGCCCTGTAAGGTTGGAAGCAATTGATGGTCGACCACTGCAACCAGCATTTATCTCTTTACAGACCACTCTCTTTTACGTACAGGTAAGGACCATACGGAAGAGATCCAGCTGGATGTCATCCATACTCCATCGGTCGACGTGATTCTTGGCCTCCCGTGGCTCCAACTTCACAACCCATCTATTGATTGGACTGACAAGGAACTTGTTCTGTGGAGCGCTTCATGTTCTAAGAATTGCGCAGTGTCCGTCAAAAGTATATGTGGGGTTGCAGCTCCTAAAGAAGAGAAGGTAACTTTGCCCGAGGTTTACACCGATTATCGTGATGTTTTTGCTAAAGCAAGATTGGAGTTTCTGCCACCTCATCGCTCCCTCGATTGCCCTATTAACCTGCTACCTGGTTCAGTACCTCCTAGGGGAAGCTCATATCCACTTTCCCTTCCAGAGACTAAAGCCATGAAGGAGTACATTCAAGAACATTTACTAAAGGGGTTTATTCGGAAATCTCCTTCCCCAGCAGGCTTCTTCTTCGTGAAGAAGGACGGATCATTATGACCCTGTGTCGATTATAGAGCTCTTAACAAGATCACCATAAAAAAAGTTACCCTTTGCCATTGATTTTGAAACTCTTTGATCGCCTTCAAGGGGCCACCATCTTCACCAAACTAGACCTGGGTGGGGCCTACAATTTGGTAAGAATTCACCAGGGTGACGAATGTAAAACGGCTTTCATTACTCGAGATGGCTATTATGCATACCTCGTCATGCTCTTCGGCCTCTGTAATGCCCCTGCCATCTTCCAAGACTTCGTTAAGGAAATCTTCACGGACCTGCTCAATTAGTTTGTTATCGTCTATTTGGATGACAATGATTTTTTTCTAGGTCTTCACAGGAACATGTTGGTCATGTTAAACAGGTTGTAACGCTGTGCTCACCACAAACAAGACGAGACCCCAGTACTGAGATGGGAATAGGTAATAAACCCCAGCCACGTCTGGAGTGTAGGGTAGTCTTGGTTGCCGGGTCTGGGGTGGAGAGGTCAGGGTTGTCTTATACTTGCCGTGGTCAGAGTAAGAGAGGTCCATAACGTAGAAGGTACTATAGCCGTGGTCAGGTTTGGAGAGATTAGGATAGTCGAGGTTAAATGCCGTGGTCGGGGTTGGAAAAGAGCGGAGGGTCAGAGATAGCCGAGTTCAGAATACCAGAGAGACGGAAGGTCCAAAAGCAAGCCGGGTCAGTACACAGGAGATCAATCTATAAAGCAAGGCAACTGAACAAGAACAAGGCAAGGTAGAAGAGGTTAACACAGAGTTACAAGAATCTATGCTCAGCAAAAGTGCCAGTGGCACAGCTGAGCATATATAGGCAGGACTGCCCAATCCCATGGAGGGGTGGAGCAGAGGAGTGGCCTCAGTGAAGGCTGTGATAGCTGATTACGCGCAACGGTATCCTGAGGCAGAGGCTAACGTTGCAGCGTCTGGGGACGTCGGAAGTGCGCGCATGCGTGTTGCACGAACCGCGGGTGCCGCTCTGCAAGGGGAAGCCCTGCACGTGCGCGGGGCCGTCGGGAGATCGCGGGAGATCGCGCGAGTCTGGGATCCTCACACAGGTACTGCTACACATACGTGAAAAACATTTGTCCGCCAAGCTGGAAAAGTGTCAGTTACATAGTTACATAGTAGAGGAGAGTGAAAAAAGACGAACGTCCATCAAGTTCAACCTATGCTAAATTTAGACAACAGATACTTTATCCTATATCTATACTTACTTATTGATCCGGAGGAAGGCAAACAAAACCTCCACGGCATTTCTCGGATACATAATTTCTGACACTGGTCTCACAATGGATCCAGCTAAGGTGAAGGCGGTCCTGGATTGGCCTCGTCCCACTACTCAAGACTGTAGAGTGCATTCTGGGCTTTGCAAATTACTAACGCAGGTTAATTAAAAATTTCTCTTCTGCGATAGTTCCCATTACAGCCTTAACAAAGAAAGGTGCGGCCGGCGGCTAGCCAAGCCTTCGATCATCTGAAAACCGCCTTAGTTTCTGCACCCATCCTCATACATCCGGATCCCAAACTACCGTTCACCTTGGAAGTGGATGCATCGGACGCCGGAGCCAGAGCTCCTGTCTCAACAAAGGACTCCTCAAGCCAGACTTTATCCGTGTGCCTTTTTCTCGAAAAAAAATTCTCCAGACGAACAAAATTATGATGTAGGTGACCGAGAACTTCTATCTATCAAGTTAGCTCTAAGAAGAATGGAGACATCTTTTAGAAGGCACGGAGAATCCTATCACCATCTTGACCGACTGCAAGAACTTTCTCTACATCGAGGGCGCTCGTCGCCTAGGGGTTTGACAAGTACGGTGGTCGCTTTTCTTTTCCCGTTTCAATTATATTATTTATTTCCTACCGGGTTCAAAAAATGTCAAGGCCGATGCCCTCACCCGTCAGTTTTTGGTGGATGACAAAACCGAGGATCATCAGGAAACCATACTTCCTTCTAAATACATACTTTTCGCTAACAACTTCAATGCCTTGAGAGAGATCATACAAGATCAGTCCCACATCCCAGAAGGTCTCAAAGTTCCTAAAGGGCGATTCTTTACCTCACCGCCTCATCAGAGGAAGGTTCTTGAATGGGGTAATTCTTCCAAGTCATCTGGACATCCTGTTACTAGAAGAACCACCGATCTTGTGGAGCGGACCTTCTGGTGGCTCGGCATGCAGAAGGACATTAAGGAATTTGTTGCTGCGTGCTTGACATGTGCTCGGAAAAAGACTCCTGGGAACAAAACACCAGGACTCCTTGAACCGCTTCCCGTCCATGCTTCCCCGATTCATCCTCATCTCTGGCTCCTCTCCTCGTACAGGGCCAACAGGAATATGAGGTCCAGTCCATCTTGGACTCCAGGATCTCCAGAGGATCGATCCAGTATCTCGTACACTGGAGGGGCTTTGGGCCCGAGGAACGGTCCTGGGATCCTTGTCACCGTCTCCATGCCCGCAGGCTTGTCCGGCTCTACTACACCAAATATCTGCACAAGCCCTTCCTGAAACGCCTGGATGTCGCTCCTGAGAGGGAGGAGTTATTGTCAGGATCCGTGATCTGCGACGCGCTCAGCGCACTCATCACTTACCCCAACCTGTGATCAGGCCATCCGCTCCTTCCTTCATCCATGACGCTTCTCCTTCTCTTGGGACCAGCCGCCATGCTAGGCGCGCGCATCCTCCGCATAGGTTAATACTACTGTCTCCGGTCCCGTATCCAGACTCCGCCCATACGGCAACGTCATCAGTACACAGCGCGCACACGCTGTGCGTGGCCAGCACAAGCTGCGCGTGGCCAGCACAAGCTGCGCGTGGCCAGCACAAGCGTGTCATCTCTCCGCCTCTGGGATTCTACCCACACCTGTCTCACTCACTCTCACACTATTACACTCACTCTCTCTGATGCGCCTCCTCCAGCCTGTTACCTCATTGGTTCCTGTGTCCTATATATGCTCAGCCGGCCCACTAGCAAATCGGCTGAGCATAAACCTGCCTATGTGCGAATTATTCACTGCTACCCTTGCCTTCAGTCTTGTCTTGTTCCTCTATTTCTGACCTCAGCTATTCTTCTGGTCCGCTCTTCTAAACTCCTGGCCCTGGCTACCAACAATGATCCGCACCTCTCCAACCCCGACCTCGGCAAAGTACCACGATGATCCGCACCTCTACAGTCCTGACCACGGCAAGTATCTCTGACTATCCATACCTCTCCAACCCCGATCCAGTTACCTTAACCTATCTACACTCCAGGCGCGCCCACACGGCTGTGGGTTGGTGTTATATATCAATCCCCACCTCAGCCTCGCGGTCACGCCTTGTTTGTGGTGAGCACTCCGTTACACTGACTACCATTTGTCTGCCTCGATCTCGGAACCGGACCCGACTACCCTCTGCCTGCCTCGATCTCGGAACCGGACCGACTACCCTTTGCCTGGCGCCTGCCTCCACCTCGGAACCGGACCTGACTACCATTTGCCTGCCGCCAGCCTCGACCCCGGAATGTACCTGATTACCCCTGCATCGCAGGCCAAGGTCAGTGTATTACTCCCTACCTATGCCCTGCAGGTCTGTCTGTTTTGCAGTCAGCAACGTTACAGCAAGCTACCTGCCTATCTGAACAAGCTCCTCACTCCTACCACACACCACTTACACTGGCGACACACTTTATTCGAGCTTGGCTAGTCCCACGAATTCGGGTATACCCGGGTGTATTGAGGTTTGTGACTGTTTTCTGCCCGAGTACATTGAGTTATTTTCCAAGCAGGGATTGAAGCATTTTATTCCCGCTGGCTGCAATACTGCACAGTATATATATATAAACTGCATTACAATTCATGAATTTATGCCATCTGGTAGACACGCAAATTATTGCAGCCTATTAAATCCTAATCATTATCATTTAACAGATCAGCCGCCCATCAGCCAGGCATGAACCCAGGCTGGGAAGGCAAATGCAACGGGGCTTGTCAGAGGTTAGGAGTGGCGCATTCCAGGTATCTGCCAGGTACATACCGGGTATTTGCTCGAATAAAGTGTGTCGGTGCAGTATCACCTGAGATCTGACTCCAAAAGGTTCCCAAGGTTCGACAAAGTATCTGGCCGCTCCCCCTTCACTTACCGAGCACCCCACACCTAGAACAAACTATCTGAGACTCTCACAGCCGCCACCAGTCTACGTTCTTTCACAACTAAAGCTGTCTCACATTTTAATCTGATCTGTAACTTTTTCATCCGCCTTAAAGATAAAATATGTTAAACTGTTCATGCGATGTCTTTATACATAATGTATAACCCTGTTCACTTAATGTAACTACGCATTTGTAACCATGTATTTGTAACCATGTACCTGTATTGTCACCCTAACTTTGTGCCTAGGGCATACTTGGAAATGAGGGGTAACTCTCAATGTATTTCTTTTTGGTAAAACATTTTAAAATAAATAATACAAATTCCCGACATGAGCTCCCTGCCATTTGGGAGGTTATAAATAATTACGCTATTACTCTTAACGTTACCCGGTCACCTCACAATTTGTATTAAAATATTTTAAAATATATTACTTTTATTATCAATGTAGCCTCAACCCAAAGGTAGAAATGTACCTCCTCCCCTCTCCCCTTCCGATCCCTGCCCCCCTCTCTTCTATTATTTCTGTACCTCACATTTATACTTTTGTGTTATAATACTGTAAAACTTTCAATAAACTTTGAGTAAAAAAACTAAAGTGCAGCCCCTTCCATGACCAAAGTGAACAAATGGTAGTGAGGCATTTAATCGGTTACATAGTTACATAGTTACATAGTTACATAGTTACATAGTAGATGAGGTTGAAAAAAAGACGTACGTCCATCAAGTTCAAACAATGCTAAATTTAGACAACAGATACTTTATCCTATATCTATACCTACTTAGTGATCCAGAGGAAGGCAAACAAAAAAAAACCAGTGTCACATCATCCAAAGATATCTCATAAGGGGAAAAATAAATTCCTTCCTGACTCCAAGAATTGGCAATCGGATTAATTCCTGGATCAACATCCTTCCCATGTATACTTATTTGGTATATCCCTGTATACCTTTCCTTTCTAAAAACATGTCCAACAATTTTTTTGAAGAAATCTATTGTATCTGCCATCACAGTCTCCATGGGTAATGAATCCCAGATTTTAACTGCCCTTACTGTAAAGAAACCTTTCCTTTGTTGCTGGTGAAATCTCCTTTGCTCCAACCTTAAGGGATGGCCCCGAGTCCTTTGTACTGCCCGTGGGATGAATAGCTGTTATGAAAGCTCCTTGTATTGTCCCCGAATATATTTGTATATAGTTATCATATCCCCCTTAGACACCTCTTTTCTAATGTAAATAAATCTAATTTAGCTAGCCTCTCCTCATAAGTTAGATTGTCCATCCCCTTTATTAATTTGGAGCCTCTTCTCTGCACTCTCTCTAGTTCCATAATGTATTTTATTAGGATTGGTGCCCAAAAATTGTACTCCATATTCAAGGTGTGGTCTTACTAATGCTTTGTAAAGGGGCATAATTATGTTTACTTCCCTTCCATCCATTGCCCGTTTGATGCAAGATAAGATCTTGTTTGCCTTTGCAGCTACTGTATGACTTTGGGCACTATTGCTGCGCTACGGCGTGCGCGCCACACAGCACAGACAGACAGGCCCCAGTGGCTGTGTGTGTGTGCGCGCAAAGCGCTGTGCAGCATACAGGGAAGACAAGAATTTTGTTGTGCCTCCCCGCGCTCTCCCTAGATCTCCCCTACAGACCACTGGTCGCAGCTGTAGTCTCTGGATGTGGCGCCAAGCCGCCAGGTGCATGTACAGCAGGGAGGACTGGGGCCGTAGCCTAAGCCTGCAGTCTACAAGCTGTTACATGTGCTCACCACGTACAAGGAGGGACCGCGAAACTCAGGTGAGAGATGTAACGACTGCACCCACAGCTACGGGGACACGCCTGGAAAGTGGAAAATAGGCGTCTGGAACCGTCTGGGAGTATAAGATAAGTAAGATACTCGCCAGATGAAAAGGGAGGTTCCAGAAGATAGTTGGTACCGAGAGCCTGGGGGTAAGTTGGAATCCGCAAGCCGAGGTGAAGGGTCGGAGAGTTCAGGAAGTCAGGGTACAGGCCAAGGGTCGAAAGTCCAGAGCGGGTCCACAGCCAAGCCAGTTCGGTACACAAGGGATCACTAGAAAAGACAAAGAGACAAGGAACTGAGGCAGGCACGACCGTGGGTAACACAGGTCACACAAAGCTATGCTCAGCCAAAGAAGGAATGGCTGAGCAAGGTATAAATAGGAGGAAGGCCCAATAGGAAGAGGGGGAGTGACAAGGGAGCGGCTCCAGGGAAGATAGGAATTGGTGGGGAGATAATTACCACAGCTGCTCTTGATGCGAGGCTTGTGAGCGGTGCACGCGCATCAGGCGTGTGCGCCGCACGGGAGAGATACTAGCGGCCGGAGCTGGGGGCGGGAACTCCTCCAGAGGGAGGACGTAAAAGTCCTCGATTGTGCGCGCGCATGCGCGTGTTCAGTAGCCACCGCGGGAAGCGGAGCGGAAGGAAGATCCCGCCCGCGGCGGAAGGGAGCAGGACCGGAGCGTGGGTAGGTAAAGTCGTGGGGGGAACCCCCTTAGGGAGGTGTGTTCCCCCGGACCTTACAGTACCCCCCCCTTGAGGAGCGGCCTCAGGACTACTCCAATATGGCTTTTGGGGAAATTTAGAGTGAAAGAGTCTCAGCAGCCTTCGAGCATGTATTTGATGGTAGGGCACCCAAGATCTCTCCTCTGGGCCAAAGCCCTTCCAGTGAACCAGGTACTGCACCGAACCGCTCGTCCTCCTGGAATCCAGAATAGACTGAATCTCAAACTCCTCCTGCCCCTGAACTATGACTGGCTTAGGGTCAATCGGTGTCCTATGGAACCGCGGACTCTGGGACACAGGTTTCAGCAGTGACACGTGGAACACGGAGGGTATCTTCATGGATGGAGGAAGTTCCAGACGATATGCCACAGGATTGATCCGTTCCACTACTGAGAATGGGCCCAAATACCTGGGGGCCAGCTTGTGGCTCGGAGTCTTCAGTCTAATGTTCTTGGAGGAGAGCCAGACTTTATCCCCTGGCTTGAAGACTGGTGCCTGGCGGCGGTGAAGATCTGCCTGTGCCTTTTGTCTATGGGTTGCCTTTCTTAAAGCCTCTTGGATCTTTTTCCAGGATTCCTGAAGATCCTTGATTCGGTCATCGGCCGCTGGAACCCCAGAAGGAACTGAGGTGATGGGCACCTGACCCGGGTGAAAACCATAATTAATGAAAAAATGGGATTTCAACGTGGAGCTGTTCTTTAAAGAATTATGGGAGAACTCTGCCCACGGAAGTAAATCTACCCAATTGTCCTGGCTGTCCGCGATGAAGCATCGGAGGTATTGCTCCAGAGTCTGGTTCATTCTCTCTGTTTGCCCATTAGTTAGGGGATGATACCCGGAAGAAAAATGGAGGGTGATATCCATCCTGCGAGCGAAGGCCCGCCAAAATTTTGAGACAAATTGTGTACCTCGATCCGATACGATGGAAAGAGGAACTCCGTGAATGCGGAATATTTCCTTAACAAAAACGTCTGCCAGGGTGGCGGAATTGGGTAGGCCTTTAAGGGGGACGAAATGAGCCTGCTTGGAAAAACGGTCCACGACAACCAGAATGGTGTTCATCCCTTTAGAGGTTGGAAGTTCCACCACAAAGTCCATGGACAGATGACTCCACGGGCGTTCTGGTATAGGGAGGGGTTGTAGAAGGCCGTACGGCTTTCTACGAATGGTCTTAACCTGGGCGCAGATTGGACAGGTCTTTACATACTCTGAAATGTCCTGCAACATGGTTGGCCACCAAAAGGTACGACCAATGAGGTCAGACGTTCTGCTAATGCCTGGGTGACCGGCTGACCTAGAAGAATGACCCCACTCAAGAATCTTCTTAAGGAAGCGTGGAGTTGCATACAGACGGCCGACCGGCACCTTAAGGCCCCTCGGGAGGTTAGATTGTGCTGCCATGACCTGATCCAGGATATCAAAAGAGTTGGCCGAAATGATATATTTGGAGGGTAAGATTGTTTCGGAGATAACTTCGTAATTGTCCTCAAATAGGAATTGACGTGAAAGTGCGTCTGCCTTTTGATTTTTTGAGTCAGGAATGTAAGATATGAGATAATTAAATCTCGGAAAAAAAAGAGACCATCGAGCCTGATGCGCCCCAAGGCGACGTGCACTCTCAATGTAAAGTAAGTTTTTATGATCAGTAAAGATTGAAATGGGGGTCTCCGTTCCCTCCAAAAGATGTCTCCATTCCTTAAGAGCGAGTTTAATAGCCAGGAGCTCTCTGCTTCCGACGTCATAGTTCCGTTCTGCCGAAGAATTTTTTTTTTTAAAAGAACCCACAGGGATGAAGTTTGGCCTGTGGGGACTGTCTCTGA
Organism: Ascaphus truei; assembly: GCF_040206685.1. NCBI lineage: Eukaryota > Metazoa > Chordata > Amphibia > Anura > Ascaphidae > Ascaphus > Ascaphus truei. The sequence goes on from NC_134499.1 coordinate 4,127,177, forward strand.
GAGAGAATGGCGCCATCACAGACGTCGGATGCATCTACCTCTAAGGTAAAGGGAAGCCCGGGGTCAGGATGACGCAAAATAGGAGCAGAAGTGAAAGATTTTTTGAGGGAGTCGAAAGCTTGGAGAGCTGCAGGAGACCAAACTGCGGTGTTAACTCCCTTTTTGGTAAGGGCAGTGATGGGAGCCACGATAGAAGAAAAATTCTTGATGAATTTACGATAGTAATTCGCAAATCCCAAGAATCGCTGTATGGCTTTCAGGGAAGTGGGTTGTGGCCATTCTAAAATAGCTTTGAGTTTGACTGGGTCCATAGAGAAGCCAGTGCTAGAAATGATGTAACCAAGAAAGGGAATGGAAGAAAGATGAAAAGAACATTTCTCTAACTTAGCGTAGAGATGGTTCTCCCGAAGGCGGGACAGGACTAATTTGGTGTGCTGAATGTGGTCAGAGAGGGATTTAGAAAAAATAAGGATATCGTCAAGATATACGATAACGAAGCTATCGAGGAAATCGCGGAAGATCTCGTTGACAAACTCCTGGAAGACCGCCGGGGCATTGCACAGGCCGAAAGGCATGATTAGGTATAATGCCCATCCCGGGTGTTAAGGGCGGTTTTCCACTCGTCGCCCTGCCGGATGCGGACAAGGTTATAGGCTCCGCGGAGATCAAGTTTGGAAAAAATTGTTTCCCCCTGTAGACGATCAAAGAGTTCGGAAATAAGTGGCAGGGGATAACGGTTCTTGATTGTAATTTTGTTAAGACCTCTGTAGTCAATACAGGGGCGCAAGGAACCATCCTTTTTCTTAACAAAAAAAAATCCAGCTCCAGCTGGAGATGAAGAATTGCGGATGAACCCCTTCCTTAAATTATCCTGAATATATTCGTCCATGGCCTTGGTCTCGGGTATGGATAGAGGGTAAGAAAGGCTCTTGAGTAAGGTAGCACCAGTAAGAAGGTCAATAGGACAGTCAAAGTCTCTATGGGGAGGTAACACTTCAGAACGTACCTTATCGAAAATGTCCGCCAGATCCCAGTAGACCGTTGGGAGGGAAGTTTTATACTCTGCGGGTAACTCCACTCCGGCTAATATCTGTTTGGGGGAAGACAGGTCTTAAGGCACTGGGGGGCTCCATCGTATGGGTTCTTTGTTAGCCCAATCCAGTTGAGGGTTGTGTAGTTGCAACCAGGGGAGTCCCAGAATCACATCTACCGATGGAGTGTGGATAATCCGTCCTCCGTGGAAAGGGATAGAGAACAAGTCTCCAGGGAAATAAAAGCTGGTTGGAGTGGACACCCGTCTATGGCCTCCAGACCAACTGGAACAGCCTTAGATCGGAAGGGAATCCCATTCCTATAGGCAAAACTCTGATCAATAAAGTTTCCCTGAGACCCAGAATCTATAAATGCGGAGGTGGGGATCAGGGAGTTATTCCAGGATAGAGAGATAGGCAGCATAATTTGAGTGGGAAGTTCTTTAGGAGAAGAAAGAGGAGAAGAGATTACACCCAATGAGACCCTCTCATACCTTATTGGGTCCTGACGTTTCCCGGACGCAGGGGACAGCTTACCAGCAGATGACCGTGGTGACCGCAGTAATGGCACAGTCCACCATCTCGTCGGCGCTGTCTCTCAGACGCGGATAGCCGATAACTTCCGAGCTGCATAGGTTCGGGCTCCTCCATGGGTTGGGGAACGTAATGGACGAGACTGCGGCTGGTAGACTGAGAGGAGGTGGTACGAGGAAGAGTGCGTTCAAGTCTTCTCTCTCGTAGCCGCTGGTCCATGCGGATACAGACTGCAATGAGATCCTCCAATCTGGTGGGTCTCTCCATACTGGCCAGTTGGTCCTTGATGACGTCCGACAGGCCCTGCCAAAAAGCTGCTGAGAGTGAGTCATCGTTCCAGGAGGTCTCCGCCGCGATGGTCCGAAAGTCCAAAGCATACTCGGCGACAGGACGAGTACCCTGGGAAATATGAAAGAGGGAAGAATCTGCCGTAATTTGGCGACCAGGCGTATCAAATACTTTAAAACAAATATAATCACTGCGCTTCTCCATGTAAAGAGCATGCAGCTAGTGAAGGAAATGGCCATACAAATGTGCAAAACAGAAAGTGAATCCCTGCGCTTCTCCCATAGGGATAGCAATCAATGGGGAATATATATATATATGTATGGTGTAAATACCTATAAGAAAAAAGGAGACTTTTGGTATACATCCTTTGATCAAATAATGCCAAGCCTGCTAACCACGTCAAGGTAAGTCTCTTTAGCAGGTCCCTACGCTAAATGCATACTAGTGTTATGTGAAATAAGCCCAGAAGGGGTTAAAATATCAAAGCATATGCTTGTATAACCAATTAAAAACTGGTATATACCAGTACAGATACTCACATGTAAGTGAAGTGGAATAAGGGGACCTTGCTAGGAGATTATATACCTAGAAGAGGAGGGGCTGGCCTGCCACAAACTGCTCAATAAGCAGTTGCAGGTGATTGGCTAAATATATTCAATTACACCATAGTAGTGTTGCCCTCTAGGAGCGTGCTGCAAAGGATTAAAATCGGCCCAACAAATAATGTAAAACAAATATAATCACTGCGCTTCTCCATGTAAAGAGCATGCAGCTAGTGAAGGAAATGGCCATACAAATGTGCAAAACAGAAAGTGAATCCCTGCGCTTCTCCCATAGGGATAGCAATCAATGGGGAATATATATATATGTATGCTGTAAATACCTATAAGAAAAAAGGAGACTTTTGGTATACATCCTTTGATCAAATAATGCCAAGCCTGCTAACCACGTCAAGGTAAGTCTCAAGGTAAGTATCAAATACTTGCCTGAATTCTCGAAGAAAGCGAGAATAGTCACGCGTCATGGCAGGCTCCCGCTCCCAGATGGGGGATGCCCAGGCTAGGGCCTTTCCGTACAAGAGGGATATAATATAAGCCACCCTTGAGCGTGCGGTAGGAAAGCGCGAATGAGATAATTCAAATTGAATCTCGCACTGATTAATAAACCTTCTGCACTCGTGGGGGTCCCCTGCATAGCGGTTGGGAGCCGGGAGACGAGGATCCAAAGCCACGGGAAGAACCGGAGAGGGAAACGCCGCAGCTGCCATGGCAGAGGGGCCTGGGGAAGACTGCAAGGAGGAGAGTCTAGAGAGCTCCTGCGCCATGGAGGCAAGCTGCGTCTCTAGCTAGAGAAGTCGCTGCATGGGGCTTGGTTGCTCGACCTCTTCGGGGTTCATGTCTGTTGGGCTGAGCATAATGTTACGCTGTGCTCACCACAGACAAGGAGGGACCCCGAAACTGAGGTGCGAGATGTAACGACTGCACCCACAGCTACGGGACATGCCTGGAAAGTGGAAAATAGGCGTCTGGAACCGTCTGGGAGTATAAGATAAAGTAAGATACTCGCCAGACGAAAAGGGAGGTTCCAGAAGATAGTTGGTACCGAGAGCCTGGGGGTAAGTTGGAATCCGCAAGCCGAGGTGAAGGGTCGGAGAGTTCAGGAAGTCAGGGTACAGGCCAAGGGTCGAAGTCCAGAGCGGGTCCACAGCCAAGCCGGTTCGGTACACAAGGGATCAATAGAAAAGACAAAGAGACAAGGAACTGAGGCAGGCACAACCGTGGGTAACACAGGTCACACAAAGCTATGCTCAGCCAAAGAAGGAATGGCTGAGCAAGGTATAAATAGGAGGAAGGCCCAATAGGAAGAGGGGGAGTGACAAGGGAGCGGCTCCAGGGAAGATAGGAATTGGTGGGGAGATAATTACCACAGCTGCTCTTGATGCGAGGCTTGTGAGCGGTGCACGCGCATCAGGCGTGTGCGCCGCGCGGGAGAGATACTCGCGGCCTGAGCTGGGGGCGGGAACTCCTCCTGAGGGAGGACGTAAAAGTCCTCGATCGTGTGCGCGCATGTGCGCGTTCAGTAGCCACCGCGGGAAGCGGAGCGGAAGGAAGATCCCGCCCGCGGCGGTGAGGGAGCAGGACCGGAGCGTGGGTAGGTAAAGTCGCGGGGGGAACCCCCTTAGGGAGGTGTGTTCCCCTGGACCTTACACAAGCACTCCTAAATCCTTCTCCATCAAGGATTCCCCCAGTTTATCCCCATTTAATTTGTAAGTCGCCTTTTTATTCTTGCATCCCAAATGCATAACCTTACATTTATCTGTATTAAACCTCATCTGCCATTTACCTGCCCACGTTTCCAGTCTCTACAAGTCCTTCTGAAAAGAAATTCATCCTGCTCTGATTCTATTACCTTACACAATTTAGTATCATCAGCAAATATGGAGACTTTGCTCTCGATGCCAAACTCAAGGTCATTAATAAACAAGTTAAAAAGCAGGGGTCCCAGTATTGATCCCTGAGGTACTCCACTCACGAACTTACCCCAACCTGAAAAAGTTCCATTTATGACAACCCTCTGTTGTCTGTCCTTCAACCAGTTTTCAATCCAGGTGCATATATTATTACCGAGTCCAATTTTCTTTATTTTTTACACCAATCGCTTGTGTGGAACCGTATCAAAATCCTTTGCAAAATCTAAGTAGACCACATCAACTGCATTACCCTGGTCTAAATTCCTACTTACCTCCTCAAAATAAGGTTAGTTTGGCAAGATCTATCCTTCATAAATCCATGCTGACTATTACTAATAATTTTGTATTCCATTAGGTATTCCTGAATATTATCCTGTATTAAACCTTCAAGTAGTTTCCCCACTATTGAAGTCAGGCTTACAGGTCTGTAATTCCCCGGTTGTGATCTACACCCTTTTTAAATATAGGCACCACATCTGCTTTACACCAATGTTGTGGCACTGAACCTGTGGAAATGGAGTCTTGAATATTAAATGTAATAGTTTGGCTATTACTGAAATTAACTCCTTGAGAACTCTTGGATGTATGCCATCGGGGCCGGGTGCCTTATTTACTTTAATTTTATCAAGCCGCCTATGAACTTCTTCCTCAGGTAGCCAATTGTTTGTTAATATAGACGTTGTGGCTTCATCCTGCGGCACTACAATTGCAATTTATTCTTCCCCAGTTAAATGTAGATGGTTGACAAATAAATGTATTATTAAATATAATAATTTCACGTTTTCATTTTTTCGACCGTTTATTGTTTCCATAGTAACCAAATGCTTTGAATACTTTTTTTTTACTCTCTTTATCTAATCACCTTGTGATAAGGCTAACCATACGCTGTCTGCATCTACAAGCAGAGTATTCATTTGTTGTTTTTTAATTGGGATGCCAAATAGATAAAGAGGCTGAGCAACGAGTATCAGGGAAGATTAGAATGACAAAGGACGTTTTGAAAATAGAAGTGTGTTCACGTTATCACAGGAAACAAACTAGCAAAAATTTTACTTTAACCCTATGAATGCCGGATCTAGTCACTGCGAGAGTCCCGCGCAGGGACTGTCTCTGACGTCGCTGCGCACCAGCATTTAAGGGAGGTCCGGCGCAGGACAGTGAGGGAGAGAGGCCCGGCGCGAGACAGTGAGGGAGAGAGGCCCGGCACGAGACAGTGAGGGAGAGAGGCCCATGCAGGACAGTGAGGGAGAGAGGTCCGGCGCAGGACAGTGAGGGAGAGAGGCCCGGCGCGAGACAGTGAGGGAGAGAGGCCTGGCGCGAGACATTGAGGGAGAGAGGCCCGTGCAGGACAGTGACGGAGAGAGGCCCGTGTAGGACAGTGAGGGAGAGAGGCCCAGCGCGAGACAGTGAGGGAGAGAGGCCGGTGCGAGACAGTGAGGGAGAGAGGCCCGGCGCGAGACAGTGAGGGAGAGAGGCCCATGCAGGACAGTGAGGGAGTGAGGCCCGTGCAGGACAGTGAGGGAGAAAGGCCGGCGCGGGACAGTGAGGGAGAGAGGCCGGCGCGAGACAGTGAGGGAGAGAGGCCCAGCGCGAGACAGTGAGGGAGAGAGGCCCAGCGCGAGACAGTGAGGGAGAGAGGCCGGCGCGAGACAGTGAGGGAGAGAGGCCCAGCGTGAGACAGTGAGGGAGAGAGGCCCATGCAGGACAGTGAGGGAGAGAGGCCCAGCGCGAGACAGTGAGGGAGAGATCCCCAGCACGAGACAGTGAGGGAGAGAGGCCTGACACAGGACAGTGAGGAAGAGAGGCCCGGCGTGAGACAGTGAGGGAGAGAGGCCCATGCAGGACAGTGAGGGAGAGAGGCCCAGCGCGAGACAGTGAGGGAGAGATCCCCAGCGCGAGACAGTGAGGGAGAGAGGCCCAGCGTGAGACAGTGAGGGAGAGAGGCCCAGCGCGGGACAGTGAGGGAGAGAGGCCCGGCGCAGGACAGTGAGGGAGAGAGGCCCGGCGCAGGACAGTGAGGGAGAGAGGCCCGGCGCAGGACTGCGAGGGAGAGAGGCCCGGCGCGGGACAGTGAGGGAGAGAGGCCGGCGTGAGACAGTGAGGGAGAGAGGCCGGCGTGAGACAGTGAGGGAGAGGGGCCCGGCGCGGGACAGTGAGGGAGAGAGGCCCGTGCAGGATAGTGAGGGAGAGAGGCCCGGCGCGGGCAGTGAGGGAGAGAGGCCGGCGCGGGCAGTGAGGGAGAGGGGCCTGGCGCGGGACAGTGAGGGAGAGAGGTCCGTGCAGGACAGTGAGGGAGAGAGGCCCAGCGTGGGACAGTGAGGGAGAGAGGCCCGGCGCAGGCAGTGAGGGAGAGACGCCCGACGCAGGAAAGTGAGGGAGAGAGGCCCGGCGCAGGACAGTGAGGGGGAGAGGCCCGGCGCAGGACAGTGAGGGAGAGAGGCCCGTGTAGGACAGTGAGGGAGACAGGCCCGGCGCGTGACAGTGAGGGAGAGAGGCCCGGCGCGAGACAGTGAGGGAGAGAGGCCCGTGCAGGACAGTGAGGGAGAGAGGCCCGTGTAGGACAGAGAGGGAGAGAGGCCGGCGCGAGACAGTGAGGGAGAGAGGCCGGCGCGAGACAGTGAGGGAGAGAGGCCGGCGCGAGACAGTGAGGGAGAGAGGCCCGGCGTGGGACAGTGAGGGAGAGAGGCCCGGCGCAGGACAGTGAGGGAGAGAGGCCCGTGTAGGACAGTGAGGGAGACAGGCCCGGCGTGAGACAGTGAGGCCCGGCGCGGGACAGTGAGGGAGAGAGGCCCGGCGCGAGACAGTGAGGGAGAGAGGCCCGTGCAGGACAGTGAGGGAGAGAGGCCCGTGTAGGACAGAGAGGGAGAGAGGCCGGCGCGAGACAGTGAGGGAGAGAGGCCGGCGCGAGACAGTGATGGAGAGAGGCCGGCGCGAGACAGTGAGGGAGAGAGGCCCGGCGTGGGACAGTGAGGGAGAGAGGCCCGGCGCAGGCAGTGAGGGAGAGAGGCCCGATGCGGGACAGTGAGGGAGAGAGGCCCGGCGCGAGACAGTGAGGGAGAGAGGCCCGGCGCGGGACAGTGAGCGAGAGAGGCCCGATGCGGACAGTGAGGGAGAGAGGCCCGTGCAGGACAGTGAGGGAGAGAGGCCCGGCGCAGGACAGTGAGGGAGAGAGGCCCGGCGCGGGCAGTGAGGGAGAGAGGCCCGGCGCGGGACAGTGAGGGAGAGAGGCCCGATGCGGGACAGTGAGGGAGAGAGACCCGGCGCAGGCAGTGAGGGAGAGAGGCCCGGCGTGAGACAGTGAGGGAGAGAGGCCCGGCGCGGGACAGTGAGGGAGAGAGGCCCGGCGTAAGACAGTGAGGGAGAGAGGCCCGGCGCAGGACAGTGAGGGAGAGAGGCCCGGCGCGGGACAGTGAGGGAGAGAGGCCCGGCACGGGACAGAGAGGGAGAGAGGCCCGGCGCGAGACAGTGAGGGAGAGAGGCCCGTGCAGGACAGTGAGGGAGAGAGGCCCGTGTAGGACAGTGAGGGAGAGAGGCCCGGCGCGGGACAGTGAGGGAGAGAGGCCCGGCGCGGGACAGTGAGGGAGAGAGGCCCGGCGCAGGACAGTGAGGGAGAGAGGCCCGGCGTGAGACAGTGAGGGAGAGAGGCCCGTGCAGGACAGTGAGGGAGAGAGGCCCGGCGTGAGACAGTGAGGGAGAGAGGCCCGGCGCAGGACAGTGAGGGAGAGAGGCCCGGCGCGGGACAGTGAGGGAGAGAGGCCCGGCACGGGACAGAGAGGGAGAGAGAGCCCGGCGCGAGACAGTGAGGGAGAGAGGCCCGTGCAGGACAGTGACGGAGAGAGGCCCGTGTAGGACAGTGAGGGAGAGAGGCCCGGCGCGGGACAGTGAGGGAGAGAGGCCCGGCGCGGGACAGTGAGGGAGAGAGGCCCGGCGCAGGACAGTGAGGGAGAGAGGCCCGGCACGGGACAGTGAGGGAGAGAGGCCCGGCGTGGGACAGTGAGGGAGAGAGGCCCGGCACGGGACAGAGAGGGAGAGAGGCCCGGCGCGAGACAGTGAGGGAGAGAGGCCCGTGCAGGACAGTGACGGAGAGAGGCCCGTGTAGGACAGTGAGGGAGAGAGGCCCGGCGCGGGACAGTGAGGGAGAGAGGCCCGGCACGGGACAGTGAGGGAGAGAGGCCCGGCGCAGGACAGTGAGGGAGAGAGGCCCGGCGCGGGACAGTGAGGGAGAGAGGCCCGGCGCGAGACAGTGAGGGAGAGAGGCCCGTGCAGGACAGTGAGGGAGAGAGGCCCGATGTGGACAGTGAGGGAGAGAGGCCCGATGCGGACAGTGAGGGAGAGAGGCCCGGCGCGAGACAGTGAGGGAGAGAGGCCCGGCGCGAGACAGTGAGGGAGAGAGGCCCGGTGTGGGACAGTACATATAAAAATACACCCCTCCCCCCAAAACATATAAAAAATACCACCATGCCCCCCAATATATATTGGGATCCTACTTACAGCAAAGCTGAGTTAGTAAAACCCCTATGTAGCTGTCCTTCCTCCCCAGGCCAGGAAACCTCTGCAGGAGGATGACATTTCGCGACCTCCAGGGCTCCAAACTACCGGAACAACCACTACTGCCGCACACACACACCCACAAGGTCATCAGGGAGTGCCACACGGGTGATCCGCAACTCCACGCTGCTGTGGCAAACAGCAACGCCGTGCACACAGGCCCGCTGGTCGCGCAGTGTGCCGATGACGTCACAATGCAGCGCGAGGACACGGGGAGGGCTTGGAAAGTCAATGCAGCTCGTAGAGCTCGGAGGGACAAAGTCTGTGCTGAACACCACTCAATAGGGGGAGAATGATACTAATCTTAGAGCCAATGAAACCACCCTACGCGTTTCGTGACGGACCCACTCTATGGGTTTTACTAACTCAGCTTTGCTGTAAGTAGGATTCCAATTTGACTCCTACTGGATGATACTGTTTCATTAGTGGCTTTAGCCCAACGGACATTTGTTTGTTGTTTTATATTCATTAATTGCATATTAAATTTGTAATAATCCTTTAGTTAATCTTTTTCAGTGTTTTGTTTTTTGTTATTTGAGTTACACTATGATTTTTCTTTTTGTCTTTGTTATATATGTCTAGTAATGAGGCCGCTGCTCCGGAGAGCTTACAGTCTAGTAATGAGGCTGCTGCTCCAGAGAGCTTACACTCTAGTAATGAGGGCCCTGCTCCGGAGAGCTTACACTCTAGTAATGAGGCAGCTGCTCCGGAGAGCTTACACTCTAGTAATGAGGCCGCTGCTCCAGAGAGCTTACTCTAGTAATGAGGCTGCTGCTCTGGAGAGCTTACACTCTAGTAATGAGGGCCCTGCTCCGGAGAGCTTACACTCTAGTAATGAGGCCGCTGCTGCGGAGAGCTTACACTCTAGTATTGTGGGCCCCTGCTCCGGAGAGCTTACACTCTAGTAATGAGGCCCCTGCTCCGGAGAGCTTACACTCTAGTAATGAGGCCTCTGCTCCGGAGAGCTTACACTCTAGAAGGAGTAAGGGACAATGTTGAAACAGAAAGATAAAGTGGCTGCTCATTATGGGATGGAGTATACATAGGGTGACCATTCGTCCCCGTTTTGCCGGGACAGTGCCGGTTTTTCGTGTGCTGTACCGGTTGCTTGACTGTCTCGGGAATGTCCCGTTTTTTTGTGTCATCGGCGGTGCGCACGGGGATGGGGGGGCGGTGTGCGGCGGCGGGGAGGAAGAGGATGCAGAGCAGCCCGGCAAGTATTTTTTCTTACTGTCAGGGGTTGGGCTTCTGCAGAAACGTGCCGGGCCGCAGGGGATTGGATGGAGAATGCCAGGGGCGTGGCTTTAGAATGCCGGGCCGCAGGGGATTGGATGGAGTATGCCGGGGGGCGGGGCTTTGGCTCTTTCCAGCTTTCCCTCCCCCAGCACTCTGGCCCTCCCTCCCCCGGCACTCGGGCCCTCCCTCCCCCGGCACTCTGGCCCTCCCTCTGGCTCCTCGGAAACTCGGCTCTCTCCCTCACTCCCCCGGCTCTCTCCCTCACTCCCCCGGCTCTCTCCCTCACTCCCCCGGCTCTCTCCCTCGCTACCCCGGCTCTCTCCCTCGCTACCCCGGCTCTCTCCCTCGCTACCCCGGCTCTCTCCCTCGCTACCCCGGCTCTCTCTCTCGCTACCCCGGCTCTCTCCCTCGCTACCCCGACTCTCTCCCTTGCTACCCCGACCCCCCCCCCCCTCGCTCCCCCGGCACCCCGGCTCTCTCCCTCACTACCACGGCTCCCCCCCTCGCTCCCCCAGCACCCTGGCTCTATCCTTCAATCCCCCGGCACCGCCCCTCACTCCCCCGGCACCCCAGCTCTCTCCTTCAATTCCCCGGCAACCCCCCTCCCTCCCCTGGCACCCCGACTCCCTCCCTCCCCCCTCAGAGCCCGCTCACAGCCTGCCGCCTCTTCTGAACCAGCAGCCGCCACCGCCACAGGTAGGCATATGGGGGGGAGAGAGAGATGCTGCAGGGGGGAGAGAGAGAGATGCTGCGGGGGGAGGGGGGAGAGTGTGACAGTGTGTAAGAGTGTGTGACAGTGTGTGTGTGTGAGAGTGTGACAGTGTGTGTGTGAGAGTGTGAAAGTGTGAGTGTGACAGTGTGAGTGTGACAGTGTGAGTGTGACAGTGTGTGTGAGTGTGTGAGTGTGTGTGAGTGTGTGAGAGTGTGACAGTGTGTGTGTGACAGTGTGTGTGTGAGAGTGTGACAGTGTGTGAGTGTGACAGTGTGAGTGTGACAGTGTGAGTGTGACAGTGTGTCTGTGAGAGTGTGGCAGTGTGAGTGTGACACTGTGAGTGTGACAGTGTGTGTGTGACAGTGTGTGAGTGTGTGTGAGTGTGTGAGAGTGTGACAGTGTGTATGTGAGAGTGTGTGACAGTGTGTGTGTGAGAGTGTGACAGTGTGTGAGTGTGACACTGTGAGTGTGACCATGTGAGTGTGACAGTGTGTGTGACAGTGTGTGTGAGAGAGTGTGAGTGTGTGAGTGTGACAGTGTGTGTGTGTGTGTGTGTGTGTGTGTGTGTGTGTGTGTGTGTGTGTGTGTGTGTGTGTGTGTGTGTGTGTGTGTGTGTGTGTGTGTGTGTGTGTGTGTGTGTGTGTGTGTGTGACAGTGTGTGTGTGAGAGTGTGACAGTGTGTGTGAGTGTGACAGTGTGTGTGTGAGAGTGACAGTGTGTGTGAGAGTGACAGTGTGTGTGAGTGTGACAGTGTGTGTGCGAGAGTGTATCGGTGTGTGCAAGAGTGTGACGGTGTGTGCGAGAGTGTGACGGTGTGTGTGAGAGTGTGACGGTGTGTGGGAGAATGAGTGTGGGAGAATGAGTGTGGGAGAATGAGTGAGGGAGTGGAGGAGGAGAGAGGGAGAGAGGGAGAGGAGGAGGAGAGAGGGAGAGGAGAAAAGGGGGGCAGCCGCAGCGTAAACGTTATCCAGGCTGGGGTCAAGGCAGGCGGCACAGGAGCGGTGGTGGAGGATACAAGCGAGGGTCGGCAATGGGAAGGCAGATGCGTGACGCTACAGCGTAGCAGCTTCAGCGAAGAAACCAGGAACATGGAGCGGTGCCACTTCAGTGAAGGAAAAGGGCCCCTGTAAGGAGGACAGGGGTAGGACAGCACGAAGGCCTCTGCAGCAGGCCACAGGAACTAGAAGCTTAGCACTGGGGATCCAGTGCTTCAGCACAGGAACAGGATGGCCAGATAGGCGTGCTTGTAGCAAGCACCATTACATCCAAACAGACTTGGATTATGCTTAGCCACTTCCTGGGGAGAAGGGCTAATCCTAAAAAGCATGTGTGAAGATTGAGATAATGTGTGTGGCTCAGGCTATATGAAGACAGACTATCATCACCACCATTTTGGCGCAGCCACCATTTTGAGTGTTTAAATGTATGTATATTTGTGTATGATTTGGAAATGATGCTGCAGAGTATCGCTCCTAGCTGTAACTCGCCCTTGTATAATTCCTAGGAGTCATGAAATTGAAATTGCATTCGTAAGAGGTTTTTCCTGCCTTAGACATTTCTGCTGACCTTAGGTTCTGTTATCTGACAGATACAGTACACACAGAGGGCTAAACAGGGTTACTCCTTAAAGTCAGTAGGTTAAGGGGCCCACATTGCTGTGATATATAGGATAAGAATATAGCATGTGAAGCATATTTATGTATTAATAAGGATTTTTGTATGTGTCATCATATTGTTTTTTATCTCTAAGCCAGCCCCCTTAAGGGGCGTATTACTCATTTTGAAATGTATAAAAATGTGATACCAAGCAATATGTTTTCAGAGGCATGAGTTCATTTTTGAATTCTCTCTCACTTGTACCTTGGTGCAGATAAACGCACGTTGATACTTTGAACCCTTGACTCATTGATTTTATTTCTACGCTTTCACAGATGGCGCCCCCCAAATAGGGACCCCAACACCTCGGGACCAGGAGACCCCAGACGGAGCAGCTGCTACATTACTCCAAAAACGTGCGCACTTGGAATAAGGTATGGCTTTATCCTTTTTAACAGAAAAAGCCATTAGATTAATTGTTTGAGTAATCTGTAGACAGTTTGTTCTTTATGGGCAACCTACCTGAGTGACGGGACACCCTGTATCACGTGAGTTTATCAATATTATACTGATCAGGCATTGTTGTTGTTGCTTTATATTATTGCCATAAACTCAGGTCAGATTATACCTTATGCTAAATGGCAGGCCAATTCAGGGCTCAGAAGGTATAATAGTAATAAGGTGGAAAGTCTCCTAAACTTGGGAAGAGAACTATTGTTAAGGAACAGCAGGTGACTGTTTTTTAATACCACTGGTCCTTAACTCTATATTCTACTTATATTATACCAAATGGTGGGGAACCTTATTGGTACCCGATCAACTGGCGTTGATCGAGGATAGGTCAGATTATGCCTTATGCCGCTAAATGGCAGGCCAATTCAGGGCTCAGAAGGTGTAATAGTTATAAGGTGGAAAGTCTCCTAAACTTGGGAAGAGAACTATTGTTAAGGAACAACAGGTGACTATTTTTGTTAATATCACAGGTCCTTAACTCTATATTCTACTTATATTATACCAAGTGGTGGGGCACCTTATTGGTACACGATCGACTGGCATTGATCGGGGTAATACAGGAGAATTATGGGGAACCTACATTCTCAGTCGCCGGCGAAGGGTACGTCCCTTGAAATTATGTGTGGACTTTATGGCAATAAAATGTTTTAAAAATTGATATATAGTGGCGCAGAGTATATTAAATAAGAAGGAAAGGGAAAATGGAAACATATCAGGCTCTGTTTTGAAAATAGCTGCAGCATTAGTGGCCACCCCCCCTTTTTCTAATCTCACTTTCCTCATCCCCCTTTCCTCATCCCCCTTCTCTCACCCCTTCTTCACTGAAAGTCACAGGACTTGCATGTCTGTGAGACATGAAAGTTAATTATTAACCTAGGAAGAAATGGCTTGAATTCAAGAATGTAAAAGTAGTTTTTAAGGGATGAATGCATTAATTCTGCATGGCAAAAGAAAAAGGGGACATCCTCGTTAAATGTTTTTTGTTTGTTTTTGTCTTAGAAAGCTCATAGTAACTAGTTTGAGGGCATAATAATATACGTGTCAGGGAGTGAAGTGTTTATGTGTCACTCTGATAGTTATTGTATGTATGTATGTATGTATGTATGTATGTATGTATGTCTTTATTCATATAGCACCATTAGTGTACATAGCGCTTCACATTGTCACGTGTAGTACTAATCATAAAAATAACAAATAATACAAATAACAGATCATAATGATTTTGAATGAAATAATAATAAGGGTTCAAATAAACCTATACCACAAAAAAAAATGCAAAAAGCTACTTCCAATAAGACAAACATACACAGTGCAATACTTATATATCTCTTGTAAAAGGGTCATTTAAGTTTAACCCTATTGTCAAAGTGTATTAAGCCTGCTGCCATTTACAAGGCATGACAGTAGCATTTAAAATAAACCTAGGCAGCATTGTATGTTAAAGTTTGTTAATGTAATGTTTTAAAATAAAATGTAAAAATTGGCAGTTGTAAAAAGATTTCTTTACACTCTGACTCAAGTATGAATTTGCATTTTTTACTGTAGCACATTTTTGTTGTTCCTGGGCGTGGGAGATACTGTGTTACAATATTTAAATGATCAATTGATACAAATAAAATATGAAGTAGGATATAAGGAAGTATTAACTAAAGTTTTTTATGTGCTGATTTAGAGGAGTCAGGACTGAAGCGAGGTATATCTAGAATTCAAAGTTTTAAAAAGTAAATGTTTATTTTTTATTGTTGTAATAATAATAATATTAAACATAAGAAAGAGTCTGATCTTATGGAGTAAGGAAGCTTTATTGAGTTTTACTCTGGCCCACAGGATTAATAGAATGTTGAAGTTTTGTTAATTGCCCATAGAAAGTAGAATGAATGTTGATGGAAGATAAACCCAGAGACTGTGTGTGTGTGTGTGTGTGTGTGTGTGTGTGTGTGTGTGTGTGTGTGTGTGTGTGTGTGTGTGTGTGTGTGTGTGTGTGTGTGTGTGTGTGTGTGTGTGTGTGTGTGTGTGTGTGTGTGTGTGTGTGTGTGTGTGTGTGTCTGTGTGTGTGTAAAAGAGATAAGGAATTAGAAATAAATAGTAAATAAAACAATAAGATTTTTGTTTTATAGGAAGGGTTGCAAGATGGTTTTGTTTTTGTTTTTTAGTTATCAAGGTTTCTCTGTTCAAATTTATAATAGGAAACTAACGGTTTGTTTTCTTAAATAGACTGGTCTTGTCTGATTTTTGAACAGCAGTCATTTAAAAGATGGAAGGTTAAAAGCAGCCAAGCGTGCTGGCCCCCCTCCTCCAGCTTAAAGAATGTACAAAGACCACGTTCCAGACATGAAACGTTAACTAGCAGCTCAAAGAAAAAAAAATGTTTAAAAGCAGCTTAGTTATAATATGAGGAAAGAGAATGATATTGTAATTTATTTTTTTTGGACTGAGTTTTCAGGATCAAACAGGTCTGTTTTGGGTTTTTAACTTATTCTTTTTTGTATAGTTGATTTTGCTCTGTATCAGAGAAGTGTGAAATTATGCTTATTTATTGTGGTTTCAGGTTTCTGTATCCATTTTAGAACAAATACCTCATAGTTTATGGGCGTCTCCCGGCAATAGTACTGGGTACGTCTGGTCTGCTGCACCAGTACGGGTTAAATTATTTCCCAAAGCTGTCCTTCCCAGAATTGGCTAATACCCTCTCAGCAGAAATGCTTTAGATGGCATAGCCCCTAGTATGGAGGAATTATTACAAGAAGGGGTTATAATCCCCACATGCAGTATCCACATTACCTCTACGCAGAAACCAGTAAACACATTTCAATTCTATTTGTTCTAATTAGGAGATGTTTTTAATTCTATTTGTTATAATTGTTTTATTAATAATACAATAATATTTAATATGTATTTCCGTATTTTAATAGTGTCAAAAGTACACTAAGTACTGCGCAAAGCATACAATATAAACGAGTAAGCATAAAGTCATATATGAAATCATTTTTCCTATAAAGTTAACTGCATATGTGATGTATTTTTTATAACTTTTAACCATTACCTCTCCTTTCCCTCCAAAAGGTGTCTCAATTTGAACTCTCATCTATAGCCTCTCATTTTAAAGAATGCAACTGTAGGCAATCCAGATTTTATTTTTTAAGCAGTAGCTACTGTTTTGTCAAATTCATGATATATGTTTAAATCTCAAGCTGCTGATGTTTTAAATACCATCATCCTTTATGTCGTATACTGTTCACATGGCATAGGATTTGCATATGAACAAAAGAGGGGATAATTTATATGATTTTCCATAACACACCTGTCTATGGGGCCTATGCAGAGAGCAGCGCTATTTCGAAATTCGCCATTTTTTGGAGAAAATCGCGCAGAAAACAGCAGAAAATGGCGAGTTCTGAAAAACGCGCCAATTTTTCTTTTCTATTTGTAAAACTCGCCTCGCGGCTGGCGAGAACCTCAATCTCGCCAGTTTTAAAAATATCCTAATGCAGAGCCGCGAACGGCATCTAGCGGCTGTTCGCGCCAATAAAATGGCGCGATTGTCTCCTTTTTGCCTCGCCAGAAAAAATTGGCAAGAAGCTGCCGCTCGCGGCCATTGCAATGGGAAAAAAAAGGCGCAAATTTGTTTTTACACGTTTCTGAAGCGCGCATCTCGCCAATTTAAACTCGCCACACGCATCCATGTTAAACATTGCAGAATTCGCACTTTTCTGCATATGGAGAATAAAACTCTCCAAAAAAGCTACTTTTTACTAAATTCGCCATTTTTAAAATTCGCTGCTCTCTGCATAGGCCCCTATATGCGGATGCAAAGACAGTGGTGAAAAAATAAAATTTTGTGCTGATATTGTGCAGATACTAAATTATTGTGGCTAAAAGCGCTCTCCTTGTGCTTTTATTAATGAAATGTTTAAGTCTCTTCAAACTTAGGTGCAGCCTATACAGTCTACCAAGGAGAATACAAAGCAGCATCATCGCAAGAAAAAAGTGCCGGCACCACCGTAAACAGCTAACAAAGACAAAGAATCATCAAGCCAGTGTTTTGATGGGATTATTTATATTTATTTATTTATTTTCCCTGACCACTGACCAACAGTTAGTGTATCTAGGCACAATAATCCTAGAACATTTAACCACCGAGGAATTAAGACTTCAGGCAAGGCCCGGTCTTAAACGAACAATTTGTTTTTTCAGGACTCCATATTATTTTTTTATGCTTTAGAGTGTGTTTTTAAGATGTATGCCCCGCTAGGCAAGATCAGCCTACGCCATCCAGATGATGATAAGGGATGATCAGTTTTGAAATATTTGTAATGTTTATTGTTTTGTGGTCACATCATTTTGCAGGCAATCATACAATCTCGCACAATGCTACACAGGGTCACAAGGGAATATATACAATGAATCCCTGACATACTCTTGTGGCCCCCAATGACGTAAGAGAGACTTACATTTAACCCCTTGAGTAGGGATACCTTACACTAATGCCGAATGTAAAAAATGAAATGTTAATTTGAATTTGTTTACAGGGAACTTTTTAAACTTTTAAACTGAAGTCCACTGGTAAATAAGGTTCCTGTAGGTGGATTTTACACTGGGAACAAATATCAATTTATGGGTCAGGTGCCTCCACCAACCAATGAAACTTGTGTAAAAATGTATTTACAGCCCTGAACTAAAAATGTATAGGGAGGATATGGCCTTAATTTTATCCATTAACTTACTTAATCAAGAACAGGTACAAATTAGATTAATGACCCTACAGAATAGAATGGCTCTGGACTATATTCTAGCGTATGTGCCCTAGTTAAAGAGCAATGTTGTGTTTTTATTAGAGATCAAAGTGGTAAGATTGAGCATGGGCTAGAGATGATCGCAGAGATACAGGAGAGATTAAGAAAAGGCGGAGATGAGAGGTGGGTTCTGTTAGGAATTAGCAAATTGGTTGGTTTCCTAGGAACGAAACTGATGAATGGATTTGTCTGTGTGCTTGCAGTTCTGATTGTTTTGTACTGTATGTCTGTGCCATGTGCAGTAAATCCCTACTGCAAAGGTGTGTAACACCCTCTACCCAGGCCATGCCACTGATCACAGATGACACCACGGAAGATGTAATCTCAGAAGGAAAAGTCATTCCCCTCAATGGAATACAGATGAAGATGATGGCATAAAGACCAACCTGGCTGAGATGATAGCCAGCAGCTCTGTGAGTTTCCAGAACTATCAAAGTCATGCAAATTTGGACCCTCCAGGCCAGCGCGACGTTTCTGGAGTTTAATCTGAAATTATCCATAAAAGACTATGTTTTAAGAATAAAAAGAGAGGACTGTGAAGATTGAGATAATGTGTGTGGCTCAGGCTATATGAAGACAGACTATCATCACCACCATTTTGGCGCAGCCACCATTTTGAGTGTTTAAATGTATGTATATTTGTGTATGATTTGGGAATGATCCTGCAGAGTATCGCTCCTAGCTGTAACTCGCCCTTGTATAATTCCTAGGAGTCATGAAATTGAAATTGCATTTGTAAGAGGTTTTTCCTGCCTTAGACATTTCTGCTGACCTTAGGTTCTGTTATCTGACAGATACAGTACACACAGAGGGCTAAATAGGGTTACTCCTTAAAGTCAGAAGGTTAAGGGGCCCACATTGCTGCGATATATAGGATAAGAATATAGCATGTGAAGCATATTTATGTATTAATAAGGATTTTTGTATAAATCATCATATTGTTTTTTATCTCTAAGCCAGACCCCTTAGGGGACATATTACTAATTTTGAAATGTATAAAAATGTGATACCAAGCAATATGTTTTCAGAGGCCTCAGTTCATTTTTGAATTCTCTCTCACTTGTACCTTGGTGCAGATAAACTCACGTTGATACTTTGAACCCTTTACTCATTGATTTTATTTCTACGCTTTCACACATGGGCAGCCAATAGGGACAGAGCTGCATAGCAAGCAGCATGAAGCAGACTGCAGAGTGAGTCCAGAACAGGTGATTCTTGATGGCAGCAGCAAGGTGGGTTTGTCTGGAAACTCCACAGCTATGCAAGGATGAGTTCCAGCCAAAACCCAGGAGCGTATTCCTCACAGAACCCCCCCCCCCCCCCTTCAGGCGAGAACTCCGGGCGAGCCATATCAGGATCACTCAGGGACCTGGGTGACATGGAATTGTTCCTGAACCCTCTGGGCATAGTGGTAGATCTGCGGCGAGAGCGTTTGTCAGCGAGCGCTTTCTTCAAAATGAAAAGCAGTGGCACTGCAATCAATAGGAGGTCAGCACACCTAGGTAGGTGAGGTTTAGAGAACATCAGGTCCGAAGTGTGGGCATCCGCATAGGACGCAGTAGGCATGATGGAACAAGCAGGGAGAAGCATGCCCGTGCCCACAGTGAGAGCACAAGAAACAGGGATGGGCACTTCAGGCAAGGCACGAAAGTCCAAAAGGAGTGCTACAGTCTTAGAAGAAGGCGCCAGGAAATCCGGAGAGGGCACATCAGTCACTACACAGGGAGCAATGGGTAGTGAATTTGACTTGGGAGTGGAAGTCCCAGACTCTATGGCTTCAGGAGATATTGCAGAAGAATCAGTGCAGAATAAATCTGTTTTGAACACAGGGTCCTTTGAATCATTACAGACATTTGGTACTACTGAAAGTTCCATGAGAGACAGTCCAGAGTTCGTAGTAGCAGTCATGCAATCTTTAGCGGGTACCTCAAATACTGTGGAGGAGTCACTCAGAGACAGTATTGTCTGAGGAGTGGGAATCCCAGATTCAGAGGTTGCATGAGGTACTGTGGGGATAATAGGGGGAGAAGAACTATTCTTTGCTGTGAGAATTTTATAGTCATCCATGGAAATAACAGGACGTGCAGAACAGTCAGTGAGGAGTATGTTTGTTCCAGAAATGAATGGCTGAGAGACAGCAGTGGTCACACTCGGTACAGCACAAGAATCAGAGACGGGTATACTGGTCTCTGAAGTGGGTATTTGTGAAACAAGGGCTAGACTAGGTACTTCAATTGAGTCAGAGGGCAATGCGCTTGTCTCTGAAGTGGGAGCCAGAGAGTTAACAATAGGGATACCAGATCCTGTGGGGACTGTCATGGCAAGAACCTTAGAAACAAAAATGGGTTTATCCAACATTGCATGGGACCCAGCAGTCTGGGAACTTGTCCTGGAAAAATCAGAACTAGGTATGTTTAACCCGGAAGGGGAATTGGTGAAAGGTCTGCTTGTCACAGAAGTGAGTGTCTGAGAATACACAGTAGGTATACCAGATACTATAGGAAGCTTTGTGGCAAGAGCCTTAGAAACAGTCAAAGGGACCTCAGACATTGCAGGCAAGTCAGAGAAACTTGATTTTAAAGCAGGAGTTTTAGCATTAATGATAGCACTATCACACACTGCAGGAGAGTCAGGGATAAGTGTTTCACACATAGCCAGGAACTCTGAGACAGGGAAATATGACTTAGCAACTGGATCCTTAGATGCACAAACAGGAAACTCAGACCTTGCAAAGAAACCAGAGACAGATAAGCTTATCTCTGAAGTGGTAGGTTGGGAATCAGCAAAAGGGGAACTAATTACAGTGTGAGTCTCTAAGGCTTTGGTCCCGCTGCGTCCAGCGGCACGCACGGCAGCGGGCCACCAGCCGATTTTCTCCAGTCTGGAGGTCTCCGCTGGCTCCTTCTGACGTGGCTGACTGCGTGCTGTGACGCTCCCCTGTCTCTCTGTCACTCTCCCCTCTCTCTCTGTCACTCTCTCCTCTCTCTGTGTCACTCTCCCCTCTCTCTCTCTCTGTGTCACTCTCCCCTCTCTCTCTGTGTCACTCTCCCCTCTCTCTCTCTGTGTCACTCTCCCCTCTCTCTCTCTGTGTCACTCTTCCCTCTCTCTCTCTCTATGTCACTCTCCCCTCTCTCTGTGTCACTCTCCCCCTCTCTCTCTGTGTCACTCTCCCCTCTCTCTGTGTGTCACTCTCCCCTCTCTCTCTGTGTCACTCTCCCCTGTCTCTCTCTGTGTCACTCTCCCCTCTCTCTGCGTGTCACTCTCCCCTCTCTCTCTCTCTGTGTCACTCTCCCCTCTCTCTCTGTGTCACTCTCCCCTCTCTCTCTCTCTCTGTGTCAGTCTCCTCTCTCTCTCTCTCTCTCTCTCTCTCTCTCTCTCTCTCTCTCTCTCTCTCTCTCTGTCACTCTCCCCTCTCTCTCTGTGTGTCACTCTCCCCTCTCTCTCTGTGTGTCACTCTCCCCTCTCTCTCTGTGTGTCACTCTCCCCTCTCTCTCTCTCTCTCTGTCACTCTCCCGTCTCTCTCTCTCTCTGTCACTCTCCCCCTCTCTCTCTCTGTGTCACTCTCCCCTCTCTCTCTCTGTCACTCTCCCCTCTCTCTCTCTGTGTCACTCTCCCCTCTCTCTGTGTCACTCTCCCCTCTCTCTGTGTCACTCTCCCCTCTCTCTCTGTCACTCTCCCCCCTCTCTCTCTGTCACTCTCCCCTCTCTCTGTCTGTCAATCTCTCCTTTCTCTCTTCCTCTCACTCTCCCCTCTCTCTCTCTGTCACTCTCCCCTCACTCTCTGTGTCATTATCCCCTCTCTCTCTCTGTCACTCTCCCCTCTCTCTCTCTGTGTCACTCTCCCCTCTCTCTGTGTCACTCTCCCCTCTCTCTCTCTGTCACTCTCCCGTCTCTCTCTCTGTCACTCCCCCCCCCTCTCTCTCTCTGTCAATCTCCCCTCTCTCTCTCTCTGTCACTCTCCCCTCTCTCTCTGTGTGTCACTCTCCCCTCTCTCTCTCTGTCAATCTCCCCTCTCTCTCTCTCTGTCACTCTCCCCTCTCTCTCTGTGTGTCACTCTCCCCTCTCTCTCTCTCTGTCACTCTCCCCTCTCTCTCTCTGTCACTCTCCCCATCTCTCTGTCTGTCAATCTCTCCTCTCTCTCTGTCAATCTCTCCTCTCTCTCTTTCTCTCACTCTCCCTCTCTCTCTCTCTCTCTCTCTCTCTCTCTCTCTCTGTCACTCTCCCCTCACTCTCTTTGTCATTATCCCCTCTCTCTCTCTGTCACTCTCCCCTCTCTCTCTCTGTGTCACTCTCCCCTCTCTCTGTGTCACTCTCCCCTCTCTCTCTCTGTCACTCTCCCCTCTCTCTGTCACTCCCCCCCCCTCTCTCTCTCTGTCAATCTCCCCTCTCTCTCTCTCTCTCTGTCACTCTCCCCTCTCTCTCTGTGTGTCACTCTCCCCTCTCTCTCTCTGTCAATCTCCCCTCTCTCTCTCTCTGTCACTCTCCCCTTTCTCTCTGTGTGTCAATCTCCCCTCTCTCTCTCTCTGTCACTCTCCCCTCTCTCTCTCTCTCTCTCTCTGTCACTCTCCCCCTCTCTCTGTCTGTCAATCTCTCCTCTCTCTCTCTGTCAATCTCTCCTCTTTCTCTTTCTCTCACTCTCCCCCCTCTCTCTCTCTCTCTGTCACTCTCCCCTCACTCTCTGTGTCATTATCCCCTCTCTCTCTCTCTGTCACTCTCCTCTCTCTGTCCCTCTCCCCCTCTCTCTCTCTCTCTGTCACTCTCCCCCTCTCTCTCTCTCTGTCACTCTCCCCTCTCTCTCTCTGTCACTCTCTCCTCTCTTTCTCTCTCTCTGTGTGCCACTCTCCCCTCTCTCCCTCTCGGTCACTCTCCCCTCTCTCTCTCTCTGTGACGACTCGGGGGGTCACGACGGTCGCAGCGTGACCTCCCCTCATCTCTTTCTGCTCCCGCTGCTGTGCGGCTCCGTCCTCGCCACTCCCACCCGACCTCCGTGGTGAGGGGGCTTCCCCGTCCTCTCCGTCGGGCTGCCGCTGCTCCACGTGTGGCTGGTGCTCGGGCGCCTGCCATTGCCCCTGCGCGCGCATCCCCTCCCGTTACGGAGCGCGTGCCGGCACAAGTTAATTTATTCACTGCTCTTGCAGTGAAGCCACGCCCCCCGCCCACGCGCTGGTTACCAGTGAACCCTAAACCTTACCACCTGGCGGTCTATTATGGGGACCAATCCTGGACAGCTCCTCGGCTCCTCCAGGCCTGCCTCCGCTACCCATTGGTCAGCCACAGTATTTAATACCTGTCCTACCTCTCTCACATCGCTCGACATAGTCTCTGATACGGACGTCTATTCTGGCTCTCCCTTTGTCTTTGTGTATTCAGGTTGCGACCCGGCTTGGCGGACGTTCCTATCTGGCTCTGGACCCCGGCTCCCTCTTGACCTTGCAGCTTCTATCATCCCTCGACCACAGCTTGAACTTCGACCTTTCGGATCTCTCTCTCTCCCCGACCTTGGCTAACGGCAACGACTTTGTCTCTTCTGTACCGATACCGGCAAGTATTGCTACACCTATTCACACCTGGCCTGGCAACGCCAAAACACCACCCTCCGGACACGCTCCTTCTGCTGCGGGTGCGTGCACATATACGTCCCCACCTCAGTATAAGAGTCTGGTCTGCGGGCAGCACCGGCGTAACACTCTCTGTGTCACTCCCCCCTCTCTCTCTCTGTCACTCTCCCCTCTCTCTCTCTGTCTCTCTCCCCCCTCTCTCTCTGTCTCTCTCCCCACTCTCTCTCTCTCTCTGTCTCTCTCTCTCCTCTCTGTATCTGGATATCTTATTTACCCTGAATATCTTAACTGCCCTATACCTACACAGAAATAACCTATACTGCTTTCTTCCAGATCTGACTCTCAAGCTTCACATGGGAGACATCGGAATCCCCCCTAACCCAGAAGACGAGTAGAGAAGACCTCCCCTAACATTGCGGGAATGAGGTACCTGGACATTGAGGGACTGCGGATCAGGTAAGATCCCAGCTGGGATTGCTGCTTTAGATATTGTGAAGTGGGGGCATCCAGACACTGGATAAGGGGTACAGGAAAGTAGTCATTCACATCTGGCTTTTTTTTGTAAATACGACACACACACACACACATACACACACACATACACACATACGTAACCAGGACTAATTGTAGTATAATGTAATACAATAAATAAACCTATGTCAAAAACGAATGTTGTTCTTACTAGGAATTTCAATTTTTTTTAAAAAAAATTTAAAGCGGGACTGGGAGCGGGACTGGGGGCGGGATTGGGTGTGTGACTGGGGGCGGGACTAGGGTGGGGTTGGGGGCGGGACTAGGGCGGGACTGGGGGGCGGGACTAGGTGGCGAGTAGATTTTTTTTGTTCGGCGAGTAGATTTTTGGGTGATTTGTCGACCACTGGTGATAGGCATATCACATACTACAGGGGAGTCAGAGAAAGGAAAGCCTGCTTTTACATCCGGGGTTTTAAAAGTAGCACAGCTTAACACATAGGTTGACCAGATTTTGAAAATGAAAAACCGGGACACATTTTTTTTTTTTTATATAACAATTTATTTATTGTAGTAAACTTATACTTTACTACCATTACAGAGTGTGTGTGTGTGTGTGTGTGTGTGTGTGTGTGTGTGTACACCTCAATAATCGAACAAAAAAAAAACCCAGATGTGAATGATTCTGAACCCATTAACCAGTGTCAGGACGCCCCCTCTTCACAATTTCTAAAAGCAGCAATCCCGCCTGGGATCTTACCTGATCCGCAGTCCCTCAAGGTACTATACTGGAGGGGAGGTGTTCCCTACCTTTCTTCCGATGTCTCCCGCGTGAAATTTGAGTCAGATCTGGAAGAAAGCAGAGTAGGTTACTTCGGTGTAGGTATACGGCAGTTAAGATAAGACAGAGGTTGAGGGAGACAGGGAGGGAGGGCGAGGGAGACAGGGAGGGAGGGCGAGGGAGGGCGAGGGAGGGCGAGGGAGGGCGAGGGAGGGAGGGAGACAGGGAGGGAGGGTGAGACATTGAGACAGGGAGGGAGGGAGGGTGAGACGGAGGGTGAGACAGACAGGGAGGGAGGGAGGGTGAGACAGGGAGGGAGACAGGGTGAGACAGGGAGGGAGGGTGAGACAGGGAGGGAGACAGGGTGAGACAGGGAGGGAGGGTGAGACAGGGAGTGAGACAGGGAGGGAGACAGGGTGGGAGGGAAGGTGGGAGACAGGGTGGGAGGGAAGGTGGGAGACAGGGTGAGAGACAGGGTGGGAGGGAAGGAGGGAGACAGGATGGGAGGGAAGGAGGGAGACAGGGTGGGAGGGAGACAGGGTGGGAGGGAGACAGGGTGGGAGGGAGACAGGGTGGGAGGGAAGGAGGGAGACAGGGTGGGAGGGAAGGAGGGAGACAGGGTGGGAGGGAAGGAGGGAGACAGGGTGGGAGGGAAGGAATGGAGACAGGGTGGGAGGGAAGGAGGGAGACAGGGTGGGGGGGGAAGGAGGGAGACAGGGTGGGAGGGAAGGAGGGAGACAGGGTGCGGGAGGGAGACAGGGTGGGGGAGGGAGACAGGGTGGGGGAGGGAGACAGGGTGGGGGAGGGAGACAGGGTGGGGGAGAGAGAGGGAGGGAGAGAGAGGGAGGGAGAGAGAGGGAGGGAGAGAGAGGGAGGGAGAGGGAGGGAGGGAAAGGGAGGGAGAGAGACACACACCCACTGACACACACACACACACACACACACACACACACTGATACACACACACTGATACTGTTACACACACACACTGATACTGATACACACACACACACTGATACTGATACACACACACACCCCCACTGATACACCCCCCCCACTGATACACCCCCCCACCCCCAACTGATACACACACCCCCCACACTGATACACCCCCCCCCCCACTGATACACCCCCCCCCCACTGATACACACACACCCCCGCTGATACACACACACACACACTGATACACACACCCCCCCCACTGATACACACACCCCCACTGATACACACACACACACACCCACTGATACACACACACACACCACTGATACACTCACACCCCCCCACTGATACACACACACACCCCCACTGATACACACACACACCCCCACTGATACACACCCCCCCCCCAATGATACACACACACCCCCCCCACTGATACACACACCCCCCACTGATACACACACCCCCCACTGATACACACACACACCCCCACTGATACACACACACACACACACTGATACACACACACACACTGATACACACACACACTGATACACACACACACCCACTGACACACACACACACCCACTGATACACACACACCCACTGATACACACACACACACACACACTGATACACACATCCACACACACTGATACACACACTGATACACACACACAGATACACCCCGCCTCCCCCTGCACCGCCCGCGAACGCGCAGCAACCACTGCCCGCCCCGAGCCCATCTCCCACACCAAGAGGACGGGGGGAAGTGAGCCCCGGGGGGCAAAGCTGTGAGCGCCGGGGGGCAAAGCTGTGAGCGCCGATGGGCAATGGTGGGAGCGCCGGGAGGCAATGGTGGGAGCGCCGGGGGGGCAATGGTGGGAGCGCCGGGGGGGGCAATAGTGGGAGCGCCGGGGGGGGCAATAGTGGGAGCGCCGGGGGGGGCAATAGTGGGAGCGCCGGGGGGGGCAATGGTGGGAGCAATGCTGGGAGCGCCGGGGGGGGGGGGCAAAGGTACAAGGTGGTACAAAGGCAGGCGCACCCCCGCTACCACCTCCTATTACCCCCCCTGGCTGGGACCCGGGACAGAATGGGGACACTCACCGCGCACAGAGAACTCACCGCGCACAGAGGAGCCGGGTGCGGGAAGACACGTGTGCTCTGCACAAAGCGGAAGTCCCGCCCCCGGCTTCCTCTGACCTGCCTGCAACCAATCTCCTGCGGGCCGGCATTCTAAGTCCCGCCCCCCGGCATCATCATTCATCCAATCCCCTGCGGGCCGGCCGGCATTCTAAGTCCCGCAAACGGCATTCTCCTTCATTCAGTCTCCCCGGCAGCATTCACACACACATTGTACATAGAAAATACTTACCGGCCGCCGCATTCTCCTCACCGCCACTGCCCCGCAATATCGGGACCAGGGACAAAAACCGGGACGACTTAAAACCGGGACAGGACACAAAAAAACGGGACTGTCCCGGTAAAACCGGTACGAATGGTCACCCTATTAACACAGGAAGTGATGGAGAATCCTTACATTCAATAACAGGAATTTGGCACTTTGCAGGGAACATAGAAAAAGGAAACTTTGACTTAGAAACTTGATTCTGAGATGCAGTGACAGGGGACTGAAACCTTGCAAAGGAGTCAGAGACAGATAGGCTGGTCTCTGAAGTGGTAAATTGAAAAGTAGTATGGGCTAAAGCAGACACTGCATGAGAGTCAGAAAAAAGAGAGTTTCACTTTGAAACTGGAGGCATAGTAAGTTCATCTTGCCCAGGACATACGTGAAAACGAGAGGTAACTCTCAATGTATTACTTCCTGGTAACACATTTTATAAATAAATCTTTTGGCTCTAGGAATGTAACATTGGCTTGGGGATTGCAAGACTACACAGGGGGTTTACTAGCAGGGGTTAAATCAGGCACAGCATTAGAGTCAGAGGAAGGGGAACTTGAGTTTGAAACAGGGGACTTGAAAAATTCCTCCTTTGACATGCAACATCAGCTTGGGGATCCCAAGAAAATCGGGGTACCCCAAGGGGTCTTGTAGCTGGACGTGAAGCGCAGAGGGACTGTCTCATAGCAGAGAGGGAGTCCAGGGCCTGAGCATTATTTTTCATGAGCTGGTCCAAGGTTAGGGAGAATCTTTCAGACTGGGCCAGTATCTCAGACAGGGCCAGGCTTTTAGACAGGGACCGGCTTTCAGACAGGGACCGGCTTTCAGACAGGGACATGTTTTTAGACCGGGACTGGCTTAAACCCACCTCAGCGAGGTCCGAGTTTGTGACGCTAAGCATACTGTAACAATCGTGCTTGCCACAAACCGGGACCGGACCATGAGGCTGAGGTGGGGATGTATATGCACCGACCTTAGGCCACGGAGTCAGGTCCGGAGTGCGGATTCCGTGGTCAGACATAGCCGGCTCAGGGTTGGAGAAAGCAGCGTAAACGTTATCCAGGCTGGGGTCAAGGCAGGCGGCACAGGAGCGGTGGTGGAGGATACAAGCGAGGGTCGGCAACGGGAAGGCAGATGCGTGACGCTACAGCGTAGCAGCTTCAGCGAAGAAACCAGGAACATGGAGCGGTGCCACTTCAGTGAAGGAAAAGGGCCCCTGTAAGGAGGACAGGGGTAGGACAGCACGAAGGCCTCTGCAGCAGGCCACAGGAACTAGAAGCTTAGCACTGGGGATCCAGTGCTTCAGCACAGGAACAGGATGGCCAGATAGGCGTGCTTGTAGCAAGCACCATTACATCCAAACAGACTTGGATTATGCTTAGCCAACCAAATCTCGGCTGCAATTCTCCAGAGACAAAACACACTCAATGATCCAAATGTCAGAAACACTCCGCCCTACGCATTTCACTCGTATTGAGTTTCCTCTGGGTTTTTCCAAAGTCTTTACAAGATTCCCCCCTTTTTAAAAGGTACCGCCGGCACCGATCTATGGGTTCGTCACAGCGCATTCCCACGTCGATGACATCAAGGCATTCTCTGATGTCGATGACGTCGTAGGGTGCATTGATGGATATAGTAGGGCTGTGGTGCTCCACTTCAGTCCTCAAGACCACCCCAACAAGTCTGGTTTTCAGGACATCCCAGATTCAGCACAGGTGGCTCAATCAAAGGCTCAGTCGAAAAAGCCGCGGCCTTGTACGTCCAGACCTTGTGTGTGTGGTCATTTATCTATTTGTTATGTTGGGGTTTGGGACACTGGGAGTAGGGGTGGGGAGCTTCCTCACAGTCTCCAGGATCCTGGACATCTATATATCAAGACAAAAGTGGGGGCAAAATAACCACCATATGTATCAAAGTAAAAAGTCCCATTGAAACGAGTAGGGTTAATTCCTTTGATATATACGGTGCAGTTATTTTCCCCCAAAATTGCTCCACTTTTGCCTTGATACATAGGCCCCTATGGTACCTTCATCAGGACCCCAAGATCTCTAGCTTCCCCTCTCGGTTTAGTGTAAGGCTGGCGCCATAGAGGGGTGAGGAGTTCCGAGCCGCGCTGATGCTGAGGCACGCCTGCTGAAGTCTGCGCGATTCCATGAACTTGCAGGCGAGCCAACGTGCGCTAAGGGAGCCGGGGGGGAGGTGGTTGGAGGCGGGGCAGTGACGTCGCTGGGCCAATCGCCCGTGACGCACTGACGTCAACGTCACGGCGTCGACGTCACGGCACCATGATGTTGACGCTGCTTCACGCTGATTGGATGTTTTCAGTCAACAGCGTGCTGAAAAACAGCTTGGCTGTCAGCTGAAAATTCCAAAGCCTCAGCACGCCTGCGGACGCTCGCGTGAGCCCCCTCTCAAGGCATCCTCATTGAGGATGCAGGGGCTCAGCGCTGAGCGTCCAAACAGCTCAGCGCGGCCTGTCCTTCTATGGACTCGGCCTAAGACCCGTGTGGCTTTCAGAGACTCCGCTATTTGTCCACTGACGGAATCTACAGGTAACATTCTTCTCGCTTCGATTCTATACCACACAGTCCACAATGTATCAACTTCATTTCAAGTACGTGGAAATTGTTACTATTGGCTGTGTCACCCGGATTTATCCAACACGGGGCTGTGTGTGATACACCGTAGTACAATATTCTCTTGCCACATTGACTTTGAATCCTATGGAAACTTGTTAAGTTCATATGTGTTATTAATAATAATATAATGATAATATTTTCTTAGATAACACCCACAGTGTACACTGCGCTTTACATAGAGTGGTATCCATAGGATGGTTAAGACCTCGTTAAATCAATAACGGGCGTCTATGGATGTATATTTTCTATTAAGTGTGTGACAGTTTTTATGCCTTAATCTCGTAGGACACATCGGTAAAGCAGGGGGTATTAATGCAGATATGAACTGCTTTGTAACACTGTCAGCTTGGGGGAGAGAGGGAGAGAGAGATAGGGGGAGAGAGAGGGAGAGAGAGATAGGGGGGGTGAGAGAGAGGGAGAGAGAGAGATATGGAGGGGGAGAGATGGAGGGAGAGAGAGTGGGACAGAGAGATGGAGGGAGAAAGGGAGAGAGATGGAGAGAGAGAGGTGGAGGGAGAGAGAGAAGAAGGCAGAAAGGGAGAGAGAGAGAGATGGAGATGGAGGGAGAGAGAGATAGGGAGAGAGCAGCTAGCATTAAACAGAAGATGG
This sequence comes from Ascaphus truei, assembly GCF_040206685.1. NCBI lineage: Eukaryota > Metazoa > Chordata > Amphibia > Anura > Ascaphidae > Ascaphus > Ascaphus truei. The sequence continues at coordinate 4,157,299 of NC_134499.1, forward strand.
GGACGTACTGAATGGCTCGTGAAATCGGCATTCATTACATTGTAATCCGAACAGGAAATTAAAACTATATCTTTTCTCTCCATGCTAATTACCATCCTCTTGTTTACACATGACAGGGTGATAAGATAATCTCTTAATGACTCGAACATTGGGTTATTGAAATATTTTATTTGGCGCTAACTGGCGAAAGCGAGGAAACAGAACACGGAGTCTGCTTCCAAATAGCTAATAATTAGCTGATTTAATAATAATTAGCTCCACAAGAAAGATGGAGTTAAAAGGGTCATCCCGCTTAGCGGGCATAAAATAGATAGATTTATTGACACATTAAACAAGTTATGGTGGGTGAAAAAGTGACAAACTCGCCACTGTACAGTGTACAGCAAATACAAACCCCACGCCTGAGCCCATTCACACGTCTCACACACAGGTCTGCAACCCTGCCCTACTCCATTATCTCTTGGCATACAGTGCTTCCACTGCAGCCAGGGATTATGGGTAATGACATGCAAATGAGCACTGTGTCAACTTTTGCTTCAAATCCATTTTAACATGGATCAGTATAAGCTTCTACCTGAAGCATTACACAGCTTTTCAGCACAGATAATGGGGAAGAGCAGGCTGCAGACCTGTTTGAGATGTGTGAACGTGCTCACAAGTGGGATTTTTATCCGCTAGATTTATTACATACTTACATACATAGTTACATAGTTACATAGTTACATAGTTACATAGTAGATGAGGATGAAAAAAGACGTGCGTCCATCAAGTTCAACCTATGCTAAATTTAGACAACAGATATTTTATCCTATATCCGTACCTACGGTATATTGATCCAGAGGAAGGCAAATTAAAAAAATACAGTAAAATATCATCCAATAATATCTCATAAAGTGAAAATAAACTCCTTCCTCACTCCAAATATTTGCAATCAGATGACTCCCTGGATCAACATCCTTCCCATGTTTACTTATTTGGTATATCCCTGTATACCTTTCCTTTCTAAAAAAGATGTCCAACCTTTTATTGAACAAATCTATTGTATCTGCCATCACAGTCTCCATGGGTAATGAATTCCACATTGTAACCGCCCTTACTGTAAAGAACCCTTTCCTTTGTTGCTGTTGAAATCTCCTTTCCTCCACACTTAAGGGATGACCCAGAGTCTTTTGTACTGTCCTTGGGTAAATAGTTCTTTTGAAAGCTCCCTGTACTGCCCCCGAATATATTTGTATATAGTTATCATATCCCCTCTTAGATGACTCTTTTGTAATGTAAATAAATCTAACTAGCTGAGAGACCCGGCGTTGCCTGGGATTAAAATTTTGTGCTCCCTCCTCTCTCCACTCCCCCTGTCTCTTTCTCCGTCCCCCCTCTCTGTCTCCGCTCCCCCCTCCCACTGCGCAGCTCCAGTCAAAGCACAGCTCCGGTCTCCCGCCCCCCCCTAATAATTGTTTGGTGGGGTGGTGAATCTTGGGTGTGGGGGGTGGTGAATCTTGGGTGGGGGGGTGTGAATCTTGGGAGGGGGGGGTGAATCTTGGGAGGGGGTGTGTGAATCTTGGGTGGATGTGTGGGGGGTGAATCTTGGGTGGGTGTGTGAGGGGGTGAATCTTGGGTGGGTGTGTGAGGGGGGTGAATCTTGGGTGGGTGTGTGAGGGTGGGTGAATCTTTGAATCGTAGGTGGGTGGGAGGGTGAATTGTGGGGGGGTGAATCTTGGGTGGTTGGTTGGGGTGGGCCGCCCAAGATTCAGGACGGACATTCTGTATTGATGGAGTGGAAGCTGCACTTCCCCCTCGCCGCGCCCTGCGGGACATCTGTCAGCCCTCCTCCAGAAGCCTCTGCAGGTGGATGGGGATCCCCGCCACCAGCTCTAGCGCCTCGGCCAGCTCTCCCACCTTCATGTGCTGGCTGCAGCCGGGCACCGTGAAGATCTCCCCGCTTTCCCGCAGCAGCACCTGCACCTGGTACCGGCCCTCGTAGCGGGCCTTCAGCATGTGTGGGGAAAGCCGTATAAATCGGGGAACAGCATGGCAACTCCGCAATGACTTTGCGCCAGAACCGCCCGGGCTAGCCGCACTGTGTACATCCTCCGGGGAGACGCGTCGCTAAGTAACAGGAGCATTGTGCGCACGCGCAATGAGCTGCGGGTGAGGGGGGTAATGGGGGGGGGGAGCCGGCGGGGAGGTGAGCTGCGGGTGAGGGGGGGTGATGGGGGGAGCTGGCGGGGAGGTGAGCTGGGGGGCTGATGGGTGGGGGGGTGATGAGGGGGGGGGAGCCGGCGGTCCGGGCCGCTGGGTGCGTGTGTGTGACAGTTGGGTGAGGCCGAGGGGGAAGGTGAGCTGCGAGTGAGGAGGAGAAGAGAGTGGCAGTTGGGTGACGTCATAGAGCCACGCAGGCCAATGAGAGGTGTGCGGGGTGGGCAGGGATACGGACCAATCTGATTGGCCAGAGGCTGAGTGACAGACCCACGGACCAATCAGATTCACCACATCTACTATCAACCCCACAAATTTCAATTTTATATATTAAGATTTAGCTAGCCTTTCCTCATAAGTTGTAGAAAGCACACCTAAATCCTTCTCCATCAACTATTCCCTTAATTTGTCCCCATTTAATTTGTAAGTCGCCTGTTTATTCTTGCTTCCCAAACGCATAACCTTACATTTATCTGTATTAAACCTCATCTGCCATTTACCTTCCCAAGTTTCCAGTCTCTCCAAGTCCTTCTGAAGAGAAATTACATCCTGCTCTGATTCTATTACCTTACACAATTTAGTGTCAACAGCAAAGATGGAGACTTTGCTCTCGATCCCAACCTCAAGGTCATTATTAAACAAGTTAAAAAGCAGGGGTCCCAGTACCGATCCCTGAGGTACTCCACTCACGACTTTAGCCCAACCTGAAAAAGTTCCATTTATGACAACCCTCTGTTCTTCAACCAGTTTTCAATCCAGTTGCACATATTTTTACTGAGTCCAATTTTCTTTATTTTGTACACCAACCTCTTGTGTGGAACCGTATCAAAAGCCTTTGCAAAATCTAAGTAGACCACATCAACTGCATTACCCTGGTCTAAATTCCTACTTACCTAATCAAAGAAACAAATAAGGTTAGTTTGGCATGATCTATCCTTCATAAATCCATGCTGACTATTACTAATAATTTTGTTTTCCATTAGGTATTCCTGAATATTATCCCGTATTAAACCTTCAAGTAGTTTCCCCACTATTGAAGTCAGGCTTACAGGTCTGTAATTTCCCGGTTGTGATCTAGCTCCCTTTTTAAATATAGGCACCACATCTGCTTTACGCCAATCTTGTGGTTCTGAGCCTGTGGAAATGGAGTCCTTGAATATTAAATATAATGGTTTGGCTATTACTGAGCTTAACTCCTTGAGAACTCTTGGATGTATGCCATCGGGGCCAGGTGCCTTATTTAATTACATTTTTTCAAGTCGCTTATGAACTTCTTCCTCAGTTAACCAATTGTTCATTAATATGGATGTTGTGGCTTCCTCCTGCGGCACTACTATTGAACTTGATTCTTCCCTGGTAAACACAGAGGCAAAGAATTTGTTTAATACCTCCGCTTTTTCCTTATCTCCAATAATCTGCCTACCCATCTCACACTGAAAGGGTCCTATATTTTCTTTTCTTTATTTTTTGTTATTAAGGTACTTAAAGAACTTTTTAGGGTTGACCTTACTTTCTATTGCAATCCTTTTTCATTGCCCATTTTTGCTAATTTGATTGCCCTTTTGCAATTTTTGTTACATTCCTTATAAATCTGTTACAATGTCTCCGTCCCTTCTGACTTAAAGAATCTAAACGCCTTCCTCTTCTTATCCATTTCCTCCCTTACCTGTTTATTTAGCCCAGTGATTCTCATTCGGGGATCCGCGGAACCCTGGGGCTCCGTGGAGCAGTCCGAGGGGTTCCGCTTAGCCACCCCAGCAGTTTCCAGGCTCTTCCCCTCCCCCGGCTCTCCCTCCCCCCGGTTTCCCCCATTCCCCCTCCCCCCCAGACCCCACTCACAGCCGTGCTCTAGCAGTGCGGCACTTCCGGTGCCTGCTGCTACCGAGCACGTGCGTATGTGCAGTCCCCGCCGCCTCCTGCCCCTAGCCCCCTCCTGCCCGCAACCTGCATGCCTCCACCGCCTGAGGGATGGGGGAAGAGAGGGTGATGGGAAATGCAGGGGTGGGGGAGATATATGGGAGATGCATGGGGAGAGGGGTGATATGAGGGAGATGCAGGGGGCGATATATGGGAGATGTAGGGGGGTGATATGAGGGAGATGCAGTGGGGGTGATATGAGGGAGATGCAGGGGGGGTGATATGAGGGAGATGCAGGGGGCGATATATGGGAGATGTAGGGGGGTGATATGAGGGAGTTGCAGTGGGGGTGATATGAGGGAGATGCAGGGGGCGATATATGGTAGATGTAGGGGGGTGATATGAGGGAGATGCAGTGGGGGTGATATGAGGGAGATGGGAGATGCTGGGGGTGATATGACGGAGATGCAGGGGGGGTGATATGAAGAAGATGGGAGATGCAGGGGGGGTGATATGAGGGAGATGGGAGATGCAGGGGGGGTGATATGAGGGAGATGGGAGATGCAGGGGGGGTGATATGAGGGAGATGGGAGATGCAAGGGGGGTGATGTGAGGGTGATGAGAGATGCTTGGGGGTGATATGAGGGTGATGGGAGATGCAGTGGGGTGATATGAGGGAGATGCGGGGGGGTGATTTGAGGGAGATGGGAGATACAGGGGGGTGATATGAGGGCAGTGGGAGATGCAGGGGGGTGATATGAGGGAGATGGGAGATGCAGGAGGGGATATGAGTGTGATGTGAGATGCAGGGCGGTGGGTATATGAACAAGTGGAAAAAAAGGCAATGCACTGCCTAGAAAAACAGGAGGAGGCTCACGGAAGCAAAAAAAGCATTTATTTCAATAAAAGATCAGACAGAAGCCCCCCATGGCTACAGCAGGTGTCCACGGTGGGTATATGAGAGTGATGTGAGATGCAGGGGGGAGATGGGAGATGCAGGGGGGGTGATATGAGGGAGATGGGAGATGCAAGGGGTGATATGAGGGAGATGGGAGATGCAGGGGGTGGGAATATGAGGGTGATGTGAGATGCAGGGGGTGGGTATATGAGGGTGATGATGAAGGGTGCTGGGGGAGATATGAGGATGATGATGATGAGGGGTGTTGGGGGAGATATGAGGATGATGATGATGAGGGGTGCTGGGGGAGATATCTTGATGAAGATGATTTTACCCGTGCGGCCCGATTTTTAAAAATATATATTGGGGGGGGGGGGGGGGGGGGTAGGCGTCTTTTAAAAATGTATTGAGGAGGTGGGGGTCTTTTTAAAATGTATTGGGGCGGCGGGGGTCTTTTTAATATGTATTGGCTGGGGCGGGTATATTTTTTAAAAGATTGCGGGTGAGGTTACATGTATTTAGGGGGTGGAGTTTTTTGGAATGTATTTTGTGGGGGGGGATTGAGTGAGAGTGGGATAATTGACAGAAGGTGGGGGCGAGTGAGAGGAGAGAGGGGGAGTGAGGGAGGAAAAGAGGGAGTAAGAGTGAGATGCAGGGGAGATAAATACATGTGAGGCGGGAGGGGGGAGAGTGAGTGAGACGGAGGGGAGAGAGAAATTCATGGGTAGAGGGTGGGAAATAGAGGTAGCTCGTGAGGTGTGAAATTAACCTAAGGCCGCGCTTATAGTGCTGGCGACGCTGACGTCAGGCTGAGGTTGCTGGAAAAATCAAATTGAACTGACTTCCAGCGATCGCGACCAAGCCGCCCTGTCGCTCCTACTATAAGTGCACGTGACGGCGTCAATACATTTGTTTTGACGCGACGTTGCCAGCACTATAAGCGCTGCCTAATATGTGTCAGCCAGATAGGGGTTCCCCGAGATTTTTCTAAATACTTCAAGGGTTCCTCCAAACAAAAAAGATTGGAAATTACTGGGTTAGCCACATTGGTTTTGACTTATTTCTTTTATACTTATTACCCAAGGGTATACACTGATAAGTGTGCTTTTCTAACAATGTTTTAAAGACTGCCCATTTATCTTCTACATTTTTCCTGCAAAAACATCATCCCATTGTATTACTACTAGATTATACCTCAGTTTATTAAAATCTGCCTTTCTAAAGTTGAAGGTCTTTGTTGAACCCAAGTAATCTGTTTTTTGATAATTTTTTCAAATGAGACCATGTTATGATCACTGTTACCCAAATGTTCCAGGACTTGAATATTTGCTATTACTTCTACATTGTTTGATATTGAACAATTTACCAATAAAATTGGCTTCCTTAGAATAATTTGGTCACACCTGCACACCGCCATGCTTTTTACCTAATTGTATTATTTTAGTAAGGTAACACTGAAATCTTGTATTATATCAGTTAAGTATTGTCCTGACCCCCTAAAACAAAAACGGGTTCTAATAAGGTCAGGTGAAGAATTTCATTTTAAAGCAGCAGTTCCCCCTAGCAGAAATTGTTTTTTTTACATGGGGGGACACCATTGTGGGAACCGCATTCATTTAATCTCCAGAGACCCCCCTAGTCTCCAAAATACTTACTGCAGGGGCAGCCAACTCCAGTCCTCAAGGGCCACCAACAGGCCATGTATTAGGGATATCCCTGCTTCAGCACAGGTGGTTCAATCAGTGGCTCAGTCAATGACTGCACCACCTGTGCTGAAGCAGGGATATCCTTCAAACCTGGTCTGTTGGTGGCCCTTGAGGACTGGAGTTGGCCACCCATAACTTACCGGCTAAGGTAGTGCCGGTATATCCTGCACTACTGAGCCAATAGGAAGCCACAGCGGATGATGTCGCAGATTCCTATTGGCTCGTGTAACACGGGAGAAGTTTGCAGCAAATAACTCAGGAACCAGGAGCTTAAATTAATTCAGTTCACCTCTGGGGACCCTCCTTCCCTCCCCCCTCCCGTCCCCTCCCCCCTCGGGACCCTCCCTCCCCCCCACCCCCCATGAGGGGGTCATTTGACAAACGAGCAGGGAAAATTGCAGCTTTAACCTGCTCTGCCATTGAAGGGTTTTTTCAATGAGCCATTCAGCCCTCCTGGATAATCCCTCCCCGCCGGGTGAACCATTAGCCTGTTACCGGTTAATAACTGCGTATTGTATATTAATTGAATGAAGCATTTGATGGCAGAGAAAAGGAGAGCAATATCGAGGCTCTTAATTATCTGTCTCCGGCAGACGCCGCGGCTCTCGTTAAGCTTGTACTAATGCTGAGAGGCACTTGTGTCCTGGCGTTCGCTGATATAGTGTTATCATTTATTTGGCTGTAAAGCTGTGTGTCAAGAAGTTGTCTGAGCAACGCACCGCGCAGAAGCAGACGGATTGAACTGCATCAGTGGGCGCTGCAGGTGCTGGGTTACCATTGGTGATGTAGGTGCCCCATTCGCTTCTCTGAAGGCATATAGGTTTTAGATTGCAAGCTCTGTGGGGTAGGGATTCTGCCCATGCCAGAGGCGCCTCTAACCCCGTCACACCGTCACGTTGTGTCTCGCGTGAAAAGGGTCATCCGTATATTCGTTTATTATTTTGTAAATAATATAATGACTAATTTTAAAGGTTTTGGGCCTTTTCTTATATTTCGCCTGCTTACAGGGCATCCTAAGGGTTAAAACGGATTTACATATATGTAAAAAGTAGTGGTCGTGTCTGCGTGAAAATGAAAAAACTAGTGGTACTTAGTACCCCTTATTACCATCACACTTTGACCACTGGTTATAAGGGACACCTTACTCTCATCTTCAGTCATACTCAGTACCAGTACTTTTTATGCTCCAGAGCCTTTTACCCATCACCCCATCTGGATCTTTAATCACCAGTGCTGAGCAATCGAAAGACTGAGTAGTTTAGTAACAGTCACAGTGCAGGGGGGCTCAACACCAGTCAAGACCCCCCAACAGGTCAGGTTTTCAGCATATCCCTGCTTCAGCACAGGTGGCTCAATCAGTGGCTCAGTCAAAGTCTGCACCACCTGTGCTGAAGCAGGGACTGATTGATCTACCTGTGCTGATGCAGGGATATCCTGAAAACCTGACATGTTGGGGGCGTGGGGGGCTTGAGTTGAGTTAAGAACCCACAGTTCCCACCTCCGTTTCCCCTCTTGCTCTGATCAGCACCAAAGGGTATATTCTACATTGTCCGAAGTGGCCGTTGGGGGCAAAAAATCCCCGTAGACCTCAATGATGATTTGCAGCCAAAGAAAGCACGAACGGCCGGTCCATACTATGTACAATAACCCCCCAAGTGTGGGTTTAACTATTGGGTCTTTTCAGGGTTTGGGTTGTTTGTTGAACCCTCTGACCCCAGCATATGGATGCTCCTTCTTCTTCATGGCTCTCCCAATCTGATGACCTTGAGCGACCCCTGGAGATAACTTTAGAACTTGTCCCAGGATCTTCCATCATCCGATGCCGAAATAAATGGCACTTCCATCTCCACTGAAGACACTTGATCAAATGTGTCACCGGATAGCAGTCTCTGTCTATCTTCCCTCTCCTTATCGCTGCAGTTATTAACGAGGGGGATTAATTAGCCATAAAACGCCAATGCACTCAATGTCAAGTGAGGGACAGGAGAGGATAGCTCTTCATGGCCCGGGGTTGTCACAGCTGCTTCTGCTAAAGTGTCATTAGGATAAAAGTTAAGCTGGGAATAATGCCAACCGTAGGTCACATTTCTCTATCTACATTTCATTCATGTCGCCATGTCTGGGGTGGAATCTGGTTTTCTGATCTCTATGGCAAATAGGAGCAAATGAACGTTAGTATCGTTGTCATTTGGTGTCGTCACCTGTCCCAAATTAGAGGGGACTTTCCTGTACAGCAGAAGGTCCCACATTTGCTCTCCATAGCGACTGAGAGTGATATAGTTATTTAAATAATGTACGGAATCATGTGTGTGTGTGTGTGTGTGGTGTGTGTGTGTGTGTGTGTGTGTGTGTGCGCGCCTCATGGGGCAAAAAGGCTTCTGAGATTGGCAAGGAAACGACTATTTAGGATAAGTGTGAACTTATTTAACAGCCCGGTGACTTTGAGCCTTTGTACCCACCCAAGACAAAAGTGCCAGAGAAATAAGAGGGGAGGGAGGCGGTGTAAAAACTGCAGTGAAGTATTGCTAGGGCAGTACAGGGGCTTTCACACCTTCTCTCCTTTTTATAGCTGAATTCTCTCTCTCTCGCCTTCATCTTTTTCATTATTACATTATATCTCTCTCGTCCCTCGTTCTCTTTCACTCTCTCATTCACTCTCTCTCTCTCCCCTTTTATCTCTCTCCACCCCCTTCTCTCCTCTCCACCCCCTTCTCTCTCTTCCTCCCAGCCCTGTCTCTCTCTCTTTCTCTCTTCCTTCCAGCCCTCTCTGTCTCTCTCTCGCTCTGTCTCTCTGCATTTCTCTCTCTCTCTCTCTGTGTTACGCTGTGCTCACCACAAACTAGGCGGGACCGCGGTGCTGAGGGGGGAATGGATATAGCGCCACCCACAGCCACGAGGACACGTCTTGAGTGTAGATTGGTCTGGATAGCCGGGTCGGGTTTGGAGAGGTACGGATAGTAGAAGGTACTGTTAGCCGAGTCCGGGGTCGGAGAGGGGGACGTAGTCGTTGTACCGTAAGCCAAGGTCAGGTGCGGAGAGAGTGGGGTGGTCGTTTGTCGTAGCCGAGGTCTGAAGCCAAGAGTTTGGAGTAGTCGAGGAGGAAGCCGGGTCGGTACACAGGAGCAGGACTGCAAAACAAGACAGGACTAGAGAGGCAGAGAGTGAACAGAACAGGAACTGGCTCTATGCTCAGCCAAAGTGCCAGTGGCCCAGCTGAGCATAAGTAGGAAAGGAAGTTCCATGGGAAAGCAGCAGCGGGGGGTGTGAGTCCAGCGAGGACTGCCACAGGGCAGAGTGCGGGTGCAGGGAGCACCCGGAGAGTAGGAAGGCGGTGCTGAGGTGCTGAGGTGCTGAGGTGTGCCCCGTGCGCGTGACTGCGTGTGCGCGGTGGGACGGACCTATTTAGGTGGCGCGTGAGTAAGTGCGGCTGCGGTCAGCGGCATGGGGGGAGCCGGGAGCGGGAGGAGCTTGAGGCAGTGTGGGTGAGTGAGGAGCGCGCCGACGCCGGCGTTGCTCCCCGAGCCGCACACCCTCCCAGCCCTGTCTCTCTCTCTCATCCTCCTAGCCCTGTCTCTCTCTCTCTCTCTTCCTCCTAGCCCTGTCTCTCTCTCTCTCTCTCTTCCTCCCAGCCCTGTCTCTCTCTCTCATCCTCCTAGCCCTGTCTCTCTCTCTCTCTCTTCCTCCTAGCCCTGTCTCTCTCTCTCTCTCTCTTCCTCCTAGCCCTGTCTCTCTCTCTCTCTCTCTTCCTCCCAGCCCTGTCTCTCTCTCTCTTCCTCCAAGCCCTGTCTCTCTCTCTCTTCCTCCTAGCCCTGTCTCTCTCTCTCTTCCTCCTAGCTCTGTCTCTCTCTCTCTTCCTCCTAGCCCTGTCTCTCTCTCTCTTCCTCCAAGCCCTGTCTCTCTCTCTCTCTCTTCCTCCTAGCCCTGTCTCTCTCTCTCTTCCTCCAAGCCCTGTCTCTCTCTCTCTCTCTCTTCCTCCAAGCCCTGTCTCTCTCTCTCTCTCTTCCTCCTAGCTCTATCTCTCTCTCTCTTCCTCCTAGCCCTGTCTCTCTCTCTCTCTTCCTCCCAGCCCTGTCTCTCTCTCTCTTCCTCCTAGCCCTGTCTCTCTCTCTCTTCCTCCAAGCCCTGTCTCTCTCTCTTCCTCCTAGCTCTGTCTCTCTCTCTCTTCCTCCTAGCCCTGTCTCTCTCTCTTTTCTTTCCGGCCCTGTCCCCATCACTCTCTTCCTCCCAGCCCTGTCTCTCTCTCTCTTCCAGCCCTGTCTCTCTCTCTCTCTCTCTTCCTCCCAGCCCTGTCTCTCTCTCTTCCAGCCCTGTCTCTCTCTCTCTCTCTTCCTCCCAGCCCTGTCTCTCTCTCTCTCTTTTCTTCCTGGCCCTGTCCCCGTCTCTCTCTTCCTCCCAGCCATGTCTCTCTCATCCTCCCAGCTCTGTCTCTCTCTCTCTTCCTTCCTCCCAGCTCTGTCTCTCTCTCTCTCTTCCTCCCAGCCCTGTCTCTCTCTCTCCCTTCCAGCCCTCTATGTCTCCCTCTCTCCTTCCCCCTCTCTCTCTCTCTGTCTCTCTCTGTGTGTCTCTCTCTGTCTCCCTCCCTCTCTCTGTGTGTTTCTCTCTCTCTCTGTCTCTCTTTGTCTCTCTCTCTCTCTCTCTCTCAGCCCTGTCTCTCTCTCTCAGTCCTATCTCTCTCTCTCAGTCCTATCTCTCTCACTATACAGTCAAATCCTCTCTCCCCGCTCCAGGGTCATATGAGCTATCTAGCGTCTTGTCCACCTTCCGACCCGTTCCATCACACCTGCCTGACCTTCCGCTGCCTGAACACTGTGAGCCCAGCACGAGAGATACAGGGACTGACAAGCCGTCAGATATTATCAGAGCACTGATGAGAGAGAGCGAGGCAGGCGCAGGACAGGGCCCCAGCTGCAGGAATAAACCCATTGATGGGAGAGCAGGAGGTAATTTAATGCCAGGCCCACCTGCTGCCTGCCTCATTACTATGAGAGCATAGCAATGTAATTATTACACACAGTCACATGGACAGGCTTACAAAAAGCAGTGATACTGTGCCTGCTTAAAAAAACAACCTCTTAGTAATAAACATTAAGACAAAGACGTATTTTTATATACAGGTTTGAGGCAGGGGGTCTCTTGGGCTGACCACATTCATTCCAGCACCGGGGACCCCCTGCTTCCTGAGATACAGACCTCCGAAGGAGGCTCCAGTATCTCCTGCAAATTGAAATCTCCCGCGTCACACAGCCAATAAGAAGCCGCACGCGTGAGATCACGGCTTCCTATTGGGGAGCTTTGAAACGCCGCTATAATGTGATCCCTGCTAGGCGAGCTAGAGTGGCTACCGGCGCCCCCTACGGAGGTATCTCCGGAAGCAGGGGGTCCCCAGAGCTGAAATTAACGGGGTTCAGCTCCAGAGACCCCCTGCTTCAATCCTGGGTACAAACATGAGAGAAAGAAATAACCGGCGTGGATTGCCTCGTTAAGGAACACTTCTATGATAAAGGGAAAGCAAAATAGTTTTAGAAAGATTTCTACAATATGGAAAAGCAGAGAGGGAGGTAATCTTTCTAAAATAAAACACGTTTTCTTTAACAGAGAGTGGAATTGCCAACACAAAAAGTAGTGGTACTGTGCCAAGTCACAACAAAAAGATGTTATTTTAGCATAGAGAAATACACTATCGCTCAAACTTACCTCTATGAATGTTTGCTCTTTAGCACAAGAAAATCACAAATTTGGGAAAAGATTGGATTTAGAAAGTAATTTTGAACACTAAATGTATGTATATCTTTATTTATATCGTGCTGACCATGTACTGAGCGCTTTACAAAGACAATACAGTACAGGGAATTATAATAATACAATAAGCACAGCAAAACCGGTATAACCAATTAGATTGTAAGCTCTTCGGGGCAGGGACTCCTTTTCCTAAATGTCACTTTTATGACTGAAGCACGTCTCCCCTTTATGTGTTACTTGTAGTATTTGTTATTTATATGGTTATGTCGTGTATTACTGCTGTGAAGCGCTATGTACATTAATGGCGCTATTTAAATAAATATATACATACTATACATACAACCTTCAAATACTCAACTACTTTCATTACTCATCTGTCGAGGAGAAATTAGAAAAAACAGGACTTTGGACCCAAGATTTCCCGGAGCACACTGATATATCTCCGATCTTGAATGGATATAATAACAAAGCGTTGAAGATTTCGATGTTGGCTTAAATGTAGTTACAATGTCACATAATTCATAGACCTTATATTTGTCCATCAATGTTGGCAAAGTTTACATCAGATGGGTTTTGTTCTAAATGCCAGGGAGGGACGCTAAATCCGACGCGTATGTCCTGATCTTGCCCTGGAATAGGGTCCTGGGCAATACTGTATATAGGGACAAACAGTAAGAGTAATAGGGTCCTGGGCTATACTGTATATAGGGACAAACAGTAAGAGTAATAGGGTCCTGGGCTATACTGTATATAGGGACAAACAGTAAGAGTAATAGGGTCCTGGGCTATACTGTATATAGGGACAAACAGTAAGAGTAATAGGGTCCTGGGCTATACTGTATATAGGGACAAACAGTAAGAGTAATAGGGTCCTGGGCTATACTGTATATAGGGACAAACAGTAAGAGTAATAGGGTCCTGGGCTATACTGTATATAGGGACAAACAGTAAGAGTAATAGGGCCACAAGAGTATTGAAATGTCATTTCCGATTCGTTTAAAGACACGATCCCCATCGTGCACCTCCGTTTTTTTCCAGGTCCGGGGACCCGCTGGTTGTCGAAATACATACCGGGAAAGGTGACCACTGTTACATCCTAATATTTCAATCCCTGCAATACGCAGCCCAACAGGAAGCAGCGACGGATGACGTTGCCTCTGCCTATTGACCCTCATAACGCTGGCGACTTTAACCGCCAATTTTTTAACCCTGGAGGGGGTACAGCTAACTGCACTTTTCCAGGTAACAATTGGGGGATCCCCGGAGTTCAGCTCTAGACACCTCTTGCTTCCCACCCAGGGCCGGCTGGGAGTTTCACGAGGCCTCTTACGTCTTCCGGAGCCGGCACCCCCTCCTGCTGTAACGCGGCACCTTGAGGACCCGCCCTCGCGTTGTGTGACATCGTATTGTCATGGCGACGCATCATCATATGGGTAGCAGGAGGAGATCCCGGCGGTTACAGAGGCCCCGCGCTCTCCCCCCGGGCACGGAAGGGGTTAACGTCTCCAGGCAGCCATGCATGAACATGTTATTTCTGGCTGTGCCGGGGAGTCCAGTAATGTCCTGTGTCGACACAGAGAGCGAGCGTGGCAGGAGAGGTGAGCGGCAGTGATTGGTACAGGTACATACCCGGCACTGCTTCCCTCAGCGGCGCAGGAAGCCAGCTAATGAGAACAGGGCTGCCACCTCTCCGGATTTGACCCGGAGACTCCGGGTTTCGGGCACTTACCTCCGGTCTATGGGTTGCCATCATCAATCTCCAGGTGGCGGCGGGGTGTGGCGGCTTCTCCGGCGTTCTCCGTTATTCTCCTGCAGTTTCCCCCTCCAACTGCAGTGAACATGGCTGCGCGTAGCGCCATGACATCACGTAGCATCCGGTTACCATGGCAGGCGGCATCACTTGTTCACTGCAGTTGTAGGGGGTATTGCAGCAGGTTGCCGGGAGACACCGCCGCACCACGCCACACCAAGTAAGGGATCTGTTTTTTCCTCCGGGTTGGCCGTCAGTAGAAGGTGGCAGCCCTGAACGAGAAAGGAATCGTTCAAGACACGCTCCTGTTCTGAACCTGCTGGTATGTGTATATGTGTGTGTGTGTATGTGACAAAGTGTGTGTCTGTGTGTATACTGTATGTGCGTATCCATGTGTGCATGCATGTATGGGTGTATGTGTGTACTATACATACATATATGTACGGATCTGTGTGTGTCTTATCGTGTTCATGTCAATGTATACGCGTGTAAATGATTATATGTGTACATGCACATTAGCATGTCAGTGAATGTATACTAGTTTGTATTTGTGTACTTATGTTTATAAATGCGTATATCAGTATATGAGCGCTTAGGAAACGTAACACCTGGAGAATTCCTGTAATACTGGTGTCTGATTTTCCGCCTGTAAATTCTTCATCTTCCTTTTATTCAGATTAACATCTCTGTATTTTAACCTAAGGTTAGATATATACTTCCCTGTGTCTTTCTACGTAAAACAGGAATACATAAGCAGACACGATGTTTAGAAGGAGTGTACTCAGTGGCTTTTTTTAATGCCTTGCGTGTGCGTGTGTGTATGCGTGTGTGTGTACAAAGCATTATAAGCTTGCAAACCCTGCCAAGGTGCCCCCTCTTCTGCAATTACTAACACTATCTGTAATCGTTCTCCTTACCTCTCTGCTGCAGGAAGATGTTATATTCAAGAGGTCACAATCCCAGAAGCACTTCTTCTGCACAAACCTGTATGGTGTGGTGGGTTTGGATCTGAGCTTGCAGGGTTTGTGGATATTTGTAAATTTCAATTGGTAAACTGTGCATTTTAGCTAATATTATTGGAGTGTATACAGTATGTGCTTGCATAGAACCCAGACCTGCACGTGTGTTCTGTACATGTGTCAGCTTGCCTCATAGGGTGGCCAAACTCGGTCCTCAAGGACCACCAACAGGTCACGTTTGAAGGTTATCCCGGCTACGGAACATGGGGTTAAAGCAGCAGTCCAAGCTGCCATTTTGTAAAAAAAAAAATCTCCCTTTAATATGTGCATCAATACAATCCACACAATGATAAGTAATTAGCTAAGTTGCTGATCGATCCGATCACCTGTGATCGACAGGCGAAGATTCGGCTCGGGGGTTCACTAAATGACTGCCAGTGCAGTAGAAGAGGACCAAAGATGAAAAGTTCTGTGGGGAAGATCATGTGACCAGGCAGTCACATGATCGACGAAACGCGTAGAATCAGTGTCCAGTGTTCAGTCAGTGCAAGTGTGTGACGCGAAGCCCTGGCAAACCGGAGATCCTCCAGCACAGTCCTTCCGCCCTCAAACCCTACGTAGCCGGAAGTGACGCCGTAGCAGCCGAGACGCGGAGTAGAGTGGCGTGTACCGGTAAATTGCCTATATTCCAATCGGGATTTCGTACCATGACTGCGTTTTTATATTCCACGTGAGTGCATATCCATATGCTTTATCTGTTGTAATTTTCAATAAATTTTGAAACGTATTGCGCAATTAGATTCTCTTGTTATTCCTTGTGTGTATCTATTACGACGGAGAGGAGAGAGAGAGGGGTCTGCATCTGTGGATATTCTGATTCATTGCTCTGTCAGAGAGAGGAGTATCTCTGTACTGCCTTATTGATAAGGAGAAAAGTGTGATTGGATATTTTTCACTTCTAAGATAATTACATCAGGTTGAAACTGTACCATACCATGTTGCTTTTATTGTTCTCTTACATAATGATGAGGTGAACATTGGCGCTCCCCTGAATCTTTGAAGAATCTTGGAACC
Organism: Ascaphus truei; assembly: GCF_040206685.1. Lineage (NCBI taxonomy): Eukaryota > Metazoa > Chordata > Amphibia > Anura > Ascaphidae > Ascaphus > Ascaphus truei. The sequence continues at coordinate 4,173,478 of NC_134499.1, forward strand.
GAACAGACTAGAAGAACAGTCTTAAACAAGGGTTTTGAGTTGTTTTTCAATTAGCACTTTCACACTGGGTGGTGGAATTGATTGTGTTATTATATTTACTAATTGATCACTGTTCACATTAATTATTCACCTAAGATATTTATTTCTTATATATATTCCACACTATATTTCTTTATTTTAACTTTATTTATTTTTTTAGGACACTGTGCACAAGTTAGCGCCGTTTCAATCTATTTCCTATAACTACTGGTATTTGATATTGCAAGACTTACGTCTTAAAGTTGGATATGGGGTCTAGTGTTAAGTGCTGTGTGTGAGACACCAATGACTGTACTCAGTCTATTGTGCTAGACCCTTAGGTTAAATGTCATGTGTGCACTTTAGTTACAAATGGTGCAAATAATTAAAAGATTAATCAATAAAAAAAGCAATAAAAACGTTACATTTGAGGCGCATGCGCGACGGCTAGGAGTATGGCAGCATAGCCCACTAGCTCCGTGCCTCGCTCCACACATTAATAAAAACAAAAACGATCAAACATTCAACGCCTGAAACACAGCAAACGAAAGCCACAACTGCCAGGATGTCGAAAAAGATTACCAAAACCCCCAAGAAGAAGGGGTTGCCTGAGTATTTTGGTGGGGGAAGATCCAGCAGGACGGCCACAGCGATGGCGCCCACCTCCCGCACGGGATCAGAGTCAGAGGACGAAGGGGAGGGAGACCCGAGGGGAGATCAGGGACTACTACCTGTGAGACGCTGTGATTTCGAGCGTCTCTACACAGACTTAAAATCACTTTTACAAGCTGAAATCAAGGCTCTGAGTAAAGAAGTGGGGAGTCTGGGGGCCCGAACACACGAGCTAGAGGGGAAGGTGGATGCCAACACCAAAACGGGACAGAAAATTACCAAAAAAACGGCAGACTTACAACTACAGATTAATGAGCTCCGAGAGAGACAAGAAGATGCGGAAAACCGCGACTGCCGCAACAATGTCCGCCTCCGTGGGATCATCAGGGATTGCGAGGAGTTTGTGGCGCGGTGTTTGGAGCACTTGTGCCCGGACACCCCAAAGGAAAAGCTCATCATGGACAGGTGCCATCGAGCACTGCGCTCCAGGCCGCAGCAAAACGAACAACCACGGGACATCATCGTGCGACTCCATTATTACACCGCAAGAGAAGAGGTTCTGCAAAAAGCCAGGAATGCAGCTACCATGGAGTTCGAAGGCGCCAAAGTGTCCGTTTTTCAAGATCTCTTACCGTCCACTCTGGCCCGTCGTAGAAATCTCTGGCCCATCACTAGGCTATTACGGGACAAAGCGATTAGATATCGCTGGACATTCCCATTTGGCCTACTAGTGGTCAGAAACGGCCGTCCAATATCCCTGAAGACCCCAGAGGAAGGACCGGCGTTCCTCAAAAAACTCGGGCTGCAAGAAAGTTCCCCAGGCACAGAAGTAGAGGAGGCAGCACCGGGGCCTTCGTGGTCCACAGTGGGAAACACGGCCACAGACGGAGCCGACCAGGGGTGAAGGATACCACTACACCACATACATACTTTAGTGGCATTGTTAAGACTGTTTAAAAGTTTTAGGTTAAAACGGTTAAACGTTGCACCTATGCTGAGGCATACCCGAAAGAGACATCAGCAGAGCTCCTAAAACACACCCGCAAGCTCCCGTTGAAGCTTACCACGTCCTCCCGGCACAGTAGCACGGACATTAGAAACCTGTTTTAAAAAAATCCTTGACCTATCTCGTGGCAGCGGCATGGCGTCCAAGATGGCAGAGATAGCGGATCCAGAGTGGCACGCAGAACCAGGAAGGGTGGTTCGAGCGGAAGATCAAGTCGAGCGGGAGGAGCGGCTTACGAAGCATCCGCCTAGGTGAACTGCCCATCTCAAAATGGCGGACACAGGACATACGTCACCGGAAGGGGGCGTATTCATGGCAGCCATCTTGGAGGTGGCGGAAGACGACGGAATCCCCGGCAGCCACGTCATCAAGGAGCACCGGAAGCCACCACACAAATACACAGGGGATCGAGCGGCAGCAGAAGGACACCAGCGGAAGCAAGCACAGCAACGGGGCCGGAGACGTACTGGACGGATCAGGCAGCAGAGACCATCGGCGCAGAAGAAAAACGGAAAGAACCGAACGGACTGTACCGGTGCCACTCAAAGGCAGCGTGTGATTGTAATTAAACAAGGAAAGCGGGGGTGGTCAGGAGAGCGCAAGAAAGGGAAGGGCCATAGAAGGGGGGGAGAGCGTGGCTCAGCTAAGGCGCGGAAAGAAAGAATGGAAGAAGGGGCAGGATGTTGATGAGAAGGAAGGGGGAAGTGAACCATAGCAAGTAAGCACAGGGCAAGTGAGATAAGTTAGAGGATCCGGGTAGAGAGATAGTAGGAGAGGGGAGGTAGATAGGAAGTGAGATGAGGTGGAGAAGGAAAAGCAGGTAGATTGGAAGGAAGGGGGACGTGACAGGTTAGAAGGCATGTGTAAGTTAGTAGAATGAAGGAATGATGAAGAGAGCATAGAGTAAGAAAGGAGAAGAAGCAAGGGAAAGAGCAGGTTGAAGATGACCAAACAAAGGACATAGATAAGATAGCGAGGGAGCAGGAGCGAAGCGAAGGGGACACAAGGATCCAGGTCAGGCAGCACTCAGGGGTAGAGAGGGATCCAGACGTAGGAACACGATAAACACAGTACTTAAGAATATGACAAGTATATTCTTAGTAGGTCTCTGCATGACGTGTAGCCCCACACCACCTAGAGGAAACAGGTTCCACAATTTGAGTTACATGGGGAGAAGCACCTCGCCGAAGGGAGGGGGCACTAAGACCGTTAGCAAGCAGGATAGCTCTTCGGGCAAGGGGAACTCAGCATAGAAGAGTTTTTTTTGGCAGCAACTAAAGGAGCGGGGCCGGATAGCAGGGGTCAGAGCCTGCTCCCCAATCCGCATGGGCCAACCGCCGGGACAAGAGACGAACTTGATCCAGGTCACTGGCGAAGTCCCTCAGGTGGGGATGATGGTGGGAGGGGGGGCAGGGCGCGGGGAGGGGGAGCGACGGGCCTCTCTCACTAGTCACCCATGGGCGTTGGACTCAGGGCCAGGGTACTCGTACCAGGGTTCTGAGAACTTAGTTTATTTGATGTGTTTGTGTTTGTCTAGATGTTTCCCTCCCCCCATCCTTCTGTGTCTTCCCACCCCTTTCCTAGCACCCACATTCATCCGATCGGGAGGAGTCACAGAAGGAGGACAGGAGAAGGCTCGGTCACAGTGGCGATCGGTACACAGCATATGTTCTTGCCTGATACTGGAGCAGTCACCAATACCAGCAAAGATGAGTAAAGAGCTAATCATGGTTACACATAATGTTAAAGGGTTGAACAGCCCTATCAAGCGCAGAATAGCATTTAGGGACTATAATCGTAAAAAAGCAGATATCATTTTCCTGCAGGAAACTCACTTTTCAAAAAACAACCACCCAAAATATCTTGATAAAAACTATAGATCCTTCTATCTGGCCTCTGTAACATTAAAAAAAAAAGAGGAGTAGCTATTGTGGTCCACAATAGATTAGCGCTAACCATAGAAAAAATTTATACAGACAAAGACGGTAGATTTATTATACTGATAGGTGCAATTCAGGGCCTAACACTGGCATCGATTTACGCCCCATGCGAACATAGCTCAGCATTCTTTAATCGCTTCTTCAACAAATTACATGGGGTAGCGAAAGGAAATATTTTCCTGGCAGGGGACCTCAACCGCGGTTAGACCCCGACATGGACAGATGTACGAGACTTAACCCTTCCCACAAACAGGACGTAATAACAATACACAAGGGCCTACAAGACTGTCAGCTAATAGACATATGGAGGGAACAACACCCAGGCTCACGCGAATACACCTTCTCCCATCCCCACAACCGATACAGTAGGATAGATTACCTCCTAGTATCAAGTAGAGTGGTCCCGGTGGTCGATCATACAGAGATTCATAATATCTCGTGGTCAGACCACGCACCAGTAGAGCTGAGGTGCACACTAGATGTGCTAGACAGACCTGGAGCAAACTGGAAGCTCAACGAGCTCCTATTAAAATCCCCCGCAACCGAAGAGGAAATCGGTGAACGGATTAAAGACTACTTTAATGAAAATGAAGAAAGTGTAACTTCACACTCCACGCTTTGGGAGGCCCATAAGGCTACCCTTAGAGGGATACTGATGAATATAGCTGCTAGACGAAAAAGAGAGAAAGAGAAAAAGATAATAGAGCTGCAGGAGAAGTTGGCACACCTCACTGCACAGCACAAAATCGATAAAAATCAGACCACCTGGAAGGAGCTTTCGGATACTAGAACTAAGCTTAACTTTGTGCTGTCCTCCCAGGCCGAAAAGGAGTTAACATGGTCTAAGCGCAGATTTTATGAAAAAGCCAACAAGCCAGATACCTTACTTGCCAATAAGCTCCAAAACAAGCTTCCAAATTTTCATATAGCATCCATCAAATCTCAGAGGGGGGACCTTACCTCCGATCCTAGACAAATTATAGAAGTGTTTAAAAATTATTACGCGACACTCTACGACAGAGACAAGGTAAGCCACACTCAAAAGGCCGCAGAGACCTTAGAGAAATTCCTAAAAGAAGCGCATCTACCTACATTGGGCAGGGAGGAAGGAGAGGCGCTGCAAGGCGATTTCACCCTGGAGGAACTAACAGAGGTAATGAAGTCCCTCAAGCCGGCCAAAGCCCCTGGGCCAGACGGCTTTTCAAATTTATATTATAAGAAATATAGTCAAATCCTGGCTTCTCACTTGCTGAACCTATTTAATGGGATACTCACAGGGGCGTCCTTCCCGGCGCAGATTCTCCAGGCGTCCATCTCATTGATCCACAAACCCGGAAAGGACCCGGCAGACTACAAGAGCTACCGGCCTATATCCCTGATCAATTCTGATATCAAAATATTCTCTAAACTTATAGCTCACAGGGTGGGCATCGTCCTTCCCGAGTTGATACATCCGGATCAAGTAGGTTTTATAGGGGGCAGGCAAGCGGCGGACAATACCAGACGGATTGTAGATTTGATCGATTTGGCCAAGAGAAAAAATATCCCTTCAATGATATTGTCTGGACGCCGAAAAGGCCTTCGACAGGATCGACTGGCCCTACCTCAGAGAGACGCTGGGGCGTTTGGCTTCGTGGGGCGCCTACAAGAGGCGATATTAGCCCTTTATAACGGTCCCACGGCAAGAGTGAGACACCAGGGTTTTCCCCTCGGAATTATTTAACATCCGTAGCGGGACGAGACAGGGGTGCCCATTATCGCCTTTGTTATTTGCCCTTTGTATAGAACCCCTTGCAGCTCATATCAGATTAAGCCCCGATATATCAGGGATAGATGTAGGAGAGCAGCCGCATAAAGTGGCACTCTATGCGGATGACGTGATTTTAACGTTATCAAAACCGCTCACCTCTCTGCCCAACGTCTTTGAAATCTTGAGAACATTCAACTTGGTCTCGGGATTCAAAATCAACCAGTCCAAGTCAGAAGCCCTCAACATTAACCTACCCAAACCGGTCGAAAAATTGGTAGAGCTCAATTTCAATTTTAAATGGCAGCCCTCCGCAATCAAATATTTAGGGGTATATATCACCAAGGATTACAAAACTCTATACAAAGCTAATTTCCCCAAAATAATAAAGAAGCTGAGAGAGGATCTCAGGGTATGGGCGGGCTATGGTATTTCTTGGTTTGGAAGGATCAATAGCGTAAAAATGAACCTACTTCCTAGAATGCTATACCTGTTTCAAGCCCTCCCAATACCGCTCATTCAGGCTGGGATCCTCGCACTGCGCAGTCACACATCATTCAATTTATCTGGAACAAAAAAAGCCCACGAATTGCGAAAGGCATATTGACAAGGCCAGTGACGAAAGGGGGGTTATCGGTACCTTGCTTGTTGGCATATTATAAAGCGGCACAATTATGCCAAATTGTCCAGTGGCACTCGAACCCAGCCAAAAGAAGATGGGTAGCCCTGGAAAAAGACTGCTGTGCTCCAGAGGATTTACACGACCTAATCTGGCTTCCAAAAAAATGTAAGAAATCAATAGGGACGCCGCTCTGCGCAATTGCGAACTCGCTGGCGGTCTGGGAGTCCTCTAAGTTTAAATCTAATCTGACCACTAAACAGTCGTTGATGACCCCCCTGGTGGGGAATCCGGATTTTGCTCCGGGGCTGCTAGGTAATAGATTTCTCAGATGGACGCAGGCGGGTTATAAAAGATTGAAAGACCTGGAAGGAAGGAAATTTATCAAGACTATTCTGGAAGCCAGAGGGTCACGTGGTGATGACTTAGCTCAGATAGTGTCAACTCGCCCTCTTTTCCAAGCACGACAAGGTCTGTTTCTTTTCTTACTTTATTTTGGAGAAAGCAGAGAAATACAGTCTCTTGTGTAGAGGTGTAGGTCTAAATATCTCTGTGTGTGCTTAGTAGTAAAAGGAGGTGAAAAGATAATCTTGCAGCACCATTACAGGGGTTACAGCAAGGTACTCACGAGTCCAGAGGAATGGTGGAAAGGAAATGGCAAGGTATGCTGGGTAGTAAGATAGTCTGGGGACAGACCATCTGTGGGCAGAGCAGAGGGGGAGAAAGCAGACTAGCCCATTTGAGAAAAGGCTGGGGCTGCTATGGCAACTCACAGGAGTGTCTGGGGGAGCTACAACATGTAGCAATAATGTTGCATCTCTAATACAGCAAGCTGCTGGGAGAGGGGAAATGGCACTGTATTTATCACACAAGCACGGTGTTTGTGTGCAGAACCAAACACATACAGCTGGCACTAAAAAGCTGGCAAGCAGGGCTGCGAGGAAAGGAGGGGGTGAAACAGAAGTGCAGACAGGGGTATACCTGTTCCATGACAAAGACGTTCGAAATGATTAAAGCAGAGAAAAAATTACCAAACACAGAATTCTTTAGATCCTCCAGTCTGGACTCCTGATGAAACCTATGTGGTGAAACGGGTAGAGTGACGCTCTATCCCTGAGACGGCCAGAACCCCAGGAAGTGGACGCGGCAGATGACATCACTTCCGGTGTTTGGAACGCACCGGTGGAACGCACGCCACGAGAGAGGGGAAGCGGAGATACCATCCACCCGGCCAGAGAGATCCATTGAGATCTAAATGCTTACCTATATTTGAAACCATGTGAGTGTAACTTGTTCTACTTACCTTTTATAAACTATACATACGGTCTGCACTATGTCCAGTTGTATCTTTTAAACAAGGTTCCTGGGAGTCCATCTATACGGGGCTACATTGATTTCTGCATCTCCTGGTGACTGAGTGACTATTAAGAACGCCTTAAAAGATACCTTTATGTGCCTGCAAAACCTCACATGTTTGTGAGTATATATATTGAGAGCAGTGTCATCATTATTTGAGTTTATTAATTTTATCTTAACAATATTGCACTATCACTATTTTATTCTTTCTTACATATATTGCACTTCCCGGAGACTTCATCGCTACTATACTTCATGAGGATTGACTGAGCAAACCTCAACTGGGTCACAGCTGCATCTTCTTATATGTTTGCATAAGTATCACTGTATTTTTTACACTATTATTAATGGTTAATATCTGAATATTTAGAGCGCCACATTTTGATAAGTTTCCTTTTGTATGGGTACAATATAGTCAACGGCACATGACTGCATGACTTCAGTTAGTTCAATTTGGTGTTGGCCAATAGGGTTTTTTGTTTTGGGGTGAGGGTGGGGGAGAGGTAAGGGGGGGGGCAAGGGGAGAGCGGAGGGGTAGACAAACAGAGGGGGGATGGGGAGTGGGGGCTGGAGTGGAAGGGGGGAGGCATGGGGGTGAGGGGGTCTCCGTGGGTCTCCATCTCCTCCTCCAACCACGCTATGAACTAATCCCTTCTGGCCTAATGCAGGCCTAGGCCCTGTGGTCCGGTCCAGCGATCCCAAAACAAAAGGTGTCGCCGGTGCCGGCACTATAGACACAGCCTTAGACAGGTCTGCAACCCTGCCTTTCAACCATTATCACCTAGCATACAGTGCTCAAACTGCAGAAAGGGATTCTGGGAAATGACATGCAAATGAGCACACAATGTGTCACCTTTTGCCTGGAATATCCATGTGAATGGTAATGGTGAAAGGCAGTGTTGCAGACCTGTCTAAGACATGTAAATGTGCTCACAAGTGATATTCTTTATTGGCTATGTACAGTTGTGTGAAAAAGAAAGTACACCCTCTTTGAATTCTATGGTTTTACATATCGGGACATAATAACAATCATCTGTTCCTTAGGAGGTCTTAAAATTAGGTAAATACAACCTCAGATGAACAACAACACATGACATATTACACCGTGTCATGATTTATTTAACAAAAATAAAGCCAAAATGGAGAAGCTATGTGTGAAAACCTAAGTACACCCTTACTGCTTCCATAGGAATTAAGATGCTAAGTAGCAGACAGGTGCTGCTAATCAAATGCACTTGATTAATTGATCATCAGCAAGTGTGACCACCTCTATAAAAGCCGAAGTTTTAGCAGTTTGCTGGCCTGGAGCATTCAGGTGTGTGTTAACACAAAGGAGGAAAGACATCAGCAATAATCTTAGAGAAGCAATTGTTGCTGCCCATCAATCTTGGAAGGGTTATAAGGCCATTTCCAAACAATTTAAAATCCATAATTCTACAGTGAGAAAGATTATTCAAAAGGGGAAAACATTCAAGACAGTTGCCAATCTTCCCAGGAGTGGATGTCCCAGCAAATTCACCCCAAGGTCAGACCGTGTAATACTCAGAAAAATTGAAAAAAAAACAAGAGTTACATCTCACTCTCTACAGGCCTCAGTTAGCATGCTAAATGTTAAAGTTCATGACAATAAAATTAGAAAAAGACTGAACAAGTATGGTTTGTTTGGAAGGTGTGACGATTCAGGGGATTCCTTCCCCTTCTTCCTCTCCCTCTGTCCCATCTCCTTCCAATCCCTCGACACTTTCCCACTCCTGTCCCGCTCCGTGTACCTCTCTCTCTACCCCACTGCCTCAGCGCATGCCCCGCAGGTCTCGCGCGCCCGCGCGGTCCTTGAGCCCCTGCAGTGACGCTCCCCGCTCCCAGACACCTGCTATGCCCACGGCCAGTACCTCACCTTCCCTGGCGGCTCCGTCCGCTCCTCTGCCTACCCCCATCGGGGTACTCGCGGCGCTCCGCGCACCTGGTGACACGGCCTGTGCGCGCGCTCCCTCAGCTTGCAGAGGGCGCGCGCACACGCTCCTGCTCTGGACTCTGTCGCCCTTCTGGTTCCTCCTCCCGGTCCCTGCGGGCCATCTCCCTGTCACAGCCTGTCCGCGCACATCCTCAGCTTACAGAGGGTGTGCACACACGCTCCTCTTCTTGGGCCTGCCACGTTCCTGACTCCTCCTCCCAGTACCTACAGGCCATCCCCCTGTCTGCCCCTTCTGTCTCTTCCTCTTCTCTCCCTGACCTATCCCTGTTGTCTCCAACTTCTCTCCCCTCTCTCCTATTGGTGTGTCTCCCTTTATAATCCCTGTCTGTCCTCTCCTTCCTCGCTCTGCATAGTTCCTGTTTCGCTGTGTGTGCTGACCTATGCTGTGCTCCCTCTGTGTCCCTGCTGTATCCTGCTCCTGTGTTTACTTTGGATTTCCCTGGCTTTGACCCCTGCTTGTCCTGGATTACCCTGCTCTCTGTACCCCTTTGAACCTTGCTACGAACTCTACCTCGCTGACCTCTGGCATCCTTGGACCTGGCTTTGTACCCTGACGACTCTACTCTCTGGACCCCTGGACATTGGCACACGGACACGACCATTCTTACGCTTACACCAACAGACGTTGTTAGTATCGTTAACCACTCTCTCTACAGGCCCAGCAACGCTATACCACACTCCGGGCTTGCTCCCACTGCTGTGGGTGTGTGGTGTAATACCGTTCCCACCCCAGTACTGGGGTCTTGCCAGGTCTGCGGGCATGCAGGCGTGACAGAAGGGTTGCCAGGAGAAAGCCTCTTCTCTCTAAAAAATAACATGGCAGCACGGCATAGGTTTGCAAAGTTGCATCTGAACAAACCACAAGACTTCTGGAACAATGTCCTTTGGACAGACAAGACCAAAGTGGAGATGTTTGGCCATAATGCACAGCGCCACGTTTGGCAAAAACCAAACACAGCCTTTCAGCACAAACACCTCATACCAACTGTCAAGCACGGTGGTGGAGGGGTGATGATTTGGGCTTGTTTTGCAGCCACAGGACCTGTGTCAATTGCAGTCATTGAGTCAACCATGAACTCCTCTGTATACCAAAGTATTGTAGAGTCAAATGTGAGGCCATTTGTCCGACGGCTAAAGCTTGGCCGAAATTGGGTCATGCAACAGGACAATGATCCCAAGCACAATAGCAAATCTACAACAGAATGGCTGAAAAAGAAAAGAATCAAGGTGTTGCAATGGCCCAGTCAAAGTCCAGACCACAACCCGATTGAAATGCTGTGACTGTACCTTAAGAGAGCTGTGCATAAACAAATGCCCACAAACCTCAATGAACTGAAGCAACGTTGTAAAGAAGAGTGGGCCAAAATTCCTTCACAACGATGTGAGAGACTGATAAAGTCATACAGAAAACGATTACTTCAAGTTAATGCTGCTAAAGGTGGTTCTACAAGCTATTGAATCATAAGGTATATTTAGTTTTTCACACATGGCTTCTCCATTTTGGCTTTATTTTTGTTAAATAAATCATGACACGGTGTAATATGTCATGTGTTTTTGTTCATCTGAGGTTGTATTTACCTAATTTTAAGACCTCCTAAGGAACAGATGATTGTTATTATGTCCCGATATGTAAAACCATAGAATTCAAAGAGGGTGTACTTTCTTTTTCACACAACTGTACATAGCCAATAAAGAATATCACTTGTGAGCACATTTACATGTCTTAGACAGGTCTGCAACACTGCCTTTCACCATTACCATTCACATGGATATTCCAGGCAAAAGGTGACACATTGTGTGCTCATTTGCATGTCATTTCCCAGAATCCCTTTCTGCAGTTTGAGCACTGTATGCTAGGTGATAATGGTTGAAAGGCAGGGTTGCAGACCTGTCTAAGGCTGTGTCTATAGTGCCGGCGCCGGCGACACCTTTTGTTTTGGGATCCCTGGACCGGACCACAGGGCCTAGGCCTGCATTAGGGCAGGAGGGATTAGTTCATAGCGTGGTTGGAGGAGGAGATGGAGACCCACGGAGACCCCCTCACCCCCATGCCTCCCCCCTTCCACTCCAGCCCCCACTCCCCATCCCCCCTCTGTTTGTCTACCCTGAGGTTGTATTTACCTAATTTTAAGACCTGCTAAGGAACAGATGATTGTTATCATGTCCTGATATGTAAAACCATAGAATTCAAAGAGGGTGTACTTTCTTTTTCACACAACTGTATATATATTTATATATTTTTATGTACACACGCCATATATATGATTGCATTTGTCGTGTTGTGTGTTTATTATGTAATTATAGATGTATGAAAATATATATGTATAGTATGAGTATGAATATATATGATATAATTATATAGTGTGTGTGTGTGTGTGTGTGTGTGTGTGTGTGTGTGTGTGTGTGTGTGTGTGTGTGTGTGTGTGTGTGTGTGTGTGTGTGTGTGTGTGTGTGTGTGTGTGCGTGCGTGCGTGTGTGTTTAATGGAAGAGTTTTGCACAAAGCGGCTCCTTTGTGGCGGGCCAGGTTGTATAAATCCGGAGAAGCTTTAATTTTTGGATTCTAATTCTACAACCATTAAAATGCTAATTTGAATTTGTGCAAGGACCCATTGTCATGGCAACACCAAGGGGGCAGGACAAGTGCATCCTTACTATTCCCTGCTGCCTAATATCAGGTTATTGATGGATTCCTCCTGCCTCCCAGGGGGTACGGGAAGCGGGAGACAGCCATGCCAACCACAACTGATTCTCTCCCAGTCTCCCCGATTCTCTGCCAGTCTCCCCGATTCTCTCCCAGTCTCCCCGATTCTCTCCCAGTCTCCCCGATTCTCTGCCAGTCTCCCTGATTCTCTGCCAGTCTCCCTGATTCTCTCCCAGTCTCCCCGATTCTCTCCCAGTCTCCCCGATTCTCTCCCAGTCTCCCCGATTCTCTCCCAGTCTCCCCGATTCTCTGCCAGTCTCCCTGATTCTCTCCCAGTCTCCCTGATTCTCTCCCAGTCTCCCCGATTCTCTGCCAGTCTCCCTGATTCTCTCCCAGTCTCCCTGATTCTCTCCCAGTCTCCCTGATTCTCTGCCAGTCTCCCTGATTCTCTGCCAGTCTCCCTGATTCTTTTCCAGTCTCCCTGGTTCTCTGCCAGTCTCCCTGATTCTCTCCCAGTCTCCCTAATTCTCTGCCAGTCTCCCTGATTCTCTCCCAGTCTCCCTAATTCTCTGCCAGTCTCCCTGATTCTCTCCCAGTCTCCCTGATTCTCTCTCAGTCTCCCTGATACTCTGCCAGTCTCCCTGATTCTCTCCCAGTCTCCCTGATTCTCTCCCAGTCTCCCTGATACTCTGCCAGTCTCCCTGATTCTCTGCCAGTCTCCCTGATTCTCTCCCAGTCTCCCTGATTCTCTCTCAGTCTCCCTGATACTCTGCCAGTCTCCCTGATTCTCTCTCAGTCTCCCTGATTCTCTCCCAGTCTCCCTGATACTCTGCCAGTCTCCCTGATTCTCTGCCAGTCTCCCTGATTCTCTGCCAGTCTCCCTGATTCTCTGCCAGTCTCCCTGATTCTCTCCCAGTCTCCCTGATTCTCTCCCAGTCTCCCTGATTCTCTGCCAGTCTCCCTGATTCTCTGCAAATCTCCCTGATTCTCTGCCAGTCTCCCTGATTCTCTGCCAGTCTCCCTGATACTCTGCCAGTCTCCCTGATTCTCTGCCAGTCTCCCTGATTCTCTGCCAGTCTCCCTGATTCTCTCCCAGTCTCCCTGATTCTCTGCCAGTCTCCCTGATTCTCTGCCAGTCTCCCTGATTCTCTCCCAGTCTCCCTGATTCTCTCCCAGTCTCCCTGATTCTCTGCCAGTCTCCCTGATTCTCTGCCAGTCTCCCTGATTCTCTGCAAATCTCCCCGATTCTCTGCCAGTCTCCCTGATTCTCTGCCAGTCTCCCGGATTCTCTGCCAGTCTCCCGGATTCTATTGCAGTCTCCCTGATTTTCTGTCAGTCTCCTTGTCACCGGAGACCAGGCATTTACACCTTTTTACCAGGATCATGCATTGAGCAAAACAGGTAAATGAAATAAATTGTAAATTTATTCACAGGAAAAGGCCTACACACAATGTTACACAAACTACATAAGGCTTGTAATATAGTGCGCGCTGGTGCATGTGGGGGCGCGCGCACAGCATTGCACGTGGTGCTGGCGTTTAATTTGTAGAGGGTAAGCGGTGATGCATGTGGCTAGGGGGCGTGGCTATGTCACAGCGCTAGGCCGCACTGTGATTGGTTCATAGCGTCACGTGGCGCAGCGACAGCATGAAAATACAATTCTCTCGCACTTTCCCTGGTCTGCCGTGCCACCGCTCACGGACGTGCGCGCGTCTCGACTGTATCAACGTCAGCCACCCACAGTCAATTGTAACTGATGCGCGCACAGCAGCGCAACATCGCGCTCTGTATTACAGGCCTGAGAAAAGACACTGGCTGTCTGAACCAGTGAGAGACTGGAACGCTGGAGGAAAACTGCTGGCTACACGGACCTGTGACGCCACTGACGCCTACGAGCGCGGAGACACGGAGCAACGCAGGGACCGGCATTGACTATTGACCGGCGGGTACGCTCAAATGTCCAAGATACATTGGGAAAATGTGAGTTGAAATTGCAACTACGACAATCGTTTGTGCAATATATTTATTTGGACATACAGTACTACCCAAGGAGTGTATTCCTTCTTCTTTTCTCTCACACACTGAATTGTTCCTGGAGCCACTCGCTATATAGAACAGATTCTACAGAGGTGCTTTGACCAAGGATCTCATGTCAGAGAGAGAGAAGTGTCTCTGATCTGCTTATATTCTCATTACCATCTGTGAGCGGGATTGACACATTTTTTTTACACTTGAAACTTGTATTACAACTGGCTGCACTATTATCTTCTATCTTCCACATAATATTCGTCACTGATATTGAGAGCGCTCCCCATTTTTTGGACATCCAAGCTTTTCCGGGACCAGAGGACGGTCTATAAAGTGTTGTTTGAGCTGCCTAATTCCATTATCGTTTACACTTTATTACACTTGTCATTGTGGGGCGAAGGTGGATATATTTTGTAATATAAAGGTATTACATTGGTATATAGATTCATTATTTTTAGTCACGTTTGCGCACATATTTGCCCTAAGTTTATTGGGTTTGATTGATCACATTTATATTAAGTATTTCACTTTAAAATAAACCCTTTCACTTGAGAGCGCCCTGTTACACCCCCTTTGCTATTACAAATTTCGTCCACTTAGCACCCTGACACCTCTCAACATCCTGTCTTCTCTTTCATCTACGGATTCCATGCAGACTAGCTGGCACCTTAAACATATGCCCAGGCTGGCTGCATAGAGCCTTATAGTAAATGTAAAAAACACCATAAGTCATACTTTATTACAGCATACATTTTGGGGTACCTCATATAGGCGGGCGGGTTGGGGAGTTACTGGGACTAGTCAGGCTGCAACTAGGACTGGTCGGACTGCAACTGGGACTGGTGGGGCTGGTCGGGGAGTAACTGGGACTTGTGGGGCTGTGGTGGGGAGAGGTCGGGGAGTAACTGGGACTGGTGGGGCTGTGGCTGGGGAACATCGGGGAGGAGGGGGAGGTGGGCAACTTGGCCTGGGCTTTCTGGATGCATTGGAGCATGGTAATGACGGACACAATCTTAGATGGAGGAAAGATGGGAACCTTATCCGTAGCGTCTATGTCGTCTATGTCGTCCGTGGACAACTGGCAGGATAGGGCATCAACCTTCACCTTCTTGGATCCTGGGCAATAGGAGACCCCATGCACATGTAAAAGAGAGATCACACAAATAGTACAGTACTGTATAGCACAAAAATGATAATCCTATGAAATTCTGCAATCTCATAGGATTATCATTTTTGTGCTATACAGTACTGTACTATTATGAAACGAAGACTTTCCCATCTTGTCTAGGTTGAGTGGGTATCCTTTGTTTATTCATTTTAGTTTTATTATATATGTTTATTGCACTTTTTTGGGTTATTTTCTTGTAGTGAGCCCTGGTTACCAGAGGGTGTCACTATTTCACTGTTTTAATTTGGATTATTTCTTTGTGGCACTATCTCCTCTTGAGCGCCAACCCTGGTTATTTTCTTTCTACAATAGGAGACCCCGACTGGATGACAGGGTAGAAGGCATTTCCCATCACAAGCAAACCCCCACGTTAGTATCTGTCCCGAAGTTCAGTCAATCCAAATGATTTATTTATTATATTATGAATGCGTAGCTGTAACGCCTGTATGCCCGCATACCTGGCCAGTCCCCAGTACTGAGGTGGGTAAGGGTATAACACGCACCCACAGCAGTGAGGGCGTGCCCGGAGTGTGGTAAGGTGCGTTGCCGGGCCTATTGAGAAAGGGTTAACGTTATACTTTCTGAGTCCGGGGTTCCAGAAGTCAGAAGGTCAATATCCAAGAGCCGTGGGTCAGGGGCAGGAGAAAGAAGCGTAGTGTGGTCCAAAGCCGAGTCCAGGGGTTGCGAGGTACACGTAGTCAAACAAGAGCCGAGATCAACTCCAAAGGTATCCAACAGGGGCAGGGACAGGAACGAGAGCTGTAACAGAGAACAGAGCTTGGCATAGACAGCTGCACACAGGAGTCACAGAAGAACTATGCAGAGCGAGGAAGGAGAGGGCAGACTGGGGTTATAAATGCAGGAGGACCAATGGTAGCAAAGGGTGGAGCGCAGGCCTTTCTGAGTGATCCCAGGGATAGGTCCAGGTTAGCAGGGAGGGATTCAGACAGGTGAGTAGTTCAAATCGCCTACAGCCGAAGAGGGGAGGAGCCAGCGGCACGAGAGGACAAGTAAGAGGATTGGGTGCGCGCGCACTCTGTAAGGATGCAGCGTGCGCTGCGGTGGAGCGGTGCCACGTGGGGGCAGGAGAGGTAAGGGGCCGAGGGAGCGGGGAACCGGATCTGACAGCCGCACTGGGAGCTGAGGTGACGGGGACCCGCTGAGAGGCGCGTGTCCCCCGATCCCTTACAGTACCCCCCCCTTGAGGATCGGACTCTGGACGATTTGTGAGGAAATTTCCGACGAAATTGTTTAAGAAGAGCTGGAGCATGAATATGATGACAAGGTACCCAGGAGTGTTCCTCCGGGCCATATCCTTTCCAATGAACGAGGAACTGAAGTCTGCCCCTGGAAAAACGTGAATCAAGAATGGAATGGACCTCAAATTCCTGTTGCCCTTGTATTACGACGGGATTGGGTCTCTGAGGACGGTCCGGAAAATGTAAATTTTGAACTAAGGGTTTCAAAAGGGACATGTGGAACACGGAGGGTATCCTCGTGGTGGGGGGTAGCGCAAGTCGATACGTTACAGGATTGATCCGTTCGAGAACCTTGAAGGGACCCAAGAATCTAGGAGCCAGCTTCTGGGAAGGAGTTGTAAGCTTGATATTTTTTGAAGATAGCCAAACTCTGTCTCCAGGTTTGTATTCTGGCCCCACCTGACGTCGCCGATCTGTTTGCGTTTTTTGTTTTTGGACAGCCCCTTGCAAGTCTTTTTGAATCTTCTTCCAAGAGTTTTGTAGATTAGAGACGTGAGTATCTTCTGCAGGAACACCAGAGGGGAGGGAGGAGAGGGGAAGGCTGCTGGGATGGAACCCATAATTAATGAAAAAAGGCGACTCTTGCATGGACTCATTCTTCAGCGAATTAATAGCGAACTCCGCCCAGGGTAATAGGTCCACCCAGTTGTCATGAGATTCTGACACATAGCATCTGAGATACTGCTCCAAGGTCTGATTCATTCTCTCCGTCTGGCCATTGGTCTGCGGGTGGTAACCCGAGGAGAAGAGGAGGGAAATGCCAAGTCTCTGAGAGAACGCTCGCCAAAACTTAGAGATGAATTGAGTGCCCCTGTCTGAAACAATGGAGAGAGGCACGCCGTGTAACCTGAAAATTTCTATAGAAAAAATATCAGCCAAGGTGGCTGAATTGTCCACAGACTGGACAAGCTCTGGTGAAAACGAAAATGTCTTTGTTCATTTTAGGCCACCAAAAGGTTCGTTTAATAAGATCCACTGTCCTCTTGAAGCCTGGATGACCAGCAGGAAAAGGGAGACCAAAAAGTGCACCAGCAAAAACGGAGCAGGAAGGACCCAAAACGAAAAAATGATTTAAAGGGCACTTTAATGTGACAAAAGACCCATCCAACGCGTTTCGAACGTCACAGCGTTCTTTTTCAAGGCCAGCAGATCTGGAAGAATGCCCCCACTCTAAGATCTTGTGGCGAAAACGTGGGGCAGCGTACAGACGTCCTTCTGGCACCTTAATTCTCCTAGGGATATGAGCCTGGGCTTGACGGGATCCCACACGACGAGCCCCCTCAATGTATAATAAGTTTTTGTGATCGGTGAGAATAGCTACAGGCTCTTTGGTACCCTCGAGGAGATGTCTCCATTCTTGCAAGGCCAATTTGATAGCCAAAAGTTCACGTTTCCTGACATCCTAATTTCTCTCGGCGAAGAGAATTTCCTAGAAAAGAATCCACACGGATAGAGTCTTTCTTGAGGAGAAGATCTTTGTGAGAGTACTGCCCCAGCTCCCACATCAGAAGCGTCAACCTCCAGGGTGAAAGGAAGGGATGTATCCGGATGCCGGAGGATGGGGGCGGAGACGAAAGCCCTTTTGAGGAACTCGAAGGCTTTGATGGCTTTAGAGGATCACGCTGTCGGATCAGCCCCTTTTTTGGTAAGAGCAGTAATGGGCAGTGCGATAGTGGAGAAATTACAGATGAATTTTCGATAGTAGTTAGAAAAGCCAAGGAAACGCTGAACGGCTTTTAGGGAATTCGGCAACGGCCAATCCAGAACAGCCTTCAAATTTCTCAGGATCCAAGGTGAAACCTTTATTGGAGATTATGTAGCCAAGGAAGGCTGTGGATGATTGGTGGAAGAGACATTTCTCCATCTTCGCGTAGAGGCTATTTGCACGAAGCCTAGAGAGAACCACCTTGGTGTGACGAATGTGCTCTTCCAGGTTCTTGGAGAAAATGAGGATATCATCTAAGACGAAGATACCAAAAATGTCCCGGAAGATATTCATAAATTCTTGGAAGACGGCAGGGGCATTGCAGAGGCCGAACGGCATCACTAGATATTCATAATGACCCGAACGCGTGTTAAATGCAGTTTTCCAATCGTTGCCTTCTCGTATTCGGATGAGATTGCAAGCTCCTCTCAGGTCGAGTTTGGAAAATATAGAGACTCCTTGGAGCCGGTCAAAGAGTTCTGAAATTAGAGGAAGAGGGTACCGGTTTTTAACTGTAATTTTGTTAAGCCCACGAAAGTCGATACAGGGTCTTAGGAAGCCATCCTTCTTTTTCACGAAGAAGAAACCAGCCCCGGCGGGAGAGGTGGAATTCCGAATAAATCCTTTCTTAAGATTCTCCTGGATGTAGGTCGCCATAGCCTCGGTCTCGGGCACAGATAGGGGATACGACTTAGACTTGGGGA
The DNA here is from genome assembly GCF_040206685.1 of Ascaphus truei. Classification (NCBI taxonomy): domain Eukaryota; kingdom Metazoa; phylum Chordata; class Amphibia; order Anura; family Ascaphidae; genus Ascaphus; species Ascaphus truei. Next base: position 4,192,254 of record NC_134499.1, read on the forward strand.
GTATGGTACCAGGAATTAATTCGATAGGGCCGTCGTACGAACGATGAGGCGGTAGCACTTCAGCCTGTGTCTTGTTAAAGACATCCAAAAAGTCATGGTACACCTCCGGCAGGGTAGAGAGAGAAGGTGAAGAAGTGTCGAGACCAGCGAGCACGGTAAGGGGAGGAGTGATCGTCTTCTCCAAGGTAGGCACACACTGGATCAGTAGTTCGTCTGTCCAATTAACACGTGGGTTGTGAAGCTGAAGCCACGGCAATCCCAAAATGACCTGGACAGTAGGGGAGTGGAAAACATCAAAGATGATGACTTCAGTGGTCAGGGTGAGAGGAACAGATTCCCAAATAATGAAGGCTGGTTGAAGCGGTCGATCGTCGATAGCCTCAAGGCCGATGGGTGTCACGCTTGTGCTCTCCTCACAAGCGCAGGGAAAGGGAAGGGACCCAATAGCGAGGTGGGGAGGCCGCAGGGGATACGAAGGGAGTAAGTTGCCGCGCAGCTGGGGATCGGCGCACGTAGTCACGTGACCGCGACGCGCGCATGAGAATGCGCGACGCGTCCGGAGGTGCGGAGCAAAGCTCAGAGACACGACTGATCCAGCTGCATGTGCGCGCACGCTCTGACAGCAGGAGTGGGAGTGCGCGCGTTCTCAGGCACCAACGCGGGGGTTGTGGGAAGCCAACGCTTCAGCACGGGAGTCTGGAAACGGAAACCAGGAAGATGCAACATGGGCATGGAGTCCAGAGCACAAGGTAACATCCAGAGAAGGATTGCTTCTTGGAGAACGTCCAGACTTCTTAAAGGCATAGTAACAAAAACAGCAAGGTGCAGCGAAACTAAATAAACATAAGGGTTCTTAGTCTAATCCATTGGCCAAAGAATTATAAGCCTGCTACCACGTCAAGGTGAACCCTACTAAGCAGGTACCTACACTACCCGACGGTAAACTAACCTCAGTAGTATAAGAGTGACTGTCCCAGTTTTCCGGATTCCGCAGGAGATAAGTAAAGGTCCCAAGGAGGTCCAGGCAGGAACAGTATGCAATGAGTACTAGCAGACACCAGGGCAGGCAGCAAATGACTAATAGCAGAGAGAAAGTCAAAGAGAGGCTTACTTCCTGCGCATCGTTACAGTACCCCCCTCTTAAGGATCGAACTCCGAGCGATCCAAGAGACTAAGGGGCAGCGATGCATAGGAAGGAAGACTCGCAGCTAGAGGCAGCGCCCGCCACACAGAGAATCAACAGGGAATCTTGACTCGCAGCTAGAGGGTGGCGCACGCCATACAGGGAGATATCAGGAAAACTAGGCAAGAGGGCAGCGCCCGCCACACAGAGAATCAACAGGGAATCTTAACTCACAGCTAGAGGGCGGCGCACGCCATACAGGGAGACATCAGGAAAACTAGGCATGGGTAGAGAATACGCCACAAGGGGGCGTGAAGTTGACTCGCAGCTGGAGGGCGGCGCACGCCGTCACGTGCACGCGCCACGTGTGAGAGAATGTGTGACGCGACCAGGGGTAGCCGGGCTCCGTGGTATGAGTAGGGAACCGCGGGTGCGTGCATGCTCTAAAAGGAGAGCGGGAACTGAGATGAGGCAGGTAAGGAGGGAGCACGCCGCAGGGGGCGTGTTCCCCGATTCCTTACAGTATCCCCCCCTTCAGGATCGGACTCCGAATGATCGGGTGCGCGCGCACTCTGTAAGCTTGCCGAGCGCGTGCCCCGGCCGCGCGCGGGAGGATGCGGTGTGCGCCGCGGAGGAGCGGCGTGGCGTGGGGGCAGGAGATGTAAGGGGCCGAGGGAGCGGGGAACCGGAGCTGACAGCCGCACTGCGAGCTGACGTGACAGGGACCTGCTGAGAGGCGCGTGTCCCCCGATCCCTTACAGTAGCCAAGGAAGCCCCAGAATGACATCGATAGTTGGGGAATGGATAACATCCAGCTGAAGAACCTCATGGTGCAAACCATCGACCATGACTTTGATCTGAGTCGTCTCTTGCGAAACAACCCCAGATCCCAACCGTCTACAATCAATAGAGGAGATACCCAAGGGCATGTCCTTTCTCTGGAGAGGAATATTGACTTGCTGAGCGAAGGCTTTATCCACGGACATACCGGTGGCTCCAGAATCCACGAAGGCCTTGGTAGTAATCGACTGGTTCGGCCAAGTTAAATAGATGGGGATCATCAGGCGACTGGGATATGGGTATATAGCGCATATGCCCAGAGGTAACTCCCCTCTTTGTGCTGGACACTGTCTGTCTCCTGATTTCTTAGGACAGGCCCGTACCATGTGGCCTTTCTCGCCACAGTAGAGGCACAATCCCACGGTGCGACGGTGCTGCTTCTGTTCAGAGAAACGTGTATTGCCTAACTGCATGGGCTCTGCTAATTCTTTAGAGGCATCATTAGGAGGAACCTCAGGAGGTGGGACCAACGGAACAGACCTGACCCTGTGATAACGGCCCTGCTCCTGACGTCTCTCCTTCATCCGAAGATCGAGGGAAATGCAAAGGCTGATCAGGCCTTTTAGATCAGTGGGAATATCCCTGTAAGTTAATTCATCCTTCAGTGTCTCCTCAATGCCTTGACGGAAAGCAGACTTCAGGGCCCCCTCGTTCCAATCGGTCTCTGCTGCCAGGGTCCTAAACTCAATCACATAGTGTCCCATGGTGCGGGGGCCTTGTTGAATCTGCAGGAGTGCAGATCCAACAGAAGCCGCATGAACGGGAGAATCAAAGATCGTCCGGAAGGTCTGCATGAAGGCGCCGAGATCATCCAACAGGAGGGAGCCTTTTTCATAAAGTGGGGATGCCCAGGCTAATGCTTCATCCGTGAGAAGGGAGAAGATGTATGCCACTCGAGAGTGGTGGGTAAGAAGAATGATGCTTGTGTGTCAAACTGAACCTGGCACTGGTTCAGGAATCCTCTGCAAGCTGAGGGAAGGCCTCCATAGCGGCTGGGAATAGGGATATGGGGTTCCTTTAAGACCACAGGTACTGGCGCAACTTGATCATCAGAAGGCGAGGACTGAGATGGAGCTACCCTGGGAGGGCTGAGATGACTGCACGTGGTTTGTAGTATAGAGGAGATTGAGTCCAGTCTTTGATCAACCTTAGCCAGGTGAGTGGTATGGGCTCCCAGGAGCTGGGCCTGACGGGTCATGGTGTTCGCTACCTCTGCAGGGTCCATTGTGTGGCTCGTGCAACATGTAACATTGCTGACTGCAAGACAGGATACAAACCCGCAGAGCAGAGGTAGGGAGTAGTACACCGACCTTGGCCTGGGATCTGAGGCCTGGGATGCAGGGGTAGTGAAGTCCAATTCCAGGGTCGAGGCAGGTGGCAGGCAGGGATAGTCAAGTCCGGTTTCGAGGTCGAGGCAGACGTAGGCGGCAGGCAAAGAGCAGTCAGGTCCAGTTCCGAGGTCAACAAAGGCAAGGCAGAGCTCAGACAGGACAAGGTAACAAGTACTTTGCACGAGCACTGACAGGGAGCAACTGCCTGCTATTTAAAGGCTAGAAGCAGCTGCTGGCAATGAGGGCCAGAGAGAGGCTGACTTCCTGTCAGGAAGTGAGGGGCAGGAATTGCCAAGAAGCAAGATGGACACAGTAGCTTCAGTGAGGGCGAGAGGTCACTTCCTGTCAGCAGCCATCTTTGGTATCCAGACATATCCCTTATAAGTCGACGGCAGTCTCGCCTACTAGATGGCAGTTGTAACGGAGTGCTCACCACAAACAAGGCGTGACCGCAAGGCTGAGGGGGGATTTGATACAACACCAATCCAAAGCCACGTGGGCGCGTCTGGAGTGTAGATTGGTCGAGGTAGCCTGAGCCGGGTAGGAGAGGTCTGGATGGTCAATAATACTTGCAGAGGTCGGTGTAGGAGAGTAGCGGATCGTAGGAGGTACTTAGTCATGGTCTAGATTGGAGAGAATATAAAGAAAGAAAGAATCCCTTTAGTGTGGCACTAGAGAGGTTCACCCTAATTAAAACTTACATTTTATTATACCTGATTAAAATAAATTGTTTGGAATAACCACATACAAAAAACAAACATACAATGATATTAAAAGACGGAGAGGTGTGATAGGATGTTTAGTGGAGGTATAATTATATATAAATACCTCTCTAATACTTAGTGGACCCTATAGTAAGGGTGATCGCTATACTGGATATGTATAGGTATATATCAGACCCCTAACCAAAAGCAATGGAAGGAGGTATAGGCAGATGAATATGCTTAGCTGTTGGATGTGAGACTGAGTATATTGCTGGCTGAGTTGAAGCAGCCACTACTCACTGCACATAGTGTCATAAAATATACTGTTGTAAGCTTTATTGTGACAGGTCTAGTATGAGGCCAGCCACATTCACTGCAGATATATAGTAGATCAACCCTAGGGTCTGAGTGCTCTTGCTGCCCACGAACGCAGTCTACGAAGCACCCCCGATGAAGCCAGTTACGGTGAAACGTACGTAGGGTACGTCTGACGTCACCGTCACGTGACGTCGGCTCATCGGTGAGGTGTGTGTGATATACTGTCTGAGTGCTTCGTAGACTGCGTTCGTGGGCAGCAAGAGCACTCAGACCCTAGGGTTGATCTACTATATATCTGCAGTGAATGTGGCTGGCCTCATACTAGACCTGTCACAATAAAGCTTACAACAGTATATTTTATGACACTATGTGCAGTGAGTAGTGGCTGCTTCAACTCAGCCAGCAATATACTCAGTCTCACATCCAACAGCTAAGCATATTCATCTGCCTATACCTCCTTCCATTGCTTTTGGTTAGGGGTCTGATATATACCTATACATATCCAGTATAGCGATCACCCTTACTATAGGGTCCACTAAGTATTAGAGAGGTATTTATATATAATTATACCTCCACTAAACACCCTATCACACCTCTCCGTCTTTTAATATCATTGTATGTTTGTTTTTTGTATGTGGTTATTCCAAACAATTTATTTTAATCAGGTATAATAAAATGTAAGTTTTAATTAGGGTGAACCTCTCTAGTGCCACACTAAAGGGATTCTTTCTTTCTTTATATTCACTCTGTGTACACTCCCTGTGAGCACCACCCTCCCCTAGCAATTGTTTGGATTAGATTCCCTCCTCAGCTTGAGCAGAGTTTACAATCTGCAGCTTCCAACTGCATGCAGATTTCTTTTCTCTAGATTGGAGAGAGGCAGATCGTCGTGGTACTTTGCCGAGGTCAGTAGTGGAGAGTTGCAGATGGTCGTACGTAGCCGAGGTCAGGAGAACAAAAGAGCGGAGTACGGAAGTGTAGCCAAGGTCAGGAATAAGGAACAAGGAGCAGGACAAGACTGTGGAGGCAAAACAGCAGTGAACACTTCACTAGCAGGAAGGTTTATGCTCAGCCAATTTGCCAGTGTGGCAGCTGAGCATATAAAGGGATATTGTCCAATGAAACACGCAGAGATATATATAAAGGGTTAATGCTCTACCCTTCCCTTGTAACGCTAAACCAAATAACGTGAGACCACACATAAAATTGGAAGAAAAGGTCACAATTTTATTTTAACATCTGCTGTTAAAACCCACCAGCCTGTCCGCCAGCCCAGCATGATCCATGCGAATGGGGGGGAGATCCTTGCCCAGTGGCCAGCAATTGGCCACACTCCCTCCCCCTACCTGAAGCATGTGAATGGAGGGAGATCCTTGCCCAGCAGCCAGCAATTGGTTGCGCTCCCTACCCCTGCCCAAAGCAACGCAAAATGGGAGAGGAAGATCCTTATCAGCCGATGTTGGGCTGCATTCCCTGCCCCTCTCACCCCTAGGGTCAGCTTAGGCCCAGCCCTAAAGCTGGAACCCAGCCTTTTACCAGCGTTGATTGGGCATTGGCTGGCCCGGCCCTAAAGCCGGCACCTCCAGCCTGCTGAGCTGTTCTAGGGGCTCCAGCTGAAAGGCAGACCCTAAAGTCCTCGCCCGTTCTCCATCTCCTGAGCTTGGCTGGCGCGGCAGCTCCGCAACCCGGACGCCTCTTTGCCGGGCACCGGCTCCCCTGGGGCCAACATGCCCACCCAAAGCTGAACATCTGACCCTAACTTGTCCCGCAAAATCCCTTCGAGTTTACTTACTGTAGGAACACCTCCAAACCCCTTGGCGACAGATGCACGTTGTCCCTTCTGTGCCAGCTGATGTCCTTGGTGTCAATTTTGTCTGTGCTTAAGAGTTTTACTTCCGCAAGAGAGGATGAATTTGCCCATGGCCTTATTTATCTTCTTCCTAGCCTTCTCCTTCCTGATCCATTTCCCCAGCCCCTTCCAAATCCGCCTTGGAATAATTTCAGACCAAATGACTACGACCTCACTCCACAGCGCCATCAAGCGTGTGTATTACTGTTGTAACCCATAAATCACCTCTAGTGTTTTGGTGATGGCTAGGTCGTTCCACCCGAGGTGTAGCAAAATAACATCCAGAGTCACCTTAAATTCTGCTAGCGCCTTGTCAGGAGACGGTTGCAGATCAACCAAGCACATTCCTCTCTTCCCAAGCCAACGCAAATTCATCCTCTCCTCCGTAAAACCAAGCTGTTGGTCGCCCCACCGATCCTTCGCCCATTCGTGTGCCCAATGAATGAAGGAATGACCCATGATCCACACTTCCAGGGTTCTTGCGCAGTTGCCTACTTAAAGGGAGAAACAATGCTAATATTCTTGCGTCTGCATGCTGCCGTGCCCTTTGGCACTGATATAACCACTATTGGCGCTGGACTTCCACCTCCCCAGTTTCTTTATTTGCTCTGGCATACAGCCATTCTCAGCCGCCGCTGTAGCGGAGCCGATTCTAAAAGAATGGGTACCAAATACACTAGGATCCATCCCCCCAGCGGCAAGGCACCGCCTAAAATGCTTTGAAACTGGTAAATTGTGAGCAGCGTTACGTCCTGATGGATGAGGAAATTGCCCTCTACCTTGGACCTGTGCATTGCGTACCGCTTAATCAACACAATTGGGCACACTCTTTTGTTATTGTTCATTGTGAGGTGGACTCACACTCCCCTTCCCGTTTGGTCAGTTTTAGACCTGTGAATCTTGCACGCCACAGACGCAGCATTGATCATCACGTTCGCAAAAAGCAAGCCTGAACCTTGGCTTGCTTTAGATGCTGCCACTAGTTCGCTGACCCTGAAAGCGCCAAAGAAAGCCATGGCAAATTTGTCACGCGTGCTCACCACAAACCGGACTGGACCGCGAGGCCGAGGTGGGGATGTAAGAAAACCAGCGCTTTACAGCCCGAGGGCGGGTCCGGAAAGCAGAGTCGGTGTGGGTTAGCCGGGTCAGGGTAGGAGAGTGTAGGCTCATAGAGGTACTTGCCGTAGACAGGAGTGGGGAGATCAAGAGTAGTCGAAGTCCGAAGCCGAGGATTGGAGAGTGTAGAAGTCCTGTAGAAGTGCCAATGTCCAAGGGTGCCACAGGTCAGGAGTCCGGGTCAAGGTTGGGAGACAAGGGTTCAAGAGACAAGGGTACACAGCAAGGCAGCTTGTAGCAAGCACGACAGAACACAGTCTATGCTCAGCAATCAACCCAGGGTTGATTAAGATTAAATATCAGTGAGAGCCAATGGGAGACAGTCCCAACGATGATGTCAGAGGAAGGTAGACCGCTGATAGGAGGCTGGGTGCAGGATGTGTGCGCAGGCATCAGGGTATAGCTGGGGACAGGTGCGAAGGTGCGTGCGCACGCCCGCGATGCGCAGTACAGGCAGGAGTGCGGGACAGTGTCAGCACTGCTTAGGAGAGGTGCCGGCACCTGCGGCAGTCTGCCACGGCGGCGCATGCATCCTGGGGTTGGTACGGGAGGTACAGGCGCGCGCGTGACTCCGCTGAGAGGAGATGTCGCAGAAGGCAGGGAAAGCGGCGAAGTCCTTACAAAATGCTACTTTGAACAGTTCCCTTTCCGCTGCATTGAAACATACCTCTTTTGTTGCCATCATCAATACCTCAAGCCTGTCTAGTGTTACCGGCTCCCAGTTCTCTTGTCTTCACCCCTATCCCAGCCTAGGAGGATTCTCCTTACCATGAAATCCTTAGTTATGTCCTTGCGGTTGTGGAGTTTCAGGTAAAAAGCTAAACCTGCAAACATGGCCCCAACACTGGCCCGTGTCGCCCCAGCTTTATCCTGGGCCAGAAGGAAGCTAATGATCCACGCGCTGCTCCCTCTCTTACCCTCAACTCTGTCATTTTCCTTGAATAATACCCTGTGTGCCAAGCCCGTATGTAGGTTTTCCAGGTGCGTGGGGCTAGAGACTTCTGGACCAGGTCCATTAGTCCGATATCCCTATCTGCCAAAGGGGACGTAGGCACATTAGACCTATGGCCTTTGCCGCTGGCGCTGCTCGCCTAAACGCTGTCCATTGAACCGTAATAAGGCGTCCGCTATCCCGTTTAATCACGCCGGGACATGCTTGGCTTTAAAGTTGATGTTGCTGCGCATGCAAAGCAGCACCAGCCTCCGCAACAGCCGGATTACTGGGCTTGATGTTGCAGAGAGGCTGTTTACTGCTCCCACCACCCCAAGGTTGTCTTGGTAACTGCGGCCCCTTCTAACCATGGCTTTTTGCCATTAAAATCCTGGAGGAAAGCTTCCCAGACCCCCATGTCAGCTCCAAGTTCCCCAGTGACCCTGATGTGATGTAGCGGACGGGATACCCCCGTGGTCGACTTCTCTAATCTCCTGCTGAAAATCCTTCCCATGGATATGACCCTACATGTGAAATTTTGGAGCCCGAGCAGTGCCTGCATCTGCCATAGTTTAACCTTCCTAGCACCCTTGCATTCCCGAATAAGGCCCCTCAGTTTCATGACTTTATCCCAGGGCAGCCTAGATTCCCCAGCCACTGGATCGATCTCAGTCCCTAGGAATGATAAGGTGCTGACCGGGCCCTCTGTTTTATCATCAGCTATGGGAACCACCATGTTTCTCATTAGCGCAGACCTGAGCTCTAAGAGCCTCTTGCAAAGTGTGGACTCGGGGGGGCCCAAAAGGAGGAAATCATCCAAGTAATGGGCTATAGTGTCATACCCAATACTCTCCATTATGCACCAGTGTATAAACGTGCTAAATGCTTCAAAAAAGGCGCAGGAAATGGCACAGCCCATGGGGAGGCACATGTCCACATAGTAAGCTCCCTCGAACTTGCAACCCATGAGCCTGAAACTATTTGGGTGTAATGGTAACAGGCGAAATGCTGACTCTATGTCCAGCTTGGCCATGAGGGCCCTCCTCCCATAAGACCTAACTATGTTGATGGCCCTATCGAACGACTGGTATTGGACATGGCACGCCTGCTGGTTGATCGCGTCATTGACGGATCTGCCCTTATGTTAGGATAGATGCTGAATGATGCAATAAAGTATGGAGGCCTCGCTCTAACCTATCCGTAGAGAGTACTATGTGCTGCCTGGGAGAAAATATATTGTGAAGGGTAAGTGCAACTAGGCACTTAAGAGAACGCTCACTTTGCGGCGCACCAAAGTAATAGTCTTAATGTATGGTGTGAATTCAAACGTAATATTTTATTCAAAATTTAGATTAATTTTGAATAAAATATTACGTTTTAATTCACGCCATTATACATTAAGGGCCTCATTCAGAAAGCCTCGATAAGGCCCTTATCGAGCACTTATCGACCAAAATGGCTACTCGTTTTCAGAAAGCCTCGATAAGTGCTCGATAACGGCCTGTATCGACACAAAATTTTATCACCAACAGAAATTCGCCAATTGAGCGGCAAACAGCTGCTTATCGACCATTTTCTGAAGGATCATAAACTCGCGTGATTCAGATACCCGCGAGTCGGCTGTCGCGGCCTATCGCAGCCCTAAAAGGCGTTCTTCTCCCCAAATCCAATTCACCTCAAACTTTTGGTAAATTGGTGGGGAGATGCCTCGATGAGCAGTGATGTGTCGGGACTTAGAAAAAATCAGGTCCTTTTCCTGCCTCGGATTGATGCCGGCGGTCTCCGGAGCTGATAGCCATTAATAGCAGCTCCGGACCCCCCGGCATGCATCCGATGCAGGAAAAATGCATGTACAGCAACAGCATGACCTTAGCGGCTAACCGCTAAGGCAATGAAGGGGTTAAACACCCGTGCCAGGCTTACAGTAAAGACAAACAATACAATACAATATTGTGGCTAGCGAGGGTGGGTGAAGGGGGAATTTGGCCCTTAGTGGCTGTTTAGGCCTTGCGGGGGGGTTGCGGGGGGACTTAACCCCTTCATTACCTTAGCGGTTAATACCGCTAAGGTAATAAAGGGGTTAACCCAACCGCTACCCCCCCGCAAGGTCTAAACACCCATCCTTAGGGCTAATACCCCCCCTTCACCCATCCGTGAGGCCTAAGCACCCACCCCGGACTGACTATACCCACCCTATACCCATTGAGTAGTATAGTGGTACATCATACCCATATAATAATAATATGGGCATGATACGCCTCTATAGCACTCAATGGGCACCCTAATGACAATACATTAATGCACCAGATACACAATAATAAAACCTAACTATACTCCCAAAAAACACACTAAATAAAAACAGTAGCCAGCTAATCCAATCAATACAAGCAGTAACAACATCAACGATTAATTAATTAAACCATTACCCAATCAAACCAATTAATTGCTAATCCAACTCAAAATGAATAGTAACACTAACCAATCCAAACAATGAATTACTACAACATTAATGAATGTAACCATTAAAAGTCAAATAAATAAATTAAAACAATCTCTGAAGTAACCATAAAACATATTAGCTAACATAATATAACATTAAGTACAAGCGAACACCAATCGCAAACCTTTTATTACATTAAGCATGAACAAACAAACAATCACATCCACATAATAAACTGCAATGAAAAAAAAGCAACAGCAATAACAAGCGAGAAATGCCCCTGAAATATTGTCATAATAATGTATTAATCTGTACCCTAAAGAGGTACAGATTAATATATTATCAGTCAATGTGCCTTCCCCCAAAAAATCAAAAAACACATCCAAAGATTAAACCTGTAAAAAGAGACATTTACAAACATTGAATATATTACTTACCATTAGAAGCGGTGGCCCTCCGACTCCCGGGGTAACAGGAAGCTCACGTACCTTGAAGGCCTCCAACAGCATCCGATGCCATCCGCCATGAAGATCCGGATCAGGTACCCAAATCTTCTTTTTTCTTTCTTTAATCACCTTCTTCTATCTTCATCTGTAACCATTTCTTGTTCTTCTTTATCTTCTTTCTTCATCTGTCAATCCAAAATACCCCATGTTAAATCCCAACCGATGCTGTCTCGTCGGCTTCTTGGGCTCAAATGAGGCGTCACGGCCTTAAATAGGGCTTGTGACGCCACATTTACCCTCAAAATGGTTAAAACCGGCCATCTTGGATTTAGTGACGTAATCTTAAAGGCACATTAAGCACAGCCATTCTGATTTGCTGGCATCATTCCCTTTAACATGACGTCACTAAATCCAAGCTGGCCGCTGTGTCACAAGGTATTTCAGCCAATCAGAGTGTGGAATTGGTTCCCACGATCTGATTGGCTGAAATACCACGTGACGCCGGCTTTGTGACGTCATCTTAAAGGCAAATGAAGCACAGCCATTCTGATTGGCTGGCATCATTCCCTTTAAGTGACGTCATGTCCAAAAAAAAAAATTTAAGTCGGAACATGGTTTTAACAGCCAATTAGGTCGCTGTTAACCATTTTGAGGGTAAATGTGACGTCACAAGCCCTATTTAAGGCCGTGACACCTCATTTGAGCCCAAGAAGCCGACGAGACAGCATCGGCTGGGATTTAACATGGGGTATTTTGGATTGACAGATGAAGAAAGAAGATAAAGAAGAACAAGAAATGGTTACAGATGAAGATAGAAGAAGGTGATTAAAGAAAGAAAAAAGAAGATTTGGGTACCTGATCCGGATCTTCATGGCGGATGGCATCGGATGCTGTTGGAGGCCTTCAAGGTACGTGAGCTTCCTGTTTCCCCGGGAGTCGGAGGGCCACCGCTTCTAATGGTAAGTAATATATTCAATGTTTGTAAATGTCTCTTTTTACAGGTTTAATCTTTGGATGTGTTTTTTGATTTTTTGGGGGAAGGCACATTGACTGATAATATATTAATTAGTACCTCTTTAGGGTACAGATTAATACATTATTATGACAATATTTGGGGGGCATTTCTCGCTTGTTATTGCTGTTGCTTTTTTTCATTGCAGTTTATTATGTGGATGTGATTGTTTGTTTGTTCATGCTTAATGTAATAAAAGGTTTGCGATTGGTGTTCGCTTGTACTTAATGTTATATTATGTCAGCTAATATGTTTTATGGTTACTTCAGAGATTGTATTGTATTGTATGTCTTTATTTATATAGCACCATTAATGTACATAGCGCTTCACAGTAGTAATACATGTGGTAATCAAATAAATAACAGGTAATATAAATAACAGATCATCGGAATAAGTGCTTTAGACATCAAAGTAACATTAAGGAGGAGGAGTCCCTGCCCCGAAGAGCTTACAGTCTAATTGGTAGGTAGGGAGAACGTACAGAGACAGTAGGAGGGAGTTCTGGTAAGTGCGTCTGCAGGGGGGCAAGCTTATGTATCATGTGTTCAGAATATCCACAGTGCTATTCATATGCTTCTTTAAGCAAGTGTGTCTTAAGGTGGGTCTTAAAGGTGGATAGAGAGGGTGCAAGTCGGGTACTGAGGGGAAGGGCATTCCAGAGGTGTGGGGCAGTCAGTGAAAAAGGTTTAAGGCGGGAGAGGGCTTTAGATACGAAGGGGGTAGAAAGAAGACATCCTTGAGAAGAACGCAAGAGTCTGGATGGTGCATAATGAGAAATTAGGGCTGAGATGTAGGGAGGGGCAGAAGAGTGTAAAGCTTTAAAAGTGAGGAGAAGAATGGAGTGTGAGATGCGGGATTTGATCGGAAGCCAGGAGAGGGATTTCAGGAGAGGAGATGCTGAGACAGATCTAGGAAAGAGTAGAGTGATTCTGGCAGCAGCGTTTAGGATAGATTGTAGGGGAGACAGGTGAGAGGCAGGAAGGCCGGACAGCAGGAGGTTACAGTAATCAAGACGGGAGAGAATGAGGGCCTGAGTCAGAGTTTTAGCAGTCGCACAACAGAGGAAATATTGTTATTTTGCGGAGGAAAAAGCGACAGGTTTTAGAAATGTTTTGAATGTGAGGGGCGAATGTGAGAGAGGAGTCGAGTGTGACCCCTAGGCAGTGTGCTTGGGCTACTGGGTGAATGATCGTAGTTCCAACAGTAATGTGGAGGGAGGTACAGTACCGACACACTTTATTGCAGTGTGGTCGGTACCGCAAGCCGGGAGATTTCCCGGCTTGCTAGTGGCCGCCCCTCGGCGTGCCGCGCGTCATAGACGCGCGGTCACGCGTCTTCGGGAGCCTGCGCCCCCTGCACGCGCGTACAGGGCTCCCCGAGGGAGCCCTGGTGTCCCGCGATCGCGGGACAGTGGCAGGGGGTTCCGGGGGACCCGGTGGACCCGGCAGCGGTAGGGAGAGCGCCCCGATCGGAGGGCGCTCTTCCGCTGCTTTGGCGCGCGCCCGTCAGACTCGGGTGTGCGCCAGGCTACTGCTGCGGCCAAGAACGGGCAAATGCTCGAATAAACTTGGCCGCAGCAGTAGTAGGGCCAGGTTTGGGAAGAAGTATGAGGAGCTCTGTTTTAGCCATGTTGAGTTTAAGGCGTCGGAGGGCCATCCAGGATGATATGGCAGAGAGACATTCAGAAACTTTGGTTTGTACAGCAGGTGTAAGGTCGGGTGTTGAAAAGTATATTTGTGTGTCGTCGGCATAGAGGTGATAATTAAACCCAAAATATGTTATTAGGTCACCTAGAGAGAGTGTGTACAGAGAAAAGAGAAGAGGTCCCAGGACAGAGCCCTGGGGTACCCCCACTGAGAGATCAATAGAGGAGGAGGAGGTGTTAGCAGAAGAGACACTGAAAGTACGATGGGAGAGGTAGGATGAGATCCAGGATAGAGCTTTGTTCCGAATACCAAGAGTATGGAGAATGTGAAGGAGAAGAGGGTGGTCCATGGTGTCAAATGCTGCAGAGAGGTCGAGTAATATGAACAGAGTGTAATGACCTCTGTTTTTGGCAGCATGGAGGTCGTCAGTTATTTTAGTGAGGGCTGTTTCCGTGGAGTGAGCAGTGCGGAAGCCAGATTGTAGAGGATCTAGGAGAGAATAGGTGTTGAGAAAATGGAGCAAGCGAGAGAATACAAGACGTTCAAGGAGTTTAGAGGCAAAAGGCAGAAGGGAGACAGGTCGATAGTTAGAAAGACAGGTAGGGTCAAGCTTGGTGTTTTTGAGTAATGGTATGACTGTTGCATGTTTGAAGGAGGATGGAAAGGTTCCAGAGCAGAGGGAGGAGTTAAAAATGTGTGTGAGCATAGGGATTATAGTAGGAGCAAGAGGTTTTAGGAGATGGGAGGGAATGGGGTCAAGAGGGCAAGTGGTAGAGGGAGAAGAGGCGATCAACAGCGACACATCCTCCTCTGAGACAGTGGAAAAAGAGTCAAGGAAGGCAGGAGGAGAGTTAGGAAGAGGTGTAGGATGGGAGGAAGAAACAGAGGGGATGTTCTGACGTATGGATTCCACCTTTTCCTTAAAATAGTCAGCAAAGTCCTGAGCGGAGATGGAGGAAGGAGAGGCAGCTGAGGGTGGTTTGAGTAGAGTATCAAAGACAGAGAACAGTCGGCGTGGGTTAGACTTGTGCATGTTGATTAGTGAAGAAAAGTAGGCTTGTTTAGCTTGCGAAAGGGCAGAGTTGAAACAGGATAGCATAAATTTGTAGTGAAGGAAGTCTGCGAGAGTGTGAGACTTCCTCCAGAGGCGTTCAGAGGAACGAGTGGAGGAACGCAGCATGCGCGTGTGGGAATTTAGCCAGGGTTTAGGGTTAGAATGGCGAGTGCGGCAGAGAGAAAGCGGGGCATGTAGATCAAGAGAGGAGGACATGGCAGAGTTGTAGTTCCTGACCAGGTTGTCAGGGTCTGTAGCAGAGCTAAGAGAGGAGAGGGAGGAGCGTAAAGTGGACTCAAAGTCAGGTAAGTGAATAGAGCGCAGGTTTCTGCAGAACCGGGGGGTAGATGGAGGTAGAGAAGGGGAGAAGCGAGATAGAGAGAATGAGATGAGGTGATGGTCAGAGAGAGGAAAAGGGGAAATGGAGAAATCAGAGAGAGATAAGTTTTTAGTGAAAACCAGGTCTAAGTAGTGGCCATCCTTGTGGGTGCTGGCTGCAGTCCAATGTTGAAGGCCAAAAGAAGATTAGAGAGAGGGAAAGCGGGAAGCCCAAGGGAGAGAGGGGTCATCAATGTGGCAATTGAAGTCCCCAAGGAGAAGAACAGGGGAGTCTGAGGAGAGAAAGAAAGAGAGCCAGGATTCAAAGTGAGAGAGAAAGCGGAAGGGGGATGAGTAGAGGTAGGTGGGCGATAGATGACCGCCACATGGACAGGGAGATTGTTTTAATTTATTTATTTGTCTTTTAATGGTTACATTCATTAATGTTGTAGTAATTCATTGTTTGGATTGGTTAGTGTTACTATTCATTTTGAGTTGGTTTAGGAATTAATTGGTTTGATTGGGTAATGGTTTAATTCATTGTTGATGTTGTTACTGCTTGTATTGATTGGATTAGCTGGCTACTGTTTTTATTTAGTGAAGTGTGTTTTTTGGGAGTATAGTTAGGTTTTATTATTGTGTATTAATGTATTGTCATTAGGGTGCCCATTGAGTGCTATAGAGGCTTATCATGCCCATATTATTATTATATGGGTATGATGTACCTCTATACTACTCAATAGGTATAAGGTGGGTATAGTCAGTCAGGGGTGGGTGCTTAGGCGTCCCGGGTTGGTATCGGGTCAGGGTGGGTTAACCCCTTAATGACTATAGCGGTTAGTAACCGCTAAGGTGATTAAGGGGTTAGGGGCCATTAGAATGTCTTTATTATGTACTGTATACTGTATATGCTTTCTTGCTACGGAGGACAGAGGGACCTGCTGTTGTGGTAAGTATAACTGTATTTATTTACTTTATTTTTGTATGCTGATGCAGTGATTAATAATGGGCAAATAATCTATTATCCATATCTGGATAATAGTTATTTTGCCCATTACTGTACTGTATGGGTTTGGGCGGAGGGGGGGGCGTGTATTGATGTTTATTAAAATATTTATTAATATACAGTTCTTTAATAGTGTAGATGTGCAGGGGGTCTCCGGAGCTGAACCACGTTGGTTTTATGTCCGGGGACCCCCTGCTTCCCGAGATACAGGCACCTTTATGGGGTGCCGGTATCCCTCTGCATTGAAATGTCCCGCGTCACGTGACCGGGACATTTCAATGCAGAGGGATACCGGCACCCCATAAAGGTGCCTGTATCTCGGGAAGCAGGGGGTCCCCGGACCTGAAACCAACGTGGTTCAGCTCCGGAGACCCCCTGCACCTCTACACTATTAAAGAAATGTATATTTAAATAAATAATTTTCGGGCGACATTTCAGCTGGGAGAGGCGGCTCTCTTTGCAGCAGAAATGAATTGCTGGTTTAGGCCTTTTCAGAGGCTCGATGGTCTCGCTGGCAGCAACTCGTCCGTTTTGGGAATTTTGCTATCACAGGTAATCGAGCCTTTCTGAATACCGTGATAGCAACACCCAAAAAACAGTCATTTTAAATTCCCCTTCGATATTTTTTATCAACCCTCTCTGAATGAGGCCCTAAGACTTTTATTTCAGTGCGCCGCACAGGGAGCTCTCTCTTATGTGCCTAGTTTGCCTTCACAATAGGTGCTGAATGAGCCTGAATTTGCCGGGTGTTTTCTTTGGAACTATCCCCAAGGGGGATATGATTAAATTGTGTATGGGCAGTGAGTGAAATGGCCCTGCCATGCGTCCCAGGCTTACCTCCTTGTTAAATTTCTCCAGTACGACGTGCGGGTATATAGATGCGGATTTAAGACTGTACAAAACAAAAAGAACAGCGCACAACGCATATAGCGAAGTTCAAAATATATTAAAAGCATATACTGTAACAGGTAATATATCTGCGTACATCAGATTAGAATAAACGAGCATTTCATGTACTCAGACATGAGTTTACCAGACACAAGGAAACAGCTGGAGCAGTCTCTCACTCTGCATACACTGCTGATCACGATCGAGGGCCTCTACATCACAGGAAAATGTCCGCAGGTAGGTAACACTTCCCAGGGTAATTACAAGCTTCTTTCTCCTGGTAAAGGGGAGCGCTGGTTGCTCACATGGAATGGTATATGTGTGAAAAGAGAAAAAAATGCAATAGTATAGCCAATTTAAATAAAAAGGCCCTATCCGTAATATAGCAATGGTTTCACTCACAAACTAGACGAATATAAAGCGTGAACCAGAGATTCTTCTCTCTCTGATAGGAGCCCTTTAAGAATCCTCACACATGGAGTTGTAGGTGGGTCAATGTTCCTTAATCCCTCAGATGATGATCCCCCGAAAATAAAAGGTAGAGAGAATCCCGATAGTATAATATTGCCACAATAGCAGATTGTATTGAAAGTATATGTTATATCACTCACATTTGAAAAGAGTAAAAGTACAGTGGAGAGAACCAACTGGGTGATGCCGCTCGTGTATCGGGTCACAGCGCCGCTTCACTTCCTCATGCGTCACTGCCGGTGACGTCTCCACCTCTGGTGGAAGTGTCCTCTATGGTTACTGCGGTGCCCTCAGTTCCCAGCTCTACACGTCTTGCGTCTCACTCTCCCTGGTCCTCCCACAGCTTATCTGATCCAATTCAACGCGTTTCACATTAGCTTCCTCAGGAAGACGATTCCTGAGGAAGCTAATGTGAAACGCGTTGAATCGTCTTAAGACGCAAGACGTGTAGAGCTACCCGTTTTTTCACTACCCTGGGGGTGGAGGAAACTTACCTGGGGTGGAGGAAGCAGCGGCGACATCTGAACAGGTAAGCAGAGGTGCGGGGGCGGTGGGGCAGCATCAGCGGTCAGTGCGGAGCCCGCGCGGGAGCTGCAGGACTCCATACTGCACTGTGAGCTGGGACCGCCGGCTGTCCAATAGGAAAGCTTCTTCTCCTGCTCCGGTCACATGGTCCCAGCTCACAGTGCAGTATGGAGTCCTGCAGCTCCCGCGCGGGCTCCACACTGACCGCTGATGCCGCTCCACCGCCCCCGCACCTCTGCTTACCTGTTCAGATGTCGCCGCGGGCTTCCAGCAGGTAAGTAACAGATACTTTTCAACTACCCTGACATTCCCCGGATACCCGGCGCCGGGTCCACTTTCCAGCTGCCGGGTCCGGGTAATTTCCGGGTAGCTGAAAAGACGCCGGGTAACGCCGGGTAGTACCCGGTACATCACAAGTGAGGAGTAAGATTGAGGTCGCCCTGCAGTACCACCTGGGGCCTCATGGTGGCGTGGTTGCAACCATGTAACTGTGAGACCTTTAATTTCTAAATGCTATGATAGTTTGTATTCCTCCAATAAATGGTCCCATGCAAATGGTGTTAATCTTCTGATTTAATCCTGACCAACCTTAAAATTTGCCCCACAAATCAAGCATCCCTACAACCTGCACTCATGGCTACTGTCCCACAGCCACAGTCCCTCCTACCCACCATTGTGGCCAAGCGCTGCCATCTACTGCACTTATTCCCTCACCTGCTGTCTCTGTAACTCTCCCATCAAACCTCTTAGATTGTAAGCTCTCCGGGGCAGGGATTTCCTTTCCTATTGTCTGATTTTGCTGCTCTTAATGTATTATAATTCCCCGTACTGTATTCTTTGTGAAGCACATACAGATACTGCTCTGCGTATACATACAGACACTGCTCTGCGTATACATACTGTACAGATACTGCTCTGCATATACATACAGACACTGCTCTGCGTATACATACAGACACTGCTCTGCATATACATACAGACACTACTCTGCGTATACTTACAGATTCTGCTCTGCGTATACTTACAGACACTGCTCTGCGTATACATACAGATACTGCTCTGCATATACATACAGACACTGCTTTGCGTATACATACAGACACTGCTCTGCATATACATACAGACACTACTCTGCGTATACTTACAGACACTGCTCTGCGTATACATACAGACACTGCTCTGCGTATACATACAGACAGTGCTCTGCATATACATAGAGACAGTGCTCTGCGTATACATAGAGACAGTGCTCTGCGTATACATACAGACACTGTTCTGCGTATACATACAGACACTGTTCTGCATATACATACAGACACTACTCTGCATATACATAGAGACAGTGCTCTGCGTGTAGATACTTACACTGCTCTACATATACATACAGACACTGCTCTGCATATACATACAGACACTGCTCTGCATATACATACAGACACTGCTCTGCGTATACATACAGACACTGCTCTGCGTGTAGATACTTACAGACACTGCTCTGCGTATACATACAGACACTGCTCTGCATATACATACAGACACTGCTCTGCGTATATATACAGACACTGCTCTGCGTGTAGATACTTACAGACACTGCTCTGTATGTACACATACAGACACTGCTCTGTATGTACACATACAGACACTACTCTGCGTATACATACAGACACTGCTCTGCGTATACATAGACACTGCTCTGCGTATACTTACAGACACTGCTCTGCGTATACATAGAGACACTGCTCTGTGTATACATACAGACACTGTTCTGCGTATACATACAGACACTGCTCTGCGTATACATACAGACTGCTCTGCGTATACATACAGACACTGCTCTGCGTATATAAACAGACACTGCTCTGCATATACATACAGACACTG
Source organism: Ascaphus truei (assembly GCF_040206685.1). Classification (NCBI taxonomy): domain Eukaryota; kingdom Metazoa; phylum Chordata; class Amphibia; order Anura; family Ascaphidae; genus Ascaphus; species Ascaphus truei. The sequence goes on from NC_134499.1 coordinate 4,212,153, forward strand.
CTCTGCGTGTAGATACTTACAGACACTGCTCTGCGTATACATACAGACACTGCTCTGCGTATACATACAGACACTGCTCTGCGTATATATACAGACACTGCTCTGCATGTAGATACTTACAGACACTGCTCTGCGTATACATACAGACACTGCTCTGTATGTACACATACAGACACTGCTCTGCGTATACATAGACACTGCTCTGCGTATACATAGACACTGCTCTGCGTATACATACAGACACTGTTCTGCGTATACATACAGACACTGCTCTACGTATACTTACAGACACTGCTCTGCGTATACATACAGACAGTGCTCTGCGTATACATAGACAGTGCACTGCGTATACATACAGACACTGTTCTGCATATACATACAGACACTGCTCTGCATATACATACAGACACTGCTCTGCATATACATACAGACACTGCTCTGCATATATATATACAGACACTGCTCTGTGTATACATACAGACACTGCTCTGCGTATACATACAGACATTGCTCTGCATATACATACAGACACTGCTCTGCATATACATACTGACACTGCTCTGCGTATACATACAGACACTGCTCTGCATATACATACAGACATTGCTCTGCATATACATACAGACACTGCTCTGCATATACATACTGACACTGCTCTGCGTATACATACAGACACTGCTCTGCATATACATACAGACACTGCTCTGCGTATACATACAAACACTGCTCTGCGTATACATACAAACACTGCTCTGCGTATACATACAGACACTGCTCTGCATATACATACAGAAACTGCTCTGCGTATACATACAGACACTGCTCTGCGTATACATACAGACACTGCTCTGCGTATACATACAGACACTGCTCTGCGTATACATACAGACACTGCTCTGCGTATACATACAGACACTGCTCTGCGTATACATAGAGACACTGCTCTGCGTATACATACAGACACTGCTCTGCGTATACATAGAGGCACCGCTCTGCGTGTATATACTTACAGGCACTGCTCTGCATATACATAAAGACACTGCTCTGCGTATACATACAGACATTGCTCTGCGTATAGATACTTACAGACACTGCTCTGCGTATACATACAGACATTGCTCTGCGTGTAGATACTTACAGACACTGCTCTGCGTATACATACAGACACTGCTCTGCGTATACATACAGACACTGCTCTGTGTATACATACAGACATTGCTCTGCGTGTAGATACTTACAGACACTGCTCTGCGTATACATACAGACATTGCTCTGCGTGTAGATACTTACAGACACTGCTCTGCGTATACATACAGACATTGCTCTGCGTGTAGATACTTACAGACACTGCTCTGCATATACATAAAGACACTGCTCTGCGTATACATACAGACATTGCTCTGCGTGTAGATACTTGCAGACACTGCTCTGCGTATACATACAGGCATTGCTCTGCGTGTAGATACTTACAGACACTGCTCTGCGTATACATACAGACATTGCTCTGTGTGTAGATACTTACAGACACTGCTCTGCGTATACATACAGACATTGCTCTGTGTGTAGATACTTACAGACACTGCTCTGCGTATACATACAGACACTGCTCTGCGTATACATACAGACACTGCTCTGCGTATACATACAGACACTGCTCTGCGTATACATACAGACACTGCTCTGCGTATACATACAGACACTGCTCTGCGTATACATACAGACACTGCTCTGCGTATACATAGAGACACTGCTCTGCGTATACATACAGACACTGCTCTGCGTATACATAGAGGCACCGCTCTGCGTGTATATACTTACAGGCACTGCTCTGCATATACATAAAGACACTGCTCTGCGTATACATACAGACATTGCTCTGCGTATAGATACTTACAGACACTGCTCTGCGTATACATACAGACATTGCTCTGCGTGTAGATACTTACAGACACTGCTCTGCGTATACATACAGACACTGCTCTGCGTATACATACAGACACTGCTCTGTGTATACATACAGACATTGCTCTGCGTGTAGATACTTACAGACACTGCTCTGCGTATACATACAGACATTGCTCTGCGTGTAGATACTTACAGACACTGCTCTGCGTATACATACAGACATTGCTCTGCGTGTAGATACTTACAGACACTGCTCTGCATATACATAAAGACACTGCTCTGCGTATACATACAGACATTGCTCTGCGTGTAGATACTTGCAGACACTGCTCTGCGTATACATACAGGCATTGCTCTGCGTGTAGATACTTACAGACACTGCTCTGCGTATACATACAGACATTGCTCTGTGTGTAGATACTTACAGACACTGCTCTGCGTATACATACAGACATTGCTCTGTGTGTAGATACTTACAGACACTGCTCTGCGTATACATACAGACACTGCTCTGCGTATACATACAGACACTGCTCTGCGTATACATACAGACACTGCTCTGCGTATACATACAGACACTGCTCTGCGTATACATACAGACACTGCTCTGCGTATACATAGAGACACTGCTCTGCGTATACATACAGACACTGCTCTGCGTATACATAGAGGCACCGCTCTGCGTGTATATACTTACAGGCACTGCTCTGCATATACATAAAGACACTGCTCTGCGTATACATACAGACATTGCTCTGCGTATAGATACTTACAGACACTGCTCTGCGTATACATACAGACATTGCTCTGCGTGTAGATACTTACAGACACTGCTCTGCGTATACATACAGACACTGCTCTGCGTATACATACAGACACTGCTCTGTGTATACATACAGACATTGCTCTGCGTGTAGATACTTACAGACACTGCTCTGCATATACATAAAGACACTGCTCTGCGTATACATACAGACATTGCTCTGCGTGTAGATACTTGCAGACACTGCTCTGCGTATACATACAGGCATTGCTCTGCGTGTAGATACTTACAGACACTGCTCTGCATATACATACAGACATTGCTCTGTGTGTAGATACTTACAGACACTGCTCTGCGTATACATACAGACATTGCTCTGTGTGTAGATACTTACAGACACTGCTCTGCGTATACATACAGACACTGCTCTGCGTATACATACAGACATTGCTCTGCGTGTAGATACTTACAGACACTGCTCTGCGTATACATACAGACATTGCTCTGCGTATAGATACTTACAGACACTGCTCTGCGTATACATACAGACATTGCTCTGCGTGTAGATACTTACAGACACTGCTCTGCGTATACATACAGACACTGCTCTGCGTATACATACAGACACTGCTCTGTGTATACATACAGACATTGCTCTGCGTGTAGATACTTACAGACACTGCTCTGCATATACATAAAGACACTGCTCTGCGTATACATACAGACATTGCTCTGCGTGTAGATACTTGCAGACACTGCTCTGCGTATACATACAGGCATTGCTCTGCGTGTAGATACTTACAGACACTGCTCTGCATATACATACAGACATTGCTCTGTGTGTAGATACTTACAGACACTGCTCTGCGTATACATACAGACATTGCTCTGTGTGTAGATACTTACAGACACTGCTCTGCGTATACATACAGACACTGCTCTGCGTATACATACAGACATTGCTCTGCGTGTAGATACTTACAGACACTGCTCTGCGTATACATACAGACATTGCTCTGCATATACATACAGACACTGCTCTGCGTATACATACAGACATTGCTCTGCGTATACATACAGACACTGCTCTGCGTATACATACAGACATTGCTCTGCGTGTAGATACTTACAGACACTGCTTTACTATTCCTTGCAGGCCTCTCAGACAATGAATAATTGGTGTTTTTGTGAAGGTATCTGCAGGCAGGTGATATCTATGGCTTAATGACTGATCATGTAACACGCAGCTGTACATACTCTGCCAGTGGAATACTAACCAATATGTAATGAAAGGAACAGACTCCACCAATCATATCTATCTCATTCTTACTATGTTACCCAGCAGTCTCAAGGAAAGACTCAATGGACCATACTGTAGGTTTTTTCTGCCGGTCCTTCCTACCACAAGTGACACAGAGGTCCCATATTTGGTGGGTGAGGCAGAAGGATCATATTTTTCTTCTCTCTTCCTTTAGCTAACAGGACTTAAGTCCCTTCTGCCTGTGTCACCCCCAACGACGCGCCTTGTGGGTGCGAAACGCGGTGGTGCTAGAGCTGTTCTTATTAGGTAACACTTCTTGCTGATGTCATTTATAATAAAGATTGATTGGTTGATTTTCTTTCAGCAAGGAAACAGCCTATGTGAAGTAATTACGGCTATGCACTGGAGAACGTGTGTATGAAATATATTACTAGGTCACCTTGTAGTGGAAGAAACAGCCTGGATAATCCTGTCTCTGTATTCCTATGTTACTACTTACCCTTGAAGCAATATTGTATGCTCTAATCTAAGGAGAACAGAATGACTCCCCCTAAACATGTTGCATTGTATAACCATGCAGTGTATCTCAATTTGTTTTCGCTACCCCCAAAACTTACAAGGAGAGTAGCATTAATACATGGCATAATTCTTAGTCCGCCATGTTGATTTTCCGTGCTGTGCCTGCCTTTGCTGCCTTAAACCACCGTGCTAATCTAATGTAAGCTGTTGCCATACTGGAGAGACCTTGTTAAAAGGTTTTGGAATCCTTGGTGGATTCAGCTGTTGTAATTACTGTATTAGGACAACCGAACATATATATATATATATATATATATATATATATATATATATTTTGGAGCTCTGTTTTCCAAGTCAAAGTTTTAGGCAGATGTAATGATCATACTCAGTATTGCTCATTAAAAGCTGTGTAACTAAAATGGGAATCTGGTGGGAAAATTAGAAAGTTTTAGCTGCTAGCTGAGCAGTGGTACAGCGCTCTGTAGAAGGCGCGCTCAGTCGGGGATTTAAGTGCTCTGTGAGACGATTCCTCCATTGAAGGAGGAGCTATGAGGCCAACCTATCACAGCTACTGTACCATCTTCAGTTGCTTTCAGTATACTGATTAATCCACGGCACAGAATATGCAACTTCAAATACATCTATCAACTGTCTATATGTTAAGCCCCCGGACAAGCAAGTGGTGAAACAACACACCAGCCCTGGGAAACTGCTGGTACGCTGCACATTCGCCAACGGAGCCTGGGAATGCCCCCAAAGTCTGCAATTTGACCGGATGACCTACATCAGTCCTGGAATTTGCTGAGACGCTGCTCCTTCACCAACGGAGCCTGGGACTGCCCCAAGAGCTTGCAGCTAGACCGGATGGTGGTGATTATTATCACATATGCTTGATTTTATTGTACTTCTTGTAAGTGCGTTTTTTACCCCTCCCTCCCCCCTCCCCTTCATTAAATATACCTTTATACGCTATGGGCGTGCGCTCTCTCCTCTTCTTTCCTTTTTATATATATATATATATATATATATATATATATATATATATATATATATATATATATATATATATATATATATATATATTTTGGAGCTCTGTTTTCCAAGTCAAAGTTTTAGGCAGATGTAATGATCATACTCAGTATTGCTCATTAAAAGCTGTGTAACTAAAATGGGAATCTGCCTCAAATCCATTTGATCTTCGGTCTATCGTCAATGAATTAACAACCATTCGTGAAAAGCACCTTTAATGATCAACGTGGCTATGACACTTTAGTGACTAAGTTCCCTGCTTGTGGGCCATGATTTGTGATTACCAACCATCTTTTATTACTCCAAAAGTGGAACTAACTTTGGATTCCACTGGCCCAGGCCCAAATAAACCAGCGGTAATAAAACCAGACAGATCCTCATTTTTCGGAACTGGATAATGTTGAAAATAATAATGTATTTCTAGAACCTCACAGCTCTAATTGTATTCTTGCGGGGAAGTGAGAAACGCAACGGTTTGAAGATCATTTCCATTTTGCAAGAAAGAAATAGCTAGCAGGCAGCCACCTGGCAAGACCGAGAGAGATAGAGATAAAGAGAGAGGGGGAAAAAAGCAATCAATTAAGATGAGGTGGGAGAGTGAGCGAGGGGAGAGAAAACAAGTGAGTCGTAGCAGCAAACAAAAACAGCTTTTGGTTTTTCAATTTCCAAGCGATGAAAAGACAATCAGACGCGCTCCAGGCTCAGAGATCTAAAATTCTACCCAAACAGCCCGGGGTACTTGCAGTACCAAAGGTGGAACGCTCATAATGGCTCGTATTTACTAAACGGTGCTACAGATGTTGCAGCATGAAAGGTTTTTAGCATCGTAGTACGCTGCGGTCATACAAGCGCGGCTGCCCCAGCGCCAGTGGAGTAACGCTGCGGAAGCATGGAAACACCGCCACCACGCAACCGCGTCAGACACCGCTGACTTTTGCTTTTTTCCGGCTGCGGCTGCAGAGACGGAGACGGTAAGTCTGGCTACATCTGTAAGCTATAAAGCACCTTCTACTGCAAGTCACTCGCTTGCAAAACAAAGAAAACCAAGTCCCTGGCGCAATAAACAATGATAATACCAGTCCCAGTCTGTACGTGAAAACCAGTCCCAAATAATATATGGAAATCCAAACGGTTCCTTTCCGAAATTGATGGTTCTGTGGGGAATGCAGAGAAAACAAACCATTGCGCAGTATTTCTCTACAGCATAGCACACTGCACAGGACAAGTTCCTACTTACTGCATGCAGGCGAATCAAAGGCAATGGGTATTTCTTTAAGCCAATCCAGTGACCGTATCAATCAGACAGCTGTATCCTCCAAGTTTACCCAAAGATAAATGAAAAGTACATTACGTAGTACAATTTAAACATTTATTAATTGCACAAGACCAAGTGTGCACTTACAATGTGTCAGGTCTTGTTGCAACGTATAAGGATGCAGTCCGCAATTCCTGGAGCGCGGCGTGTAGCAGCTGGGGTCGGGGTCTCACTCCTCTCTCCTCGTGGCCGCGACTCGAGCAGACTCCTCCCCCGATGACATCACTGCTATGCCGGAGGCTCCACCTCAGTGCTCATGAACGGTGTAAGCTACACCCTATGCGTTTCGTGATGGCTGTGTCACTTCCTCAGGGGTAATCAGGGGTAACTCGCTTGAATGGACTATAAGATATCTTATGGTCTAGCGCCCCTGTTAAAGATGGCCCAAAATGTTTCCACGTTGTGCAAAGATGTGGTAGAATGCTCACAGTAGGCGGTTGTAAGAACTTTATATTATACACAAGGATTCGACCTGCCCTGGGTTCATGAAGAGAGTGACGCTCCGATTTGGTTCCAATTAATATGTAAGTATGACGTTAAAATGTTGACTGTACGCCCTCTCTGCCCCCCATGATGTATGGTTGAATGAAACATCCCAAGAACTGTTTTGCCAGTTGAGTTGGTGATTGGCTCAGGCTGTTGCCATGGATACACTGAACCAATCAGAGAACTCCATAGCTGAACGTTCCTTTATTAGCAATACAGTAGGGTATGTGAGCTTTGCTGAATTTAGTGTTCTGATTGGTTGCTGTTCTGGCCCTGGTGTATAATGGGCCAATCCGAGTGGGAGAACAAAAAAAGGTGGTTTGTAGGCTCATGACTTACAATTTCTCTCTGGATCATCACCAAGATTGTCCAATAAAATCCATCCCAACCTCCAACGCAACAGAGTGAGAGAAGCAATCCGCTCTACTTACCAAGAAAAATAAATAACTCCTCTTTACCATTGAAAAGCCTTCTGCTGCAGTTTCTAGAAATCCCGCCCTCTTTAAATTCTCTAGTTGAATTCTTGAGATATCCATTGCTGAAAATGTGCCTCCGCTGATATAGGGCAATGTCCTGTCTAAGTACTTCTACCTTCCCACTCTCAGAAGCAGTAACACCTTTTTAATACACTCATTTTCTAGGGTGGAAATACATTTTTATCCTCAGATATTGTTCCCTGAGGTATATGTTTAGTTATTTTCCCATTTCCTCAATGTCCCTGAATCCACAAAAAGTTTAACGATTTGTTCATACTTCAGAAAATAAACTTTGGGATGAGGGTTTAGCAGAGGTGGGCAACTCCAGTCCTCTAGGGCCATCAACAGGTCAGGTTTTAAGGATATCCCTGCTTCAGCACAGGTAGCTCAATCGGTCCCTGCTTAAGCACAGGTACCTTAATTGGTCCCTGCTTCAGCACAGGTGGCTCAATCAGTGGCTCAGCTGACTGAGCCACTGATTGAGCCACCTGTGCTGAAGCAGGGATATCCTTAAACCTGACCTGTTGGTGGCCCTTGAGGACTGGAGATGACCACCCCTGGTTTAGTGTAACAACGGTTGAATTTTGAATAGATGTAACTTGTATAGGGGCAATTACAAAGTATTTTAATTTTCATAGAAATCGTCTCCTTCTTCAGGATTTGACTGAGAAAAGCAACCTGGGCAGGGTCCAACAAAGACGCGGAGAAGGACTCGTGTTCTCCTGCATTTAATCCCAGTATCCCTGCTTGTGAGGACACATGGGCTGCTCAGCACTGGTATCTCTGCCAGGGAAGGCTGTAACTGAGCGTGGCAGAACGATGCTATTAGACGACATGAAAGATCCAAGGTCGATGTCAACTCTAAATAGAGCCGGAGTGACATCCAGCGTGAAACGAGGTGACAAAGCGTCTCCGCGGCATCTCCATGAATTTGTGACATATTTTATTTCTCCGCTTTGTATTTAACTCCAGCCTTTGCCGCCTTTGTTCTCACAGGGGGAGTTGGAGGCTACTCTGTGCCGAAGAGCTTGCAATCCAATAGGTGAGATGAGTCAGGAAACAAAATCATAGGCTACTGAATGCTATGGGTTTGAGTTTATATAGGATTTAATATTACAGATATTATGACATTATATTACAGATGGTAACCTAACTTCATAGATAGAAGACGTTCTCTTTGCACTCGCTTCTGTATAGATCATGTGGTGGTAACCTAACCCCTTCATGCCCAGTGCCTGCCAGAAGCATTGCAACTGTCTTTCTGAAACATTGGTTTGGTTGTAACCTCAATCGTAGCCTGTTTGCTTCTGTATCGGTAGCCTGGAACACACGAGGCTGGTGGCTCACCTCTCCTTAACCCCTTCGCTTCCAGCTATCAGATTTTATTACCTTAAAAATGTATTATTATTATTATTACAAATTTAATAAAACATTATTGCAGAAGTGTTAACCTCCAAGGTCTTAAATCAGTGACCACAAAAATGACACTTTAATAGAAAAGTTCTGGTTTTGATCAGTGAGACTCCGTTGAGGTCTTCGAGATGCTGATGCTAAAATAGGGGCGGCTGACCCCAAATCCGTGAGACCTACAGAAAAGAAGTGAGCGCCGACATGTCTGGTATGACTTACTATTTAGGTAATTGGTGAGTAACAGGTGGCCTTGGGGGCTGTACCTGCAGCTGCCCGACCAGCTGGCCACCTCAGCAACCCACTCAAAGGGAGCAGAAAGGTTGATGGTGTGGGATCTTCACTTCTCGCTGCTCCCTCGCTGGCCTAATCACCGTGCTAATCACTGGCTCCCAATTTAAGGAGAGGAGTGGGACAGAATTCACCATCGTGCTGGCATTATGATGCCGACTGGAGGGGCGAGGAGAACTCATACCCACGGCTTCAACGTCTCTTATGCCTGTGCACTGTGTGTGTGTGTGTGTGTGTGTGTGTGTGTGTGTGTGTGTGTGTGTGTGTGTGTGTGTGTGTGTGTGTGTGTGTGTGTGTGTGTGTGTGTGTGTGTGTGTGTGTGTGTGTATACGTACAGTATATAATATTGGGGAGGCCTTCATCCAGCGGATCGACAAGGACTGAAGATGATAATGATATAAAGTAGGTGGAAAGCAGGGTGTCTCTGGAGCTGCATCACGTTCACTTCAGCTCCGGGGACCCCTGCTCCTGACATACTTGCCTCTAAAGGAGCTGCTGGCAGCAGCCCCAGCTAGACACGGATAATGTCTGTTTAAAGGTCTCGCGGGCAAATAGGAAGCTGCAACGTCATCCCATGTGGCTTCCCATTGGCCCATGTGACGAGGGACCTTTAAACAGATATAAGATACCGGTTGCCCCTTTAGAGGCAAGTATTTCGGGAGCAAGGGTTCCCTGAACCTGAGCTGAAATGAACGCGGTTCAGCTCCTGAAACCCCCTGCTTCTCACATAGGAGGGGGGAATAATATATATATATATATATATATATATATATATATATATATATATACATGTAGAGGTATCAGTACCGTGTTAGCCGAGCTTCAATAATCAAAAAAATAAAAAAATAAATAGATGATACCGTTCTGTGGCTAACGAAATGCTTTTATTTGTGCGAGCTTTCGAGATACACTGATCTCTTCTTCCGGCGATGTTGTAACATCGCCGGAAGAAGAGATCAGTGTATCTCGAAAGCTCGCACATCTATTTATTTTTTTAATATATATATATATATATATATATACAGCTAAACCCCGTTATAACGCGCCTCGCTTTTTTTTTTTTTTTTGCACACTGCACACACTGGACACACACTGCTCATTGCTCACACTGCACACACACTGCACACTCACTGCTCATTGCACACACTGACACACTGCACACACACTGCACACACACTGCACACTGCACGCACACTGCTCATTGCTCACACTGCACACACTGACACACTGCTCATTGCTCACACTGCACACACTCTGCTCACACTGACACACACTGCTCATTGCTCACACTGCACACACTGACACACTGGTCATTGCTCACACTGCACACACACTGCTCACACTGACACACACTGCACACTGCACACACACTGCACACACTGACACACTGCTCATTGCTCACACTGCACACACACTGCTCACACTGACACACACTGCACACACACTGCTCATTGCTCACACTGCACACACACTGCTCACACTGACACACACTGCACACTGCACACACACTGCTCATTGCTCACACTGCACACACTGACACACTGCTCATTGCTCACACTGCACACACTGACACACTGCTCATTGCTCACACTGCACACACTGCACACACACTGCTCACACTGACACACACTACACACACACACACACACACACACACACACACACACACTACACATATACATAAATCAGCCTTACCTTGGGGATGATTGGTGAGGCATGTGGCTGCAGGGGGGGGGGCGTGCTGGTGGGGGTGGTGCTGAGGTGGAGGGGGATGATGGCTGCGGGTGCCCCCGATGCTGCGGGGGCTGGTGGAATGGCCCGGTGCAGCGCAGGGGGGCATGGGGGGGGGGGGCAGGACGACCCTGCGCTACGGCAGGGCCAGGAGGCCCTGTATTGCGGTGCGAGGGCCCTGTGCTGCGGCGGGGGGGAGCCGGACCGGAGGGGAATCCCCCCTCCCATCTCCTGTCACGCGGTGACAGGGGAAGCTGAAGCCGGAGGGGAATCCCCCCTCCCATCTCCTGTCACGCGGTGACAGGGGAAGCTGAAGCCGGAGGGGAATCCCCCCTCCCATCTCCTGTCACGCGGTAAATATGCACTGATGCGGCGGCCATTTTTTTTTTTAATTAGCGCGACCCCGTTAGTAACGCGGTGGTCTCGGGGTGGACCCCGAGGACCGCGTTATAACAGGGTTTAGCTGTATATGTATCGGTGGAGAGAAAAAGTTTGTGAACCCCAATGATAATTACGGGAATTACATAGTTTTCCCATGATAACCTTCTTGAATGAAAGCCAGTCTTTTCTTCAATATCCAATAGGGTTTATATTAACCAATTCCATGTCTTTTGAAAGAAAAGAGCTATTACAGTATGTGGGGAAAACTACAAGAATGCTGAAGGAGCGGATCGCAATGCATAGATCATCCATCAGGAAGGCGCTATTGGAGACCATGGACAATGAGGATTTAAGACACCAACCAGTGGCAAGACATTTCAAAGATCTTAAACATAGCTTGGCAACGTTTCGGTGCATGCCAATAGCGCAGGCGCATGTTTCAAGTAGGAGCGGCAACCGGAGCAAGTTACTATTACAAATGGAAGCAAGACTTATCTATAGTCTTAATACTGTGGCCCCTAAGGGTCTCAATGAGGACCTCAATCTGGGGTGCTTGTTGTAACTAGCTCTGGGTCATATAAGTATATCGCCCTGCTGTTGCATGTCCAGTGAGTGCATAGTGCCTGGAAGCTATTTTTGCCATCTGCATTGTCTTTCAACCTTTTCTTTAATATCTTGGCTTCTCTATAGCACTTGTCTCTGGGACAAAAGATGTTCATTTATTTGCTTGTATATATCTATTAGACACAGTTTGTTTGTTAAGGATTTCTTGATATGTATGGATGTATGTATGCCCCTTTTTGTGTTCACACTCCCTAATTCCTTATGTGTTAGAATGATTGTTTTCCATATGGCTTTTATTTTTTCTGTCACAGTATGTTTTAATTATGTTTCATAATTAACAACTTGGTAGTGGGCACTTGTGTAGGTACATGAGTTGGTCTGTTTACATATCTCCCTGTACATCTGGCTGTGCTGCATGCTGTGCATTAATAGATCCCCCCTCCAAGATGGTGGCTATTCAGCCTGAGCACCGGATGTCCTACTCCTATGGGTGTAGCAGTCAACAGGTAATTGAGCACAGGTGTTTGGTCACATGTGGTGAGGGTATATATATGCCTGTGTGTCAGTCTGTCTTTGCACCCCCCTTGAGAAAGGTTCCAGTCCGGAACCGAAACGTCGGATTGGGCGGCCTGTTCATTTTGTATTGATGCCTAATACAGATTTTTTTGCCTATACTGATCTGAGTGCAGTCTTCCTTTACCGGACGTGAGAATGGTAATGTTGTTCTATTATTATTAAAGACTGGCACCTGTTGATGTTTTTTAGTACATTGAGTGCAAGCTGAAATTTGTTTCTTTATATATACAGCTCAACCCCGTTATAGCGCGATCCGTTACAACGCGAATCCGCTTATAACGCGATGCAAGCGTGGCTCCCAATTTCGTATTTATGAATACTTTACAACACGATTATTGGTATCTTAAATACTTTATTGTACAATGCATACAATTGTACATTATTTGTAACGCGATCCGCTTATAGCGCGATGTGATTCTTTGGACCCCAGGCACAGCATTATAAGGGGGTTGAGCTGTATATATATATATACATACACACACTAAGAATCCGAAAAAGGAAAACGGAGCACAGCAGCAAAAGATCAGGGTACAATACTATAACTAAGTTAAAACCAATTTAATTGAAAAGTGAAAGAGTGACAACATTGGCAAAGGTATGGTAAGTAACTCTAACGCGTTTCACGCATGTTTTAGCGCTTCGTCAGAGAGTTTATGCCTCTATTGTAAATGAAGGGTTTTAAAACTGATGAAGCGCTGAAACATGCGTGAAACGCGTTAGTTACTTACCATACCTTTGCCAATGTTGTCACTCTTCAATTAAATTAGTTTTAACTTAGTTACAGTATTGTAGCCCCCATCTTTTGCTGCTGTGCTCCGTTTTCCTTTTTTGTATTCTTTGTATTCAACTCAACAGCGTGAGGCGCGCATCAACTCAACAGCGTGAGGCGCGCATCAACTCAACAGCGTGAGGCACGCATCTGGAAGCGATGGCATCTAAATTGTGAGTGCTTTCATCTCCTTACCACATTATGGTTCATGTATAGTGGGAGGAAGATTTCTGGATTGTGCATCAACAGCTCTAGGGTAGATCTAGGAAGAGACCCAGATAGGGCTGTTTTTCAACAGTACTAGTCTGCGTTATCAACCATTGGATACTATATCCATATACACACCCTTATTTATTAGCTTGATTACTTCATTAATCAACAGACTACAGAGAAGCCCAATGCTACATCCAACATGACAAAAATACACAGTAAAATACTTATATATTCTCTTGAAAAAGGGTCATTTAGTTTAACCCTTTGGCCAAAGCGTTCTAAGCCTGTGAGCCACGACAAGGCAGACACCTGTTCGCAAGGCCTAAAACTACCAGATAAAATACTAATATACCTCTATTAGGATTAAAATTCTCATTTTCCTCTATTAGGAGGGAGAAAAACCTGGATCTATATCCAGTAGAATGAAAGGACCTACAAACTTGGGAAGTGTGGAGGGGCGGGCTTAAAACCTGGCAAGGAGGAGCCACTAACCTCCAACAGCCGAAACAGCTGAGAATAGGTTAACAAAACACAAACCCCAGCAAGCTCTTTTTGGGAACCCCTGAGCCCCCACAAAATATATATATGTATATATGTGTCAAAAAGGAGAGCTATTGAGCGTGGCATATGTATACAACAGACGACAGAGAAGCCCAATGCTACATCCAACATGACAGAAATACACAGTAAAATACTTATATATTCTCTTGAAAAAGGGTCATATACTTTAACCCTTTGGCCAAAGCGTTGTAAGCTTGCGAGCCACGACAAGGCAGACACCCGTTCGCAAGGCCTAACACTACCAGATAAAATACTAATACATTAATCACCAGACTCCATGATGCCTTAAATATTCCTTTCTTCAAGCAAGTTGATACCTTATATTTTTTGTCTATGGACTGTTACTTTGTATCCAGGATTTGGAAGGCACTGGCCGATGAAACTTTATTCATTTTTGTCATTCATTTATATCTCTATATCTATATCTATATCTCTCTCTCTCTCTCTCTCTTGTTTAAAAAATATATATATTCATTCAATATGTGCATCAATACAATCTGCACACTGACAAGTGATTAGCTAAATTGACGATAGATCCGTTCTCCTGTGATCGATCAGTGAAGATTCAGCTTAGGGGTTCACTAAATGGCTGTCAGTGCAGCAGAAGAAGGCCAAAAATGAAAAGTTCTGTGGGGAAGATCATGTGACCAGACAGTCACTAGATACAATTGGTGCACTGCTAGAGAGGGCAGGGCTCAAAAAGGGGTGTACCAGAGCCAGTTTCAGAAGAGGAAGGGGATGTGAATTTGTAAATGGTTGCTATAAAAACAACAAAAAAATTAAATGCTACAAGTATTTTCTCATAGTACAGAACTGATTTATTTAAAAAAAAAAAAAACACATGTAGGATATTGCTTGGACTGCAGCTTTAAGTGCTCACTTTTTTTTAGAGAGAAATTCAGACATTCTATCCAATGTTGAGTACATAGCTCCACCTAGTGGTCCATACAAATCATAGTTCCTTGTTGCCTTAAATCTCCTTGGGTAGCAGTTTTCACACACCCTAAAATCCATGGGTTCTCCATCCTCAATTACCTCTGGATCTCCATCCTCAAAGATGGGTTAAGTACATCCAAAAGGGAGATGTGAGGCTTGAAAAAGACTGTTCATGGTCCCAAGGCTCAACAAAGTATCCGGCCGCTCCTCCTTCTCTTACTGTGCACCCCAAAACTGGAACAACCTACCGGAGACTCTCACAACCACCCCCAGTTTAAGTTCTTTCAAAACTAAGGCCTGGGACATAGTCATTTAAAACAGCGGTGCTTTCCCTGGCCTTACACAGCGCGCCGTCCGTGGGCGTGTCGGGGGCGGGTCTGAGGGCGGGCCAGTGACATCACGGAGCTGGTTCGCCCTCATTGGGCGAACCGCTCACGTGACCGGCCCTGCGCTCCGGCAAGCAGGAAAATCTGAAAACTTGGTGAGACACACGCTTCCGCAAGCGTGCGGAAGCGTGCGCGAGCCCCTGCTAAAGCCGCTCTCATTGCGGCTGCAGGGGCTCAGTGCCGAGTGTGAACGCGGCTCAGCCTTTCTCACACCACTATGTCCCAGGCCTAAGGCTGTCTCACATTTTAATCTGGTCTGTAACTGTTACATAAGCCTATAATATTTATTATCTCTAACTGTGCATGCAATGTCTTGTATATAATGTATACCCTGCTCATTTATGTAACTGTATTTGTAACCATGTATTATTTGTCATATTAACTATGCCCAGGACATACTTGAAAACGAGAGGTAACTCTCGATGTATTACTTCCTGGTAAAACATTTTATAACTACATAAATAAAAGCTGATGGACCGATAGGTCTTTTTTCCCCACAAGAGTCTCATACTTGTATGATTAAGGTTTACTAAATTGCTAATCCGAGGGCTTTTTTTACGCGGACGAGCAGTACCATTTTACGAGATTGCAATATCAAAAATGGTAACCCGGGCATTTCATACTGTATTTCACACATATATATCCCCTATATGGAGCATCAGATTGAAGAAAATAAACACAGCTTTGGAAAGGGCAAAAAGAGCTCTCTTAAAGTAAAAAAAATTCAACACAAAAACAAAAAAAAGTGTGTGTCGAGCACGCACATTTTAAGTGAAACTTCTTTGTGTTTTGTCACTGTTTTGTCGCAGAAATTGTATTTGTGATGGTGATGTTTTTAAGTAAAAATCAAAACACAATTTCAGTGGCAAAATGCAAAGAAGTGTGACTTAGAACGTGTGTGCACGGCACACACACCCTGATTTACCTATTTGCACTTCTATATGTATAGTGACTGTGAATTCCTCGTGTGTGTGTTTCTTTGTGTATATCTCTGTGTCTCTGTGTGAGTGTGTGCTGCGTCTGCGCGTGTGTGCTGCATTTGCGCGGTGCCGGCGGCTACTGCACATGCACGCAGAAACGACGGCAGCGACTCCTGTGTATGCGCGCCGAGTGCGGGAGGCCTACGCATGCGCGCCAAGCTGCCAACACTGATGTCAATTTCGTGGTGTAACGCTCGGCCTGCCCGCAAACCAGACGAGAACCCGATACTGAGGTGGAACGGAAGAACACCACGCACCTAACAGCAAGCGGGGACGCGACCGGAGTGTGGTAAGTAGCGTAGCTGGTCCGGGGACAAAAATAGGTGTAATAAGGTACTTGCCAAATCCAGCGTAGAATGGTCGAGTCCGTAAGCCAATGGTCAAGGAGTAGAGATGGTTGCGTCGTAGAGAGTTCATAAGCCAACGTCGTGGAGATGAGAGAGCTGCGTCGTCGAAGGTCCGTTTGCCAAGTCCAAGGAGTATAGAAGACAGCGTGGTAGAGAGTCCGTGAGCCAGGTCCGGGGGTCCAGAAAGCAGCATGGTCGAGTATCCAAAGCCAAGGTCAAAATCCTGGGAAGTCAGCAGAGAATCTGGGTTCCGGAACAGGGGCTGAAAAACAAGAGAGCCAAGCAGAATCAGACAGCACCAAGGTACAGTAGCTATGCAGAGCACTGGGAGAATGGAGACAGAGCTAAATAGTGGGCCTATCAGGAGAAGGGAGGAGCAGGGGTGCGGTCCAGGGATTCTTCCTGATAGGGGAGAGGGGCCTGGGGGCTGGATAGGGTAGACCTGGGGCTGGGGAGCGCGCTAGTGCGCAGGCCCGCAAGGAGGAGGCGGGACTACATTCAGGATGCCGGGTATGAATGCCTGGGTCCGCGCGCCCCTGTAATGGTGACGCGCGCGACCCAGAAGAGGGAGAGCACCCGCGAGGGTGACGCCGACGGCACAGGAACGCCGACGGGTATTCGAGGCGGCGGCGGAAGGTAAGGGAGTGCCGAGAGCGGGGTCTCCCGCAGCACGGGACCTTACAGTACCCCCCCCCCTTGAGGATCGGACTCCGGACGATCCATCCAAGGTCTGTGAGAGAATTTTTGGTGGAATCGTCTGAGTAGAGACGGAGCGTGGAGATCAGAACACGAGACCCAAGAATGTTCCTCAGGTCCGTAACCCTTCCAGTGAACCAAAAACTGGACCTTGCCTCTGGAGATGCGAGAGTCGATGATGGACTGAATTTCGAATTCCTGTTGTCCTGGTAGAATAGAGGGGGGAGGTCGAAGTGAAGGATGAGAAAACTGCGCGCCTTGTATGAAGGGTTTTAAGAGCGAGACATGGAAGACGGGTGAAATCTTCATGGAGGGGGTCAGAAGGAGTTGGTAGACCACAGGGTTAACTTGTCGCAGGATGGGGAAGGGACCCAGGAACCTGAGAGACAATTTAGGGGTTGGAGTCTTCAATTTGATATTTTTAGAAGAGAGCCAGACCTTCTCTCCAGGTTCAAACTTATGAGCCTCCCGACAAAGCCGATCTGCCTGCCTCTTCTGCCTCAGAACTGATTCCTGTAAAGCCGTTTGAATCCTCCTCCATGACTCCTGTAATGTGATAATCCTAGAATCTGCTGCAGGCACTCCATACGTGGGTAAATGCATAGGAAGGCGAGTAAGATGAAACCCATAGTTTACAAAGAACGATAATTCCTGAGTGGATTCATTCTTGAGAGAGTTGATAGCAAATTCAGCCCAAGGAAGTAATTCTGCCCAATTATCCTGAGAGTCGGAAGAAAAACATCGCAAATACTGTTCCAGGGACTGGTTCATGCGTTCGGTCTGCTCATTAGTTTGGGGGTCATAACCCAAAGAAAAAAGGAGAGTAATGCCTAGCCTCTGAGAAAACGCGCGCCAGAACTTTGAAACAAATTGAGTACCACGGTCAGAAACAATGGATAGAGGAACACTATGAATACGGAAAATTTCTTTCACGAAAATATCGGCCAGTGTGGTCGAATTGGGTAAACCCTTGAGGGGAACAAAATGGGCCTGCTTGGAGAATCTGTCAATGACCACTAGGATCGTAGTCATTCCGTTAGAAGGGGTTAGGTCCACGATGAAGTCCATGGTAATATGACTCCAAGGACGGTCCGGGACCGGGAGGGGTTGAAGTAGACCAGAAGGCTTTTGACGGACCGATTTATTTTGGGCGCAGACTGGGCAAGAGGAGGTGAAATCTTGGATGTCTTACCATTTTGGGCCACCAGAAAGTCCGCCGGATCAGATCCGTAGTCTTCTTAGTACCGGGATGACCCCCTGCTCTGGAGGAGTGTCCCTATTCCAGAATCTTATGGAGGAAACGTGGAGCTGCGTACAGACGTCCATCAGGAACCTCTAGCCCTTCGGGGACCTGTGATTGAGACTCCAAAATCTTATCCAAAATATCAAAAGAAGCAGCAGAGATAAACAGTCGGGGGGAGAGGATATATTCAGGGACCTCCTGCAATTTCTCCTCCGTGTCGAACTGATGAGACAATGCATCAGTCTTGATATTCTTAGTCCCAGGAATATAAGATTTGATAAAGTTAAATCTCGAGAAGAACAACGCCCAACGGCCTGACGGGGACCAAGGCGACGAGTACCCTCAATGTAAGAAAGGTTCTTATGGTCCGTGAGGATCAGAATGCGTTCCTTGGATCCTTCGAGAAGATGTCTCCATTCTTGCAACGCCATCTTGATGGCCAACAACTCCCTATTCCCCACGTCGTAATATCTCTCCACCTGAGAGAAATTATTGGAAAAAACCCCGCAGGGGTGGAGTTTATCATCGGGAGTGGTTCTTTGCGAGAGTACCGCACTGGCTCCCACGTCAGAGGCGTCTACACTGGCGACACACTTTATTCGAGCTCGGCTAGTTCCACGAATTCGGGTATACCCGGGTGTATTGAGGTTTGTGACTGTTTTCTGCCCGAGTGCATTGAGGTATTTTCCAAGCAGGGATTGAAGCATTTTATTCCCCCTGGCTGCAATACTGCACAGTATATATATATATACTGCATTACAATTCATGAATTTATGCCATCTGGTAGACACGCGAAGCATTGCAGCCTATTAAATCCTAATCATTATCATTTAACAGATCAGCCGCCCGTCAGCCAGGCATGAACCCAGGCTGGGAAGGCAAACGCAACGGGGCTTGTCAGAGGTGAGGAGCGGCGCATTCCAGGTATCTGCCAGGTACATACTGGGTATTTGCTCGAATAAAGTGTGTCGGTGCAGTACCTCAAGGGTAAAGGGGAGGGTGGGGACAGTGTGTCGCAAAGTGGGGGCCGAGACAAAGGCTTTTTTGAGAGACTCAAAAGCATGACTGGCCTCCGCCGGCCAAGCGGTAGGATCGGCCCCTTTTTTAGTAAGGGCGGTAATGGGTGCTACCAGAGTAGAGAAACCAGCAATGAATTTCCTATAGTAGTTCGCGAAACCAAGGAAGCGTTGGATCGCCTTTAAAGAATTGGGTTGCACCATTCAAGTACAGATTTGAGCTTCTCCAGATCCATGGTGAACCCCTGGTCCGAGATAATGTATCCTAAGAAAGTTACATAGTTACATAGTAGATGAGGTTGAAAAAAGATATAGGTCCATCAAGTTCAACATATGCTAAATTTAGACAACAGATACTTTATCCTATATCTTAACTTACTTATTGATCCAGAGGAAAGCAAACAAAAAACCCCATTAAGGGGAAAAATGTATTCCTTCCTGACTCCAAGAATTGGCAATCGGATTAATCCCTGGATCAACAGCCTTCCCATGTATACTTATTTGGTATATCCCTGTATACCTTTCCCATCTAAAAAGATGTCCAACCTTTTTTTGAACAAATCTATTGTATCTGCCATCACAGTCGCCTTTTTATTCTTGCATCCCAAATGCATAACCTTACATTTATCTGTATTAAACCTCATTTGCCATTTACCTGCCCACGTTTCCAGTCTCTCCAAGTCCTTCTGAAGAGAAATTACATCCTGCTCTGATTCTATTACCTTACACAATTTAGTATCATCAGCAAAAATGGAGACTTTGCTCTCGAGCCCAACCTCAAGGTCATTAATAAACAAGTTAAAAAGCAGGGGTCCTAGTACCGATCCATGAGGTACTCCACTGACGACTTTAGCCCAACCTGAAAAAGTTCATTTTATGACAACCCTCTGTTG
Source organism: Ascaphus truei (assembly GCF_040206685.1). Classification (NCBI taxonomy): domain Eukaryota; kingdom Metazoa; phylum Chordata; class Amphibia; order Anura; family Ascaphidae; genus Ascaphus; species Ascaphus truei. The sequence continues at coordinate 4,232,897 of NC_134499.1, forward strand.
TCTGTCCTTTAACCAGTTTTCAATCCAGGTGCATATGGTCTAATCTAGTAGTAATACAATGGGATGATGTTTTTGCAGGGAAAAATGTAGAAGATAAATGGGCAGTCTTTAAAACATTGTTAGAAAAGCACACTTATCAGTGTATACCCTTGGGTAATAAGTATAAAAGAAATAAGTCAAAACCAATGTGGCTAAATACACAGGTAGGGGAGGAAATGGACAAGAAAAGGAAGGCGTTTAGATTCTTTAAGTCAGAAGGGACAGAGACATCGTATCAGAATTATAAGGAATGTAACAAAAATTGAAAAAGGGCAATCAAATTAGCAAAAATGGATAATGAAAAAAAGATTGCAATAGAAAGTAAGGTCAACCCTAAAAAATTCTTTAAGTACCTTAATAACAAAAAAATGAGAAAAGAAAATATAGGACCCTTTCAGTGTGAGATGGGTAGGCAGATTATTGGAGATATGGAAAAAGCAGAGGTATTAAACAAATTCTTTGCCTCTGTGTTTACCAGGGAAGAATCAAGTTCAATAGTAGTGCCGCAGGAGGAAGCCACAACCTCCATATTAATGAACAATTGGTTATTGGAATACATATTTATTCAAAAGTCTAAAAAACAAAATGCAGATTCTTACAGAAAAAAATAAAAATGGCCTCCAGGCTACTTCCTCTTTCAGCCATTTTAGAACACATAACCCATTACGCCTAATTACGATGCAAATAGAGAACATTGCAAAAAGATTGTTTTACCTGTGACTTCGCGGGATGACAGCCTACTGAAACACATAAGATAAAGATTGTAAGACCCTCCAAAGTATTTATTTACAATGGAAATGTTAAAAGTAAAAATGTTTTATTTAAAGCTACTTATATGTTTGCGTCATCTCCCTTTAACCTATTAAACATGTCACTGTTCGGGGGCGTGTCCAGGACGTCAACAGGGATGGCTGTGTGAGAGGAGAGCTCCACAGACCCTTGAGTATAACCAGATAATTTAGCACATTTCCCCCGATCCTTTTGGGCCAAAAGTACCCCCACTGAACTAATAAATACCGGGGCATGGCTAATAGAACAAAAGAACAGACGGGACAAGGAGTTTCCAAATATTTCTCCCCGCCGCATCGGGGCTCCGATGCGGGCGGAAAGAGCCAAGATGGCGCCGCTCTACCTAGCGCACGCAGCCCTAAAGTGATAGCCGCGGATCGGGACCGATCAATAGAGAACCCTGCAGGGTGAGGACCTACTCACCGGAGCACTCGAGAAACTGCGGCAATCTCTGCAAACAGATTTAAAAGCCGTTGTTACCGAGTTGAAGCAGGAGATCTCTGGCCTCGGGGAGAGAACTACGGCGCCTGAGAGCAAGTTGGAGGAAGCCCACCAAAGACAAGCAGCAGCGGAAAAGGAAATCTCCCGGCTGGGAACGGAGATAGATTTCCTAAAAGATGGCATGGAGGACCAGGAGAACCGGGATAGACGGCAAAATATCAGAATCCGGGGTATCCCAGAAACGGTTCTCCCTGGTAACCTCTGTGCCTACTTGCTGGACTTTTTCTCCTCCGTTTGCGATGGAGGGGAAGAATCGGACTTTGAAATGGACAGAGCCCATCGGGCATTGGGCCCACGGTCAGAGGACCCCAAACGGAGGAGGGATGTGGTTGTCCGGCTCCACAAATACACCACAAAGGAAAAAATAATTGGTGCCTGCCGCGATAAAGACCCCATCCACTTCCAAGAAGAACAACTTCAAGTCTTCAATGACCTGTCAAAAACTACAATAAACAGACATAGAGAATTAAAACCCTTTACTCAACTGCTCAGAGACAACGAAATAAAGTACAAGTGGAGATTCCCATTTAAATTGATCGCAATCAAGAATGGGAAATACCTGAGTGTAAGATTCCCTGAAGACATGTACCAGTTCGCACGAGCTCTGGGTTTGGACCCACCAGACACGTGGAACACCGAGACTCAGGACCATCAGAGTCCTGAAAATGAATAACACCAACCCAGAGCTTCGGAGAGGCTGGCTGTCCTCAAACAATTAATGAACAAATAAAAACACAGTTAAATCATTGTTTTTACCTACAGTTTAGCCCCATTGGCTGTTAAAGTTACGAAATAAAATGTCTGCGGCTGAGGGAGCCCCTGTACGCGAGCCCAACTAGGAGCAAAAGATTTACACACTCACCGCTGGATGCTGTCCTTAAGCGAAGCCCTCCACTGGAAAAGGATTTAACCGGAGTCAGAGGAGACGCCGCAGTGAAGAGTTTCACCCTGTTGGTTGGTGAAGCCAAGACGCAATCCGGCTAGGAGCGGTGAAAACCCCATGAAAGAGTCCTGCTTGGGTGTACAGTCTACCCTAACCGCCATCGGATGAGCCGCTGAGGAATACAATCGGAGAAATTGAAAGGGACGCAGCAGGGACGAGGTGAGAGGTAGCGACCTCTATAGATGCACACTTCCCCACCTACCCCTTCTTTCCCGTCCCTGCACCCTTCCGCAGCGAAGCGGAGGAAGGCGATTACACCTCAAACCACATCAGTAGGTCGCTCGGGACTACCCTATCTACCTACCTCCGGTATAGCCCTGCTGGCGACTGCAAACCCAGGACACCCGGAAGATGTTGATCACTGGATCTGGCTCCACACATCTAAAGAGAAGGAGGAAGAGAAGAAGAAATGAATGGATCAGCAAACGCAAGACCTGCAGGTTGGTGCACGACGGACCCCACCATCTTACTACCGCCCAAGCGTACCAGAGCCGGAACGAGGAGGACAACAGCCGAAGGAGAGACCTATTCCTCCTTCCCTTCCCAACACCATCTACTTGCTGCAAACGAAGGAACGATCTCCCCGGACCAAGTCGATGAGCAGAAGAAGTTAATCAGCACTCGCCGGTTGGGAAGCGACGCAGATATGAAGGCAGAGGCACCCCCACGGATGAGGAGGTGGGAGATATGCAGACTCCTTTTTTCTCCCCTCTTCCCCTGCGCCCTACACCTACATCGTGCCCACCAGAGTGAGCGAATACCTCTATCCTGTTCAATCACGGGCTACGACAGCTGGGAAAGCAAGGACTCCCATCCTCGGTCGCTGGATAGGGTCCATGTATAACCATGAGTACACCAAGTCCCGCAGCCCTGCTCTGAACACCTGACCGCGGTGTCAGTATCCAGACAGGCCCTGCAAAAAATGTGGGGAAAAACTATTGGGGAGACCCCAGACTCCCAACGACTATCTGAGGGTCTCGATAGCACAGACATTCTTACAAACGAGCTTCACTCGCCGCATACAGTTGATTGCTAATGTCATTTCAAGAATGGTATATATCCTTATGTTCCCCCCCTTTTTTTTTGTTATATGGTTGGCCGAAATATAAGTTCCTTGTTGTCCACCCCCCCCCCCTCCCCAACCCATACCCCCTCCTCCCCCCTCTCCCCCACACATCCCCCCCACCCTTACCCCCCCTCCCAAAAGGCTGAATCAAGACCTACACCAACCCAGCTATAGTACACAGTACTCGTTATATGTATTGCTGAAAAATAAGCCTCAATTAGCCCTGTTTCAGTGCGTGTTAATTGTTATATGTTTTGCTGAAATACAAGTTCCTCGTTGTCCCCCCCCCTCTCTATAAGATCTTAACATGTTCAAGACCAGTTATGTCGCAAAACACAGTTATCATTGAATGCTTTGTTGTATAAACTGTACTCTACCGCTCCCCCAACCTCCATCCCTCCCCCTTAAAAAAAGTTTTGCTAAGGTTTAAGCTTGGTATGACATGATGCATAGAGCTCACTGTAGACATTGATGTAACTCTAACCCTTGTCTCCACCCCACCCCCCTCCTTCCCATAGGATCTTAACAAATTTTAATATCAGTCGTGTTGCAAAACATACATTAAACGCTTTGCTGTTGTAACGGTGTTTCCCTGGGCCCCTCTCATACTGACCCCATATGTGAGGAAACTGCCCCCAGTTACATGTCATGTCGTGTGGTGCACCTGCTGGCTGACAGGACTCCTGAGTCTCCCGCTTGATGGTGTAGGGGAATTCACCAGGACTGGCTCGTGAGGTAATGCTGAGTTCGTACTCACAGTTGGTACAGCGCCTCCATCTCTTCCAGATCCCCACGACAGCAGGGAGGAGTCTCTGGAAGAGAACCCCTGGGTGCAGCTTCTCCCTGAATGACTCCAGGCTCAGGCGAGAAGGTTCTTTTAATCAAGGCAATCTGCCCATCATAGCGGTCGGTCTTTAGCCGCACATTTTGAAGGTTGCCCACCTCAAGGAAGTCCCTGGACACCACTCCTAGTCAGGGCCCTAGAAGCTGTCGTTGCTTTTCCCTGACTCTCTAATAGAGAAAGGGGAATAATCTGTATCCTCTCCCCTAAGGGAGGGCCACAATCTGTGCCAGAGCCCTGGCACAGTGTGGGGTCAGATTGTCACACTCTGCAACACTTGACAGACTGACACTTGAACTGCACAGACTCAACCAGCAGAACAGAACATCCTAACTTTAGGAAGTGATGTGTATTATATAGCTCCAGGAGGCACCACCCCTATGTCACTGTAAGTGGACACAGAGCATGCTGTCACTTCCTTTGCTACATATTACACCTCACAGGGGGTTGAGGGCAAAACCTCATGATTACTCTTGACAAACCTGCCCTCTTAACAGGGTTTACTGCACAGGAGGAGAGAGGCATGTAACCCCAAAATTACACAGGGCTACAATCTCCCTCTGGTGGATCCAATGGTCCCCACTTGGTCCTAAATTTGCGGAGCCTTCCTTCAAACGGGCAACTGCAAAAATACACAAAAACAACAATATCATTACAGGAAAACATTTGCACACACCATACATTAATCACTGTTCCCAGAACTATACTTTATAGATTACTCCCTAGGAGAATCTAAACATCGGTAATAATGTCTGGGGTTAGGCTTCTTTACGTCCCGCCCATTAGCATCAATCACTGTTATGCTATAGGATCTAGGCGGCCCATTTTCTGATCTGTATTCCATCTTATTCATATAAATGTTGCGCCCAACACTCCAAATCCTCATTAAGTAACAGATTCTAGCCGCTGTTCTGTGCTCAGAGTAGCTAGACTTGGACTTCATGTAGTCCTCCACTGCCTCCCTTAGCCAGGTACTTCTATTGTCCTCTATCTCTTGCATCAGAGGTTCAAGAACATAGGGATATTCCAACCCATGCGACTGCTTATAGCGCGCTACTATGGCCCTCTCAGCCCGGCTGATCCTTATCAATTTCTTATTCCCTGCCCTGCCTGGCAGGACCCAAGACAGGGGCTCATCAGGGCAATGACATCATAAAGGATAGATGATCCCTTTGGGGTGACTATTCCCTTCTGTATCTCATACCACCGTCTTACTAATTCTTCCTGGCGTTCCTCAGCTGAGTATTCACCCACATCCCACCAGTGGTCAACCACATCTCCCCTCATTAACACAAATCGGATGCGGTCTAACCATTCCGAATATCCCTCATACATTGGAGCCCACCATTTGGTGCTATGCTCCAAGGACTGCTCCTTCCATGACAATGCAGTCTCACTCTCCTCAGTCTCTCCCCCAGAAGAGACACATTAAGTATTATTTGAACGTGTGGCCGTCCCATAGCGTTGAGGCCTTCCCCTTACAATATGGGTATAGGTAGTGGGGTTCATTTTTGGGGATGTTACAGCAGGTATCATTTCCCACCCCGACCCCTCATCGGACGTAAAACATTCACCCAATCCATGGCCAACCCAGGCCGTTCCTCCGATGTGTCCCGTGACTCCCCAGACCACCCATGACTCGATCGGGACCCCGAGGGAGATGTGACAGGGGCAGGGATTGGGGCAGTGGCCTTGGGCAAAGACCTGGCCAGTCCCCAGTACTGAGGTGGGTAAGGGTATAACATGCACCCACAGCAGTGAGGGCGTTCCCGGAGTGTGGTAAGTTGCGTTGCCGGGCCTGGTGAGTAAGGGTTAAAGTTATACTTGCCGAGTCCGGGGTGCCAGAGGTCGGAGGGTAATGTCCAAGAGCCAGAGTTTAGGGGTTGGAGAGAGCAGCGTAGTGATGTCCGAAAGCCAGGGTTCAAGGGCAGGAGAAGGCAGCGTAGTCAAGTCCAAAGCAGAGTTCAAGTTCAAACCAAAGGAATCCAAACAGGGGCAGGTACAGGAAGCAGAGCTGAAACAGACAAGGGAGCTAGGCATAGACACTGCACACACAAGAGCTACAGGAAAGCTATGCAGAGCAAGGACTCAGAGGAAGGAGTGGGGTTATATGGGAAGAAGGGCCAATAGGGGTGAGGGGTGGAGCCGAGGCTTGAGTGGGTAATTGCAGGGATAGGTCCGTAAGAGCAGGGGAGGAGACAGGGAGGTAATCCAGGGTAGTTGCCTGCAACCGACGGGGGCGGAGCCAGTGCCTGGGGACGGCAGATAACTAGAGCGGGTGCGCGCGCCTTCTGTAAGATTGTTATGTGCGCGCACCGCACGTGTACCAGGGCGTGAGGGGTGTATCGCGGAGGAGGCGTTTGGCATGAGAGGCAGAAGGGAAGGAGGAGCGGAGGAGCCATGTATGGTAAGGGTAGGGATGACTGAGGCACGCCGAGGGGCTCGTGTCCCACGGTGAGTGACAAGCGATCTGGAGCGCGCGCGCTCAGTGCGGGGGCCGCGCGCGTGCCCTGAACGTGTGACTGGGCGTGCAGACCGTGCCGCGGAGGAACAGTTCAGAGAGGAGGAGGAGAGAGAGTGGGGACGTAGGGAAGAGGGACAGCTAGCCACCGTGGGACCTGGGGTGACGGGGACATGCTGGGAAGCGCGAGTCCCCCGATCCGTTACAGTATCCCCCCCTTGAGGATCGGACTCCAGACGATCCTCCCAAGGTCTATGAGGAAACTTCCGATGGAACGGTCTGAGGAGCACCGGGGCATGAATGTGATGAGATGTTATCCAGGAGTGTTCCTCCGGGCCATATCCTTTCCAGTGAACGAGGAACTGAAGTCTGCCCTTGGACCAACGAGAATCGAGTATGGACTGGACTTCGAATTCTTGTTGTCCTTGTATGACGACAGGATTAAGTCTCTGAGGGCGGTCTGGAAAATGGGCATTTTGGATCAAGGGTTTAAGTAGAGACACGTGAAATACAGAGGGGATCTTCATGGTAGGAGGAAGTGCAAGTCACTACGCGACCGGGTTGATCCTTTCGAGGACCTTGAAAGGACCCAAGAATCTCGGGGCCAGTTTCTGGGAAGGAGTCTTGAGCTTGATATTCTTAGAAGATAGCCAAACTCTGTCTCCGGGTTTTAATTCTGGGCCCACTTGACGTCGCCGATCTGCTTGCGTCTTTTGTCTTTGAACGGAACCTTGCAAAGCTTTTAGGATCTTTTTCCAAGAATTTTGAAGACTGGAAATGTGAGAATCCGCTGCGGGAACACCAGAGGGGAGAGAGGAGAGGGGAAGACTGCTGGGATGGAATCCATAGTTAATGAAAAAAGGCGACTCTTGCGTGGACTCGTTTTTTAATGAGTTAATAGCAAACTCAGCCCAGGGTAATAGATCCCCCCAATTGTCTTGAGATTCAGACACGAAGCATCTGAGATACTGTTCCAGAGTCTGATTCATTCTCTCCGTCTGACCGTTGGTTTGTGGGTGATAACCCGAGGAAAATAGAAGGGAAATGCCAAGTCTCTGAGAAAAAGCTCGCCAAAACTTAGAAATGAATTGAGTACCTCTGTCTTAAACAATCAAAATAGGTACACCGTGTAATCTGAAAATTTCCTTAGAAAAAACGTCGGCCAAGGTAGCTGAATTGATAAGACCCTTGAGGGGTATAAAGTGTGTATGCTTGGAAAACCTGTCTACTACCACAAGGATCGTATTTATCCCTTTAGAATTGGGAAGTTCCACAATAAAGTCCATGGAGATATGTTTCCAAGGTTGTTCCGGAATAGGAAGAGGCATGAGGAGACCAGAAGGTTTGTGTCGGGCGGATTTGCTCTGGGCACAGACCGAACAAGCTCTGGTGAAATCGAAAATGTCCTTGTTCATTTTAGGCCACCAAAAGGTCCGTTTGATAAGATCTACTGTCCTCTTGAAGCCTGGATGACCAGCAGATCTAGAAGAATGTCCCCACTGAAGTATTTTATGGCGAAAATGCGGGGCAGCGTACAACCTAGGAATTTGAGCCTGGGCTTTATTGATTTCATCTAAGATATCAAAGTTATTGGCGGAAATAATACACTTAGCGGGAAGAATCGTCTCCGAGGATTCGTTAGATTCGTTCTCCATAGAGAACTGGCGAGACAGAGCATCGGCCTTGATATTCTTGGTGCCAGGAATATAAGAAATTGTGTAATTGAACCGAGAGAAGAACAAAGCCCAACGAGCTTGACGGGATCCCAAACGACGATCCCCCTCAATGTACAATAAGTTTTTGTGATCGGTGAGGATGGCTACTGGCTCCTTGGTACCCTCGAGGAGAAGTCTCCATTCTTGGAGGGCCAATTTGATGGCCAGAAGCTCACGGTTCCCAACATCATAATTTCTCTCGGCCGAAGAGAACTTCCTAGAAAAGAATCCGCAAGGATAAGGATAGAGTTTTTCCTGTGGGGAAGATCTCTGAGAAAGCACTGTGTCGGCTCTCACATCAGAGGCGTCTACTTCTAAAGTAAAAGGAAGAGAAGTATCCGGATGCCGAAGAATGGGGGCAGACACGAAGGCTTTTTTGAGGAACTCGAAGGCTTCGATGGCTTCAGGGGACCAAACAGTCGGATCAGCACCTTTCTTGGTCAGGGCAGTGATAGGTAGAGAAATAGTGGAGAAGTTACGGATGAATTTCCGATAGTAATTAGCAAAGCCAAGGAAGCGCTGCACGGCCTTAAGGGAATTCGGCAACAGCCAGTCGAGTACAGACTTCAATTTCTCAGGGTCCATGGTGAAGCCTTTGTCAGAGATTATATAGCCTAAGAAGGCTGTGGAAGATTGATGGAAAAAACATTTCTCCATTTTTTGTAGATGCGATTAGCACAAAGCCGAGAGAGAACCAACTTGGTATGGCGAATGTGCTCCTCCAAGCTTTTGGAGAAAATGAGGATATCGTCCAAATATACGATGATGAACGTTCCCAAAATGTCCCGGAAGATATCATTCATGAATTCTTGGAAAACAGCAGGGGCATTGCATAGGCCGAACGGCATCACTAAATACTCATAATGTCCCGACCGCGTGTTAAACGCAGTTTTCCATTCGTCCCCGTCTCTTATTTGAATAAGATTGTAGGCTCCTCTTAAATCGAGTTTGGAGAATATAGAGGCTCCTTGTAGATGGTCGAAGAGTTCTGAAATTAAAGGAAGGGGGTACCGTTTTTTTACCGTAATCTTGTTAAGCCCACGAAAGTCGATACAGGGTCTGAAAGAGCCATCCTTCTTTTTCACGAAGAAGAAGCCTGCCCCAGCGGGGGAGGTGGAATTCCGGATGAACCCCTTCTTAAGATTCTCCTGGATGTATGACGTCATCGCTTCCGTCTCGGGCACAGATAAGGGGTAAGACTTAGACTTGGGGAGTATGGTTCCAGGAATTAAATCAATGGGACAGTCATAAGAGCGATGAGGGGGTAACACCTCAGCCTGTGTGTTATTGAAGACATCTAAGTAGTCATGGTATACCTTCAGCAAAGCAGAGTGGGAAGATGAGGTGGTGTCGAGGCCAGCGAGCACGGCAACAGAAGGAGTAACCGTCTTCTCTGAGGTAACAGCCCTTTGGATCGGCAAAACATTGGTCCAATCAATACGCGGGTTGTGAATCTGGAGCCATGGCAATCCCAGAATAACCTGGACAGTAGGGGAGTGGAAAACATCGAAGACCATTACCTCGGTATGACCATCCGCGGTGGTCAGGGTAAGTGGAATAGACTCCCAAATGATGAAGGCTGGTTGGAGCGGTCGACCGTCGATAGCCTCCAGGCCGATGGGCGACTTTTTCTTGACTAACGGGATTAGATTGTTGCAAGCGCAGGCGTGATCAAGAAAGTTACCACCAGACCCGGAGTCGATGAACGCTTCAACCCCTATTTGAAGATCAGGACCCACAAGAGTTATAGGGAGTATATCTTCTTCAGTAGTTCCTTAGAGAGAGAGGGGCAAGGAGAAATAGTACCCAGTAGAAGCCCCTCTACCTTTACTGGGCATTCCCATTTCCCAGTTTCAAGCGGCAGTGACGAAGTTGGTGTTCTGGGGAACCGCAATAATAGCAGAGACCCTCCTCACGGCGTCGTGCTTTCTCAGCAGCCCGAAGCTGTTGGCTACCGATTTGCATCGGTTCAGGGGCGTCCAACGCAGGGAAGGCCAATGGAGACCTAGGAGAAACAGGCAGGGACGAGAGAGAACGAGAACGGTGATGCTCATGGCGTTGTTCTTGAGTGCGCTGATCCATCCAGATACTGAGGGCAATGAGTTCCTCAAGGGATAAAGGCCGAGTGTGAGCTGCAAACCGTACCAGTATGCCACAGCGAGAGCTTCATCGTTCCACTGGGTTTCTGCAGCGATGGTGCGGAACTCCACCGCGTATCTTGCAGCTGACCTACGAGCCTGAGAGAGATGAAACAAGGAAAAAGCGGCAGTCTCCCTACGTTCTGGTGTGTCAAAAACCTGTTGGAACTCACGCCGGAACTTGGGAAACGCGAGTCCCCCCGATCCGTTACACTTGGACAGACTGGTGCTGAACATCAGCGGTGACGGTTGCTTCCGGTCGGCTCCGCTGTGACCACCGGAAGTGACGTCATCATTCTCGCGGGATGAGGCGCCATCTTGGGTGGGGTCCCCCACCGGAACTTCTTCCTCCATTTCGACGTCCAGCGCCGGATACACTAGGTCGCTCACTAGGTCGCTCCTCAGCTCTGCTTGGGCCTTGGTCGGGCCTTTCTCCTCGGCCGCCTCCATCGGAGCCTGTGGGAGGTAAGAGGGTATCTCACCACTCCGCTGGCTTGCGATGAGGTCCTCTTCTGCCGACACGCTGGGAGTCGCCACGGCCGTGGGACTCTTCTGCTGCTCCAGCCGCACCAGCGCATGCTGTCGGGGAATCTTGATACTCAGCTCCTCGAGACCACCGGTGAGTATAATTTCTTGACTTTCAGCACCGCTGTAGTGGCCCGCCGGTAGGCGCATCACCACCGACGTAGGACTTCCATCCTCGTCGTCCGACGGGGCAGACGCCGATGATGGTAAGGGTACCTCCGCAGGGGTCCGACAGCGAGGTTCCAGGTTCTCTCTGCGGTTGCAGGCCTCTGCGCCATCCGTTTTAGGCACCGTCATTAATAGCAATCCCCATTCTCCGGGATCGACCTCCTCTCTCTTAATTCTTGGCAAGGCTCCAGCCGTCAGCATGGCTGTATCTCCTCCTGCCTCCGCGGCGTGCCCAGGCACAAACGGCTCCATGGCCCACAAATAATGGATACCACATTGGGGGCATCTCGCAGTGGTGCTGGCTTCTCCGCCCGGTAGCCTGCACTGCATACACAGGCACCGCAGTACTTCTCTTCCACCCGTCTTCACCACCAGGAAGCCTCCTGGCAGTTGATAAGGGTGTATAGCAATGTCCGTCATGACACAATTAGTAGTGGTGCTTGGCAAGGGAGACACACGGCACAGCAGTCTCTCTTGCTCACCAGCTCTTCACAACTGAGGGACAGGATGCGCACATCCAGCTCCTCCCTCAGTCAGCTCCGTCTTCCATTGGCAGATACAAGGACCCCTCCCTCTGGTGGAGATTAGAGGAGGGTCCCACAGCTTCACGTCATGACCCAGAATTGGCTCTGAGGCTGTCACAGTCCAAGAGGGCGCAGCCACGGCTTTCGCGCCACTTCCCCCATCAGGGTGGGGTTCTTTCTTTTGCACCTCTCCCAGCAAAGTTTTTGCAAAAGTCTCTTCTGCACACAGCCCACGCGGTCTCCCAGGAAGCGGGAGCCGCCATTTTGGATCACGCTGCAATCCACACTAGCAGCAGCGGTAATTTGGGTAGTGATCATCGCCTGGCAATCAGATACTCCTTCAGCATTCTCACACGTAATCACAATGTTCTCACAACTATCTTCCAGGGTGGCATCCCGGGAATTTAGGCAGGACAAGAACGGCGTGGCCACAGCTTTCGCGCTACTCCACAGTAAACTTGCAAAAGTCACTTCTGCATTTTGTACCTCCATGGTACACATATCACGTGCGCTTTCCCCATCAGGCGCGAGCCGCCATCTTGGACGCACCGCGCGGGACATCCTTACGGGTCGCCATCTTTGCACTTCTGTTGCAATCGGACATGGTGCTCCTCTGCTGGGCAGTCGCCATTCCAATGCAATAAAGTATGCCAGTGCACCTCTACATGTATCTCATGTGGGTCTCACTCATGTATGCACTACCTCAGGCTAGGCTAACTCTCGCTCTGCATACTGTACATGATATCCTCCAGTATGTGCTCTGTGGTTAGTAGTCTGGTTACTGGCTAAAGTACTCTGGCTTCTCCATGCAGTACTTAGGGCGTCACCTACTGTTGGCTACACCTAGCGCAGACCCTCCCAGGAGTTCCTGACCCGCGCTAACCAAGCTACCCCATGAGCATGGCATCCTACGACTAGCTGACTCCGGTTGACTAGAACAGCAATAGCCCTGTCTCCAAATCTACCTTACTCCAATTCCAGGCCCTAAGGTGTGCTTTGCGAGTAGCCATCTACCCCTGACTACCCCTAGGCTCCCTTCCATTCCGCAGCACATTACTGGTAGCATACATATCCTTTCTCATTAGCCCAGCTAAAGCTTGTCCTGATGATCTCAGCAGCGCGTCCAGTTGTAACGGTGTTTCCCTGGGCCCCTCTCATACTGACCCCTATGTGAGGAAACTGCCCCCAGTTACATGTCATGTCGTGTGGTGCACCTGCTGGCTGACAGGACTCCTGAGTCTCCCGCTTGATGGTGTAGGGGAATTCACCAGGACTGGCTCGTGAGGTAGTGCTGAGTTCGTACTCACAGTTGGTACAGCGCCTCCATCTCTTCCAGATCCCCTCGACAGCAGGGAGGAGTCTCTGGAAGAGAACCCCTTAGTGCAACTTCTCCCTGAATGACTCCAGGCTCAGGCGAGAAGGTTCTTTTAATCAAGGCACTCTTTATTAACATCCTCCATGGCAGACTGCCCACCATAGCGGCCGGTCTTTAGCCGCACATTTTGAAGGTTGCCCACCTCAAGGAAGTCCCTGGACACCACTCCTAGTCAGGGCCCTAGGAGCTGTCCTTGCTCTTCCCTGACTCTCTAATAGAGAAAGGGGAATAGTCTGCCCACCTCTCCCCTAAGGGAGGGCCACAATCTGTGCCAGAGCCCTGGCACAGTGTGGGGTCAGATTGTCACACTCTGCAACACTTGACAGACTGACACTTGAACTGCACAGACTCAACCAGTGGAACAGAACATCCTAACTTTAGGAAGTGATGCGTATTATATAGCTCCAGGAGGCACCACCCCTATGTCACTGTAAGTGGACACAGAACATGCTGTCACTTCCTTTGCTACATATTACACCTCACAGGGGGTTGAGGGCAAAACCTCATGATTACTCTTGACAAACCTGCCCTCTTAACAGGGTTTACTGCACAGGAGGAGAGAGGCATGTAACCCCAAAATTACACAGGGCTACAATTAAACTGCTCCCCACTGTTCCCCCCCCCTCTCCCTCCCCCCAACACGCCCCACCCCAAACGGTATTACTAAGGTTTAAGACATATGATGCATAGAGCTCACATGGAAACAACTGCTATATAATATGTCTCCTAATGCACCCCCCTCCCCCCACCTCTCCCAAAAGGTTATATTAAAGTTTGTGTCAGGTAGAATGCAAAATACAGCTTCCACTACTGATATAGCTATAACAGCTACCATCTGATATATCCCCCCCCCGCTTCCCCCCTTCACCCCTCCACTCCTCTCTCCTCCCACCCCTCTTCTTCTCCTCCCCCGCTCTCCCCCCCCCTGCTCTCCCTCCCCCCCCCCCTACCACCCCCACTGAAGAGATAATATTAAAAAACCTACACGACAACATAAAGGAAAAAGGGGAAAGTACCAGTTAAGCGTATTAAGAGGGTCTGGACCCCTCTGATACCCTCCGGCCGCCGTCGCTGGACCCACCCCCGAAAGGGCTTTTAGCCCGAATGCCGGTCACCCATAGGACTGGCAACACTTTGTTACGGTCTAATGCAAACCTAATTTCTACTACTCTCCATCTGCTGATTCAGTCCCAGCAGATCCTTATCCTATTCTCCTCCCCCCTTCCCCCCTCCTCCTCGGCCCGCCAGATCTGACTCGCACAAAACCTACACCTGCCCTGTGTGTTTGCTGGGGCAAAACTTGGCCTCTAAATTACCGACTCAAGACCTCCCCAGTGGGAAAGGAGAGGTCTTACGGTTTTACACAATAACAAGATCTCATGGCTAACCCAGCCACAATCAAGATGATTTCCCTAAATGTAAAAGGTCTACAAAATAACAGAAAGAGGAGGTTGGCTCTCCAAGATATGAAAAGATCAGGGGGTGATGTCATATTCCTCCAGGAGACCCACTTCACATCCCAAGACCCACCAAATTTATATAAAAAAGTGTTCCCTATTAGCTTTTTTTGCTTCGTTTAGTAGTAAGAAAAGAGGAGTAGCAATTCTACTCCAACAGGGAACACCATTCAATCATGTCAAAACAACAGTGGACCCAGAGGGTAGATTTTTAGTGGTATACGGCTCACTCGCAGGCTCGGCGATTGCCCTGGTCAACATATACGCCCCCTACGAGAACCAAACAGAATTCCTAAAAAAAAAGTTATTGAGGGTGTCGACCATGGATATCTGTCATCGGTTTGGGTCAGAGGCGACCTAAATATAGTCCTGAACCCCACCGAGGACAAATCATCCGCAATAGGCCGCCCCCATACAACCCACTCCCAACAAATTGGGGAAAGGTTCAGGGGGATAATCAATGATTTCTCATTGGTGGACATCTGGAGGTCCCAACATCAGGGCCAACGAGACTACACCTTTTACTCAGCACCTCACCAGACCTATTCCCGTATAGACTATTTTCTGTAACCAAGAATGTTCTAGAGGCCGCCACTGAGTCAAATATCGGCCCAATTACCTGGTCGGACCACGCCCCTATCACCCTAACCCTCTCCGTCCCATTTGTTAAATTAAATTCCTACTCCTGGAGGTTAAATGACTCTTTACTGAACCACCCTGAGATAGAGAAAGAGATCAAAACATCACTTAAGGATTATTTTTTCTTTAACTCAGGATCAGTCACTTCCCCAGCAATCCTATGGGAGGCCCATATGGCGGCAATCAGAGGTAAATTTATCTCTATGCATCCCATAGGAAAAAGGTCAAACTAAAATTGACCAAAGATCTCACAGACAATATTGTCACACTTGAGCAATCACATAAAGCTAACCCATTAAAGAAAATTTACAAAACATTAATTGCAGCCAGATTAAAACTAAAACAGGCCCAACTAGAAGATGTAGAAAAAGCCCTCAAGTGGACAAATCAACAGTATTATGACAAAGGCAACAAGGCCGACAGACTCTTGGCTAGCAGACTAAGAGGAATATAGAAAAAATAGCAGCAGAATTTACTAAATTATACACCAAATTATATAACCTAAGAACCCAAAAGGGACATTCCGAACTAACAGCATTGGAATCCATAAAAAAATATCTAGACAACTGCCATCTTCCCACACTAACAGAGGAGGAAAATGCAATACTTAATGCTGAGATATCAAAAGAGGAATTGGAAGAGGCAGTAAAAGTGCTGAAGGTGTCCAAGTCCCCTGGCCCTGATGGGTTCACCAATGTTTACTACAAGAGATTTCTACCAATACTATCCACACATCTACTAAAAATGTTTAATTTTTTCATGGAAGGGAACCCAATCCCTACCTCAATGTCTCTAGCCAATTTAGCCATCTTATACTATATTAGTGAAAGCACTGTATGTTTGCCTGCCTGCCTGCATGCATGCATGCCTGCCTGCTGGATGTCCGGTGTCCCTAGCGGCAATCTCATTGGTCCCTTGGCCCGCCCGCCCCCGCACACCTCTCATTGGCCTCACACACTCACACCACCCCCTTGGCCCGCCCCCCACACCTCTCATTGGCCTGAGGCGGAGTGACGGGCCAAAGGTCCAAAAAAATAAATAAAAAACACACACACACACACACACACACACACACACACACCTCTCTCCCCTCTCCAAATCACCTTTTCCCCCTCCCCAGCGGCATCACCTCTTCCCCCTCCCCAGCGGCATCACCTCTTCCCCCTCTCCAGCGGCATCACCTCTTCCCCCTCTCCAGCGGCATCACCTCTTCCCCCTCCCCAGCGGCATCACCTCTTCCCCCTCCCCAGCGGCATCACCTCTTCCCCCTCCCCAGCGGCATCACCTCTTCCCCCTCCCCAGCGGCATCACCTCTCCCCGCTCCAAATCACCTCTCCCCGCTCCAAATCACCTCTCCCCGCTCCAAATCACCTCTCCCCGCTCCAAATCACCTCTCCCCCCTCCCCGCTCCAAATCACCTCGCTTCCCGCAGCTGCCACGCGGCGCGTAAGATGGCGGACCCCCTTCCTCCCTCGCGGCGCCGAGTCAGACGGTGGCGGCGCCCGGAAGTACAGGTAGGTGTCGCTCCCCACCTCCGGCGCCAAACGGAACTGAGAAAGGGCGCATCAACTGAGGTGTGTGTGTGTGTGTGTGTGTGTGTGTGTGTGTGTGTGTGTGTGTGTGTGTGTGTGTGTGTCACTGTCCACTGCCCCCCCTCCTATCCACTGCCCCCCCCTCCTATCCACTGCCCCCCCCTCCTGTCCACTGCCCCCCCCTCCTGTCCACTGCCCCCCCCTCCTGTCCACTGCCCCCCCCTCCTGTCCACTGCGTCCTCCTGTCCACTGCGTCCCCCCTCCTGTCCCCCCTCCTGTCCACTGCCCCCCCCTCCTGTCCACTGCCCCCCCCCTCCTGTCCACTGCCCCCCCCTCCTGTCCACTGCCCCCCCCTCCTGTCCACTGCCCCCCCCTCCTGTCCACTGCCCCCCCCTCCTGTCCACTGCCCCCCCTCCTGTCCACTGCCCCCCCTCCTGTCCACTGCCCCCCCCTCCTGTCCACTGCCCCCCCCCTCCTGTCCACTGCCCCCCCCCTCCTGTCCACTGCCCCCCCCCCTCCTGTCCACTGCCCCCCCCCTCCTGTCCACTGCCCCCCCCCTCCTGTCCACTGCCCCCCCCCCTCCTGTCCACTGCCCCCCCCTCCTGTCCACTGCCCCCCCCTCCTGTCCACTGCCCCCCCCCTCCTGTCCACTGCCCCCCCCCTCCTGTCCACTGCCCCCCCCTCCTGTCCACTGCCCCCCCCCTCCTGTCCACTGCCCCCCCCCCTCCTGTCCACTGCCCCCCCCCCTCCTGTCCACTGCCCCCCCCCCTCCTGTCCACTGCCCCCTCCCTCCTGTCCACTGCCCCCCCCTCCTGTCCACTGCCCCCCCCTCCTGTCCACTGCCCCCCCCCTCCTGTCCACTGCCCCCCCTCCTGTCCACTGCCCCCCCCCCTCCTGTCCACTGCCCCCCCCCTCCTGTCCACTGCAGGAAATGCAGGGGGAGGAATCCATGCCTTTGAGGCACCCCCCCCCCTCCCTTTGACGCCCCCCCCCCTCCCTTTGACGCCCCCCCCCCCCTCCCTTTGACGCCCCCCCCCCCTCCCTTTGACGCCCCCCCCCCTCCCTTTGACGCCCCCCCCCTCCCTTTGACGCCCCCCCCCCTCCCTTTGACGCCCCCCCCCCTCCCTTTGACGCCCCCCCCCCTCCCTTTGACGCCCCCCCCCCTCCCTTTGACGCCCCCCCCCCTCCCTTTGACGCCCCCCCCTCCCTTTGACGCCCCCCCCCCTCCCTTTGACGCCCCCCCCTCTCCCTTTGACGCCCCCCCCCTCTCCCTTTGACGCCCCCCCCCCTCTCCCTTTGACGCCCCCCCTCCCTTTGACGCCCCCCCCCTCCCTTTGACGCCCCCCCCCTCCCTTTGACGCCCCCCCCCCCTCCCTTTGACGCCCCCCCCCCCTCCCTTTGACGCCCCCCCCTCCCTTTGACGCCCCCCCCTGCCTTTGACGCCCCCCCCCTGCCTTTGACGCCCCGCGCGCACACACTGACTGACTGCCGCACGCACGCACACACTGACTGACGCGCACACAAAGCCTGACTGACGCACGCACACACTGACTGAGGCACACACTGACTGTGTGTGCGTCAGTCAGTCTGTGTGTGTTTGTGTTTCTGCCTCAGACTCACTGACGCGCGAGCAAACACACAGTGACTGACGCACACACGCTACATGAAGCTGTAAAGGAGGGAGGGAGGGGGGGGACTGGATTGATGTGAATGGGGGACAAACAGAGAGAGGGGGGAGGAGAGAGAGGAACGGGAACATTACATCCCGGGCAACGCCGGGTCTCTCAGCTAGTTATACATAAAGATGGAAGAGACCCGATGCAATGTGGAAGCCCTCCTGAACAATGACCTCAAATTATATAGTAAAATTTTAGCAAATAGGTTGAATCCTATTTTACCCAGACTTATAAATATAGACCAAGTTGGGTTTGTCGTGGGCAGGCAAGCCTCAGACAACACCCGTAAGATAATAAATATAGTAGACCATGTACACCTCACAGGAACCAAAGCAATATTGCTAAGCCCAGACGCAGAGAAGGCGTTCAATAGAATTGACTGGTTATTTCTAGATAACACTCTACGAAAATTTGTCTTCAAAGATACATATTTAGAGGGTGTCCGTAGACTTTACCAAGATCCATCTGCGATGGTGAAACTCCCAGGGGGCAACTTACAGCAATTCAATATTAAAAACGGCACAAGACAAGTATGCCCCCTATCCCCTCTCCTCTTTGCACTGACCATAGAACCCCTGGCATCAAAAATTTGAGATAATGTTGACATCTAAGGGATAGAAATTGGAAATAAACAATACAAGATATCTCTGTTCGCAGATGATATAATCCTAACTCTATCCAAACCCCAAATTTCCCTCCCTAATCTGCAAAAGAACTCCTGGACTTTGGTAAAATATCAGGATATAAAATCAATAGTGACAAGTCTGAAGCTTTAAACTTAAATCTGCCAGAGCCAGAGGTTACTTAAACTAAATTTTGATTATCGTTGGAGTTCCTCATATATTAAGGAACTACCAGGCCCTATACGAACACAATTACCCAGCCCTATTCCGGAAAATTAAAAATGACCTAGACAAATGGGAAGGTTACCAAATATCATGGATCGTGAGAATGATCTCGGTCAAAATGAACATACTCCCCAGATTGTTATACTATTTCCAGACTCTCCCGGTCCATGTCCCTGGCTCAGAATTGAAAATTGAAAAATATTCAGAAACAAATATTTCATTTTATTTGGAAGGGTACAAAACCCAGGATTGCTAGGTCAGTTCTACTCTCATCAAGGGGGAGAGGAGGCCTTGGAGTCCCAGACATCATAAGATATTACCAAGCCACCCAGCTACGACAGGCAGTAGTATGGAATGCCGATCCAGACCAATATTGCTGGTTAGATATAGAATCACAATACGCCGGCACGCCCTCTCTGCCTACATGCCTTTGGTCCCTGAACAAGGGAGATACACAAACCAGTAAATTTAAATTAGGACCGATGAGGCACACGTGGGAGACCTGGATGAAATCCAAATTTAAATATAAGCTCACAACCACTAACTCCCAACTCATTCCAATTTTCAAAAATCCTAAATTCCCTCCTGGTTGTGAACTCAGACAATTCGACCAATTCAAATAAAAAAATATCAGGGCGGTCGCTGACCTGCTGAGTATAGGAGAGTTCCTGAGCTACCAAAGATTAAAAAACAAATATGAAATTCCAGAACTGAACGCGTTCAAATATCTCCAGATTCGACACTTTATACAAAATCTATCCCCAACATTAGAATTTCCCCCTCTCACTAATTTTGAAAGGCTGTGTAGGAACACCACTCATCAAAAAGGTCTCATAACGCAAATATACGCCGAAATGGAGAAGTCGGCCGACCCCCCTACCCATGACTATATGCTCAAATGGGCAGCTGAATTGAATATAGTTATAGACAGAGAGGACTGGGAAAGTATATGGGAATCTGCCTCAGGAACTTCCATATGTACCACAACTAAGGAAAACATTTATAAAATACTGTTCCACTGGTATCTTACCCCAGTTAGATTAAGACAAATCTACCCTCTGGCCTCTGATCTATGCTGGAGAGGCTGTGGACAAAAGGGGGGCATGGCCCACATTTGGTGGTCATGCCCAGAAATACAGAAATATTGGCTAACCATACAAACTATAATAAAAGAGGTCACAGACCTCACAATACCCATTGATCCGCTGACCTACTTATTGGCCATGCCAATGGGGAACATTGACCGCCCAATAAGAAAATTTATTTCCTTCATTCTTACAGCGGCTAGATGTGCGGTGGCTGCCTCATGGAAGAAGGTATCACCCTCCCCCTCCTCCCCCAAACAAACAGTAAAGAAAAGGATCCATGAAGTAATGCTAATGGAAAAACTTTCAGCCTTTCTGAAAAGAACCACCACGTCCTTCTACAAAGTTTGACCCAACCAATAGGGTAGAACACCCACATATATAAAAGGGAGACGACCTAGAAATCAGAGAGCAAAGATGTGGGACAGGTACATGGTGGAAGGGTTAGGAGGCCGGGAACCACCACCCCTCCCCCCCTTACTCCTTCCCCCCCCCCCTTTTTTTCTTCTTCTCTCTCTCTCAATGTGAAAAACAGAAAACCCTGTATTAGGCTAAGATATACCTGTATGTATAACGTATAAATGCCTAATAAAAAAATTTGAGACAAAAAAAACATGTCACTGTTCTTAGTTCTCTTCTGAGGAGGGACGGCCCCTTTTAAGTATGTAAGGTAACATGGAGCTGGAACTAGGGGGCCCCTGGGTATATACATATGTAACCCTCTTTGCCCGACTCTAAAGGCGTTGACATCAGATGGACTATATACACATGGCTATGCTCAGTCTCTCATACAGGGCCGGCATGTAGTTGCAGGGCTCTGTTCAGGGGCTTTCTTGGTGCCTCTTACCTGGTCCAGAGCGGCATCTACTCAGATGACACGTCAGGTGACGTCACATTGTCATGGCAACACGGCACGATGCGGCGTCACGTTGTCATGGCATCAAAACGCCATATGGCATCACGTTGTCATGGCAATGCGGTGCCATTTCACGTCGCGGAACCATGATAACGGGATGCTGAAAGAGGAGATGCTATTGGACAGGTATAAGACCGTTACAGAGCCCCGCACTCTCCCCCGGCAATCAGCTTCATTGTTGTAGGAAGGAGAGCGGGGACTCTGTAAATGTGGAGCTTGGTGCAGGGGCACCACCGGCACCACCATCAAGCCGGCAAGGGTGCTGTGTCCGTGAAGGCTGGGCTCAGTCTCATTCCTGGTCAGGGCGCTGAGTCCATGGAGGCTGGGCTCAGTCTCATACCTTGTCAGGGTGCTGGGTCCGTGGAGGCTGGGCTCAGTCTCATACCTTGTCAGGGTGCTGGGTCCGTGCAGGCTGGGCTCAGTCTCATACCTGGTCAAGGTGCTAGGTCCGTGGAGGCTGGGCTCAGTCTCATACCTTGTCAGGGTGCTGGGTCCGTGCAGGCTGGGCTCAGCCTCATACCTGGTCAGAGTGCTGGGTCCATGGAGGCTGGGCTCAGTCTCATACCTTGTCAGGGTGCTAGGTCCGTGGAGGCTGGGCTCAGTCTCATACCTTGTCAGGGTGCTGGGTCCGTGCAGGCTGGGCTCAGCCTCATACCTGGTCAGAGTGCTGGGTCCGTGCAGGCTGGGCTCAGTCTCATACCTGGCCAGGGTGTTACATGCAGATAGAATAACGATGGGTGGCAGGAACTTTTATAGTATAAACAAGAGCTTTATTCACAGCCGTTGATAATGCTCGCCATACTTCACTTCAGACATTAACTGTTGGCAAATATGGTTACTCTGTGTTTCTTCCCATGGCAGCCATCACTCCTACACTAGGGAGGTACTTAGGCTTCTTTAGGCTTCATCCCCTTGGTAGCTCTCACTCGTACTTATACTTGTGTCCCTTAGTATTGGTTAGATTGGCAATCTCCTATGTAGCATAAATAGCTCCCCATGTCATGGGCACCAGCGTGGGGGGGTGGTACACTCTCTGCTTCTTGGGGATCTGTATCCCGTCACTCTGTGTACAGCCCACCTCATTCATGCACATCGGATCAGGATTTTACTAAGGGCCTGCCGGTGGGGCCGATCCAATGATGCTCCAGAGCTGCTATTCTGAGAACTCCTACTAATCACATGCTCACTCCTCTTCCCGAATCAGAACAATCTTGGGCCATTACTCTAGGCGCTTAACTAAATGGGGCACGTTCCTTAACTGAAACCGATAAAGGTGACAAGACATCCATATCGGTTGAACTTGATGGACGTACGTCTTTTTTCAACCTCATCTACTATGTAACTATATATCCTTAGTGTATATAACTATACTCTTAAACATATTTACATGACTCACAGTGAGACCCTCTCCAACTGCCACTCCAGAGGAACCTGGTTCTAGAACATTCGGGGAAGCTATATATACCCTCCCATCTCCCTATGATCAAGTGACTGATCACGAGACATACTGGGGAGTGGTTATCCTGCCTGCATAGTCATCCTTCATCACATGGTGGGGAGGGGAGTAACCTGAGTGATCCCACAGTTAACCCATTAAGGCTGTTAAGCCCTTATACCAACTAGTAATCCCTAAAGGGGGGTGGGGGGGCTACACATATTTACATTATGGCAATGTGTGTATGTTACTGTTTTTGTTTGTACAGCACTTCCACTCAAAACATAGATCCTGCACACCTGTAATGTAAAACAAAAACCTGCAGAGGCAGGACTCTGATAACAAGGACACAAAGTGTGAAGAAGTGGAACCTGGTTCAATTCCCGGTGTCAGCTCCTTGTGACCTTGGGCAAGTCACTTTATGTCCCTGTGCCTCAGGCACCAAACCTTAGATTGTAAGCTCACCTGGTCAGGGACTGTGTCTAACATTCCTACGCGCTGCGTACTGCGCACTATACTGTAATTGGGACGCGCTTTGTGTCCCATTGGGAGAAAAGCGCTAAGTTTGTGTGTGGGTTTGTGCGGTTGCTCATTGGTTGACGGCGGCTCACGATGTGATTGGCCTGCGGGCGGCGTGACGTCAGCAACACGGCTACGCACGCCCTCACAGCCTCCTCACACCGGGTTAGAGCCACACGCCGTGCACAAATACCGTCCTGACCTGCTCACTGAGGCCCGCCGCCTCACCCAAACTCCACCCGCCGCGCCTCAGCCAAAGCTGCCACCCCACCTCCCGCCGCATCACCTCCAGGCGCCACCCTGCCACACCTTACACCCCCCCACACCTCACCTCCCGCCGCACCTTACACCCCCCCACATCTCACCTCCCCCCCGCACCTCACCTCCAGCCGCCACCCCGGCGCCTCACCTCCCGCCGCATCACCTCCAGGCGCCAGCCTGCCGCACCTTACACCCCCCCCGCACCTCACCTCCAGCCGCCACCCCGGCGCCTCACCTCCATCTGACCCACCGCGCCTCCGATCCGCCTCGCCGCCTCACCCAAACTCCATCCGCTGCACCTCAGCCAAAGCCGGCACCTCGTCGCCTCACCTCCCGCCGCCCCGCCGCATCACTTCCAGCCGCCACCCCGCCGCACCTTACACCCCCCCGCGCCTCACCTCCAGCCGCCACCCCGCCGCACCTCACCTCCAGCCGACCCACCGCGCCTTCGATCCGCACGAGTCATGTGAGGTGCAGGGGGCGGGGGGCAGAGTGAGATGCAGGGGGGGTGAGTGATGTAAGGTGCAGGGGGGGGGGTGATGTGAGGTGCAGGGGGGGAGTGATGTGAGGTGCAAGGGGGAAAGTGATGTGAAGTGCAGGGGGGAGAGAGTGATGTGAGGTGCAGGGGGAAGAGTGATGTGGGGTGCAGGGGGGGAGAGTGATGTGGAGTGCAGAGGGGAGAGTGATGTGGGGTGCAGGGGGGAGAGTCATGTAAGGTGCAGGGGGGGAGAGTCATGTAAGGTGCAGGGGGGGAGAGTCATGTAAGGTGCAGGGGGGAGAGTCATGTAAGGTGCAGGGGGGGAGAGTCATGTAAGGTGCAGGGGGGGAGAGTCATGTAAGGTGCAGGGGGGAGAGTCATGTAAGGTGCAGGGGGGGAGAGTCATGTAAGGTGCAGGTGGGAGAGTCATGTAATGTGCAGGGGGGGAGAGTCATGTAAGGTGCAGGGGGGGAGAGTCATGTAAGGTGCAGGGGGGAGAGTCATGTAGGGTGCAGGGGGGAGAGTCATGTAGGGTGCAGGGGGGGAGAGTCATGTAAGGTGCAGGGGGGGAGAGTCATGTAAGGTGCAGGGGGGGAGAGTCATGTAGGGTGCAGGGGGGAGAGTCATGTAGGGTGCAGGGGGGGAGAGTCATGTAAGGTGCAGGGGGGGAGAGTCATGTAAGGTGCAGGGGGGGAGAGTCATGTAAGGTGCAGGGGGGGAAAGTCATGTAAGGTGCAGGGGGGGAGAGTGAAAAGAAGGGGGTGCAATCGGGCGCTCCTAATTAATAAGTGCCAATGTGAATAGCGTGATAATAAAGGTGGACTCTTCTAAAGATATCACATAGATAAATTATAACCAAGTGTATACAATATGGCATAAACCACCACCAATAGTGAATAACAAAAATGTGATAAAATTAGGTAGCAGCTGCAAGAAAAAACCCTCTGTAGATCGGTTCCAGATCTATACGAATCTTCTGTGTTTTCCAGTTGAGGGGAGCGCAATGGGTCCACAGCATATATGTGAATAAAAAATACAAAAATTTATAGTGCAATACTATATGACTCAATGTCCTGTCTGATGAAAGGTGTTATCTTAACACTCACAGATTATAGTATATCAGATGGCATGTTGGAGACACTTCTCTCTCCAACTGGAGTGTGGATGAATAACGTGGAGAGGTCTTGAAATCTGTGTCTTGTGTACACACCTCTCAGGATTTTTCACTCAATGTAGCATATAATAAAGAGGAAAGATTGACATAGTGTAGTATGGTCTATCACTGAGTTGTAGGCAGAGTTTAACAATTTTCCACTCACATTTGTAAGGTTTAGGAACAGCAGTATAGAGACACTTCTCTCTCTATTAGGAGCAGGAGTAAGATTGTAGTGTAGAAGAGTAAATACACTTCTTTTTCTAATGAAAGCCGTCTAGTTGATAGGTGTACAGTCACAATCCCACCGTGGCTCGTTCAGTCAGGGATGTGTGCCCCGTAGATGTAAAACAGAACAAACTCACATTGGTATAGTATATCAAAATATCTATTGGATGCAGGTAAGTAGACATATAATACACTCACATTACGGAGTACAGTACCAGGCGTGGTACGAAATCACGGAGCCAGCACAGGACACTCAGCGTCTTGATACACGGCGTGCGCCTCTGTCTCAGGCTCCTATGTCACTTCCGGTGACGACTCGTCTCTGGGCGGAGCTAGATGGGAGGCCCACTATCACCGTAATGCTGGTCACTCTGCGGCTGTCAGGAAACTGGATTCTACGCATTTTGCTGATTAGCTTCGGCAGGATTCCTGTATGCTGTGGACCCATGGCTCTCCTCTCAAATCGAAAACACAGCAGTGGGGGAGAGTCATGTAAGGTGCAGGGGGGGAGAGTCATGTGAGGTGCAGGGGGGGAGAGTCATGTGAGGTGCAGGGGGGAGAGTCATGTGAGGTGCAGGGGGGGAGAGTCATGTGAGGTGCAGGGGGGGAGAGTCATGTGAGGTGCAGGGGGGGAGAGTCATGTGAGGTGCAGGGGGGGGGAGAGTCATGTGAGGTGCAGGTGGGGGGAGTCATGTGAGGTGCAGGGGGGGAGAGTCATGTGAGGTGCAGGGGGAGAGTCATGTGAGGTGCAGGGGGGAGAGTCATGTGAGGTGCAGGGGGGAGAGTTATGTGAGGTGCAGGGGGGGGAAAGTCATGTGAGGTGCAGGGGGGGAGAGTCATGTGAGGTGCAGGGGGGAGAGTCATGTGAGGTGCAGGGGGGAGAGTTATGTGAGGTGCAGGGGGGGGAAGTCATGTGAGGTGCAGGGGGGAGAGTCATGTGAGGTGCAGGGGGGAGAGTTATGTGAGGTGCAGGGGGGGGAAAGTCATGTGAGGTGCAGGGGGGAGAGTCATGTGAGGTGCAGGGGGGAGAGTTATGTGAGGTGCAAGGGTGAACGGGGGAGAAAGAAAGAGGGGACAGAGAGTTGAATGGAGAGAGAGAGGGGAGCGGAGAGAGAGGGGGCGGAGACAGAGGGGGAGCGGGAAAATTCACTCCCAGGCAACGCCGGGTATATCAGCTAGTATTTTGAAGATCTAGCAGCTAGGAAAAGTAAAAGTAATCTGACTAAAAAGGAAAGAGATGCTCTGGAAAAGATCACAAAAAATACTGATATAGTAATGAAACAAGCAGATAAGGGAGGGGGGTTGTTATTATGAATAGGGAGGACTATTTGGAAGAAGCAAGGCGATTGTTAGAAGATAAAGATACATATGAAATTATAAAACAAACCCCATCAAGGATATTTACTAAAGAATTAAAATCATTCCTAGACAAATGCAAAGAATTGGGAATCTTAACAGAACAAGAATATAAATTTCTATTCAATGAAACTCCTCAATTACCTATTTTTTATATCCTCCCAAAAATACATAAGAGTCTTACCAACCCCCCAGGAAGACCCATAATATCGGGAATACATTCGCTAACTGCCAATTTGTCAGCATATATTGACACTTTTTTACAGAAATATGTGAAATTATTAAAATCCCATCTAAAAGATACAACTGAAGCCCTTTCATTATTAGATCAACTTAAGTGGAAGGAGGATTACATTTTAGTATCTATTGACGTCTCTTCCTTATATACTTCCATTTTACATCATTTAGGCTGTAAAGCTATTAATTATTTCCCAACTAAAGATAAGGAACTTCCAGAAGCACAAATCCAATTTTTAATTGATGGTATCAAATTTATATTGAATAAAAACTTTTTTTGGTTTGAGGGTATTTTTTACTTACAGAAATGTGGCACCGCAATGGGTACCAAGTTTGCTCCCAGTTACGCCTCGGGCATGGTCAGCGCTTAGGCGCTGACCCGTGCTGAGGCGCGCTGCTGCTCGGCACTGCAGCCGCAATGAGAGCTGCTTTAGCAGGGGCTCTCGCACGCTTCCGCACGCCTGCGGAAGCGTGTGTCTTAAGAAATCTTTAGTTTCTTCGCTTGCCGGAGCGCAGGGCCGGTCACATGAGCCAATGAACTCACTCTATAGCACTTGCTGCAGGAATCGCCTCCGCGTGTATGCAGTATACATGCGGAGGCGATTCCTGCAGCAAGTGCTACAGAGTGAGTCCCAGCGCGCGGGATCTCCACATAAACGGAACTGAAATTGCCCCCCTGTCTGACTGATGATGATGCCGATCTGTTGAACATTTCGCTGACCTGGATACTCATTTATTCTTACTTACATGTAAGTTATTTTATTGCCTTATTGTTTAATAAATTTACAATTTTTCCTTACCTTGGTGCGCTTCTGTGCTTCTTTTCTTGGTCATTCTGTTCGCCGGGGGGTCTTCCACCGGAGTTCGTTTTTTGGAGTGAGGGGATACACTTCAAGCCGTAGGAGCTGCAAGAGGAGGGAGAAGAATTCATCTCTGCAACACTAGGAGCAAGAGCGCGGACTGAACTTTCTTTGACTTGTTATAGGGAATCTGTACTATTCTCTTTGGAGGATGAGATTTTTTGTTTAAATTCACCTTACATTATTTAATATTTCCTTGATCACAATCACAAATTGATCATTTGTATATTGTGTTAAAAGCGCCTTTCTAAATCACTTGGGTTCACTAGGCACCTTACACCCCCCCACACCTCACCTCCCGCCGCACCTTACACCCCTCCCCCCCCCGCACCTCACCTCCAGCCGCCACCCCGGCGCCTCCCCTTAAGCCGACCCACCGCGCCTCCGATCCGCCCCGCCGCCTCACCCAAACTCCATCCGCTGCGCTGGAGTCGGCTGGAGGTGAGGCGCGGCAGAGTGGCGGCTGGAGGTGATGTGCAGGGGGTGTAAGGTGCGGGTGGGTGGCGGCTGGAAGTGAGGAGCGGGGGGGTGATGTGAGGTGCAGGGGGGAGAGTCATGTCAGGTGCAGGGGGGGAGAGTCATTTGAGATGCAAGGGTGAATGGGGGAGAAAGAGAGGGGGCAGAGAGGTGAATGGGGAGAGATAGGGGAGCGGAGACAGAGGGGGAGCGGGAAAATTCACTCCCGGGCAACGCCGGGTATATCAGTTAGTATGAAATAAAAAATAAAGTCTACTGCTTCTCATTTAATATAAGCAGCGGTTCCAGATTATAACCCAGTTGCTATAACCTTATACTCTGATTTAAACTGGTTGGAGCTGACGGAGCAGCATTCACAGCAAAAGACCTTACACATTAAGAGCTTCTGTCCTATTTAAATGTCACACCCATTCATACTGTTACTTCAAATGTTATGGAAGTAATGCTGACATTTAAGCAATGGGATGTCCTGTAACCTTTCTAGTGACACTTCTCTGTAGAGAGTATCACTCATAATGATCTAATCTCCTATAAATGATTTATTATTCATTAAAATTGGATTTTTCTATTAACCGCTTACCTGTCAACGAACTTGAAATCAGCTGGGTGATAATGTCCCAGTCCAGTCTTTGGTTAGATCATTATACCAATGCTACTAACGTAGCAATACGAACCAGGGCTGGATCAATATCACCCTGATTATTTGGAATGTAATTGGCATATACAGTCTGAAACAATGTTTTCCAGGCTCCTGTGGCAATTAATAGGTTAAGTATTTTTTCCCCAAAACAATACTGATGTGGGTATTTGCAGCTTGCCACTTCTGTATGTATGTATGTATGTATGTATGTCCCTTATTACTGTGGCACAGCGCTGCCTCCTGCTGTATACTTGGACAATAATGTGACATAGATTTAAAGGGATTGGGTGCCCAGATCAAAGATGGCCGCCTAGTGATTCAGGCTGCCCATACTGAGCAGGGGACATGTCGGTGGTTGGTAACTAGGAGGCTGCAGCTGTATACGGAAGTGCGTCATCTTATCCCGGAAGTTGTGCGTGCAATGACCGGAAAGGAAGGCTGTGAAGTGCACGTGTGGGCTGAGTAGGACTGCGGTGATGTCCGCGTCACTGCTCAGGAAAGGACTGGAGCTGCTGAGCTCGGAACTGACCGGTAAGACAGAGGGCTTACTGGGGCACGGGGGGTGGGGTAGATACAATGACAGGGCACTGGGGCACATTGGGTGGGTGTTATACAGTGAGGGGACACGGGCACATTGGGTGGGTGTTATACAGTGAGGGGACACGGGCACATTGGGTGGGTGTTATACAGTGAGGGGCCACTGGGGCACATTGGG
Organism: Ascaphus truei; assembly: GCF_040206685.1. NCBI lineage: Eukaryota > Metazoa > Chordata > Amphibia > Anura > Ascaphidae > Ascaphus > Ascaphus truei. The sequence continues at coordinate 4,262,494 of NC_134499.1, forward strand.
GTGGGTGTTGTACAGTTAGGGGCCCCCGGGGCACATTGGGGTGGGTGTTGTACAGCGAGGGGCCCCTGGGGCACATTGGGGTGGGTGTTGTACAGCGAGGGGCACATTGGGCTGGGTGTCCCCCCGGGGCACATTGGGGTGTGTGTTGTACAGCGAGCCCCCCCCCCCCCCCGGGGCACATTGGGGTGGGTGTTGTACAGCGAGGGCCCCCCCCCCCCCCCCGGGGGCACATTGGGGTGGGTGTTGTACAGCGAGGGGCCCCCGGGGCACATTGGGGTGGGTGTTGTACAGCGAGGGGGCACATTGGGGTGGGTGTTGTACAGCGAGGGGGCACATTGGGGTGGGTGTTGTACAGCGAGGGGGCCCCCGGGGCACATTGGGGTGGGTGTTGTACAGCGAGGGGGCACATTGGGGTGGGTGTTGTACAGCGAGGGGGCCCCCCGGGGCACATTGGGGTGGGTGTTGTACAGCGAGGGGGCACAGTGGGGTGGGTGTTGTACAGCGAGGGGGGCCCCCGGGGCACATTGGATGGGTGTTGTACAGCGAGGGGGCCCCCCGGGGCACATTGGGGTGGGTGTTGTACAGCGAGGGGCCCCCCCGAGGCACATTGGGGTGGGTGTTGTACAGCGAGGGGGGCCCCCCCGGGGCACATTGGGGTGGGTGTTGTACAGCGAGGGGGGCCCCCCCGAGGCACATTGGGGTGGGTGTTGTACAGCGAGGGGGGCCCCCCCGAGGCACATTGGGGTGGGTGTTGTACAGCGAGGGGGGGCCCCCCTGGGCACATTGGGGTGGGTGTTGTACAGCGAGGGGCCCCTGGGGCACATTGGGGTGGGTGTTGTACAGCGAGGGGCACATTGGGCTGGGTGTCCCCCCGGGGCACATTGGGGTGGGTGTTGTACAGCGAGCCCCCCCCCCCCGGGGCACATTGGGGTGGGTGTTGTACAGCGAGCCCCCCCCCCCACCCGGGGCACATTGGGGTGGGTGTTGTACAGCGAGGGCCCCCCCCCGGGGGCACATTGGGGTGGGTGTTGTACAGCGAGGGGCCCCCGGGGCACATTGGGGTGGGTGTTGTACAGCGAGGGGGCACATTGGGGTGGGTGTTGTACAGCGAGGGGGCACATTGGGGTGGGTGTTGTACAGCGAGGGGGCACATTGGGGTGGGTGTTGTACAGCGAGGGGGCACATTGGGGTGGGTGTTGTACAGCGAGGGGGCCCCCCGGGCACATTGGGGTGGGTGTTGTACAGCGAGGGGGCACATTGGGGTGGGTGTTGTACAGCGAGGGGGCCCCCCGGGGCACATTGGATGGGTGTTGTACAGCGAGGGGGCCCCCCGGGGCACATTGGATGGGTGTTGTACAGCGAGGGGGCACATTGGGGTGGGTGTTGTACAGCGAGGGGGCACATTGGGGTGGGTGTTGTACAGCGAGGGGGCCCCCCGGGGCACATTGGGGTGGGTGTTGTACAGCGAAGGGGGCCCCCCCGAGGCACATTGGGGTGGGTGTTGTACAGCGAGGGGGGCCCCCCCGAGGCACATTGGGGTGGGTGTTGTACAGCGAGGGGGGCCCCCCCGAGGCACATTGGGGTGGGTGTTGTACAGCGAGGGGCCGCTCATGATATACACTGCGGATCTGCATATTCCCTGTACTGCTGCTCTCCAATCCATACAGATAAAAAGAAGTTGGGCTCCAGGAAAGGAAAAGCCCCGCACAGCAGCCAGCATCAACTCCTCAGCAGCAACAAGATGGGAATGAAAAAGCAGCTCCGGAGATTAAAGCAGCAGGGGCAGAGGCAAAGCGAGCGAGCAACCGCCAAAAACAGGGTCACCAAGTCTGCTATAGGTGAGGTCTGTGTGTAGGGGACGATACAGCATCCGTCTATTCTTCTGCAACTGGCGGTGTGCAAAAGATCATTTCATTGGCTAATAATTGATAGCACTGAAGGAAAAACGAGTGATTCAAAATGTAGGGTTATTATACGGGTTACTTAGTGTTGTATTGCAGATAATAAATCGGTGGAATCTTATTCTGACATTCTTAGACATCACAACCTGTAAATCCCAGTGAGGAACCATGATCCCAGCTGCTGTTTTCTCTGGCTGTTCTGTAAAGACGTTTCCCCTGTTGAGTTATTTAGCAGCAGCTAATCCTGAACTCCTCACTGTACCTTGTTATTCTGCTCTCAAACCACACGGGACAGAACGATCTTATGGAAGCACCAAGTTGTCAGCAGTACGTTCCGTCTCTCGGCTCTAAACAGTGTAGTTATCTGTTTGTATTTACTCTACTGTCGCATCTGAGACTAAATGTGGACACCCCATACCCTAGGTAAGCCTCTCCTGCTCAAACACACGGTCTGAAGCTGTTACAGGGAAGAGCAGGTTGTAAATTATCAAGAAAATAAAGTCAGTGTGCCAACCCGCTGCAAAAAGAAAGGAAGATGAAATGGTTTTAGAACATGTAGCCTTGGGTCATGCCGTCACTGCCCCTGATCATGCTGGATAGTGGAGATTTGTAGGATATAGGACAGTCACTACTGGTAGGGTAGTGATGCACGGAGCAGCCTCCCTGCAGAGGCAGCGAGGGGCAAGTAAATTGTACAGAAAATGTAACAGTTACATAGTAGATGAGGTTGGGGAAAAAGACGCACGTCCATCAAGTTCAACCTATGCTAAATTTAGACAACAGATATTTTATCCTATATCTATACTTATTGATCCAGGGGAAGGCAAACAAAAAAACCCCAGTGTCATATAATCCAAAGAGAAATCTCATAAGGGGAAAAATAAATCGGATTATTCCTTGGATCAACATCCTTCCCATGTATACTTATTTGGAATATCCCTGTATACCTTTCCTTTCTAAAAAGATGTCCAACATTTTTTTAACATATCTATTGTATCTGCCATCACAGTCTCCATGGGTAATGAATTTCACATTGTTACTGCCCTTACTGTAAAGAAACCTTTCCTTTGTTGCTGGTGAAATCTCCTTTCCTCCAACCTTAAGGGATGGCCCCGAGTCCTTAGTACTGCCATTGGGATGAATAGTTCTTTTGAAAGCTCCTTGTATTGTCCCCGAATATATTTGTATAGAGTTATCATATCCCCTCTTAGACGCCTCTTTTCTAATGTAAATAATGTAAATAAATCTAATTTAGCTAGTCTCTCCTCATAAGTTAGATTGGCCATCCCCTTTATTAATTTGGTGGCTCTTCTCTGCACTCTCTCTGGTTCCATAATGTCTTTTCTTAGGCTTGGTGCCCAAAATTGTACTCCATATTCAAGGTGTGGTCTTACTAATGCTTTGTAAAGGGGCATAATTATGTTTACTTCCCTTCCATCCATTGCCTGTTTGATGCAAGATAAGATCTTGTTTGCCTTTGCAGCTACTGCATGACTTTGGGCACTATTGCTAAGCCTGCTGTCTACAAGCACTCCTAAATCCTTCTCCATCAAGGATTCCCCCAATTTATCCCCATTTAATTTGTAAGTCGCCTTTTTATTCTTGCATCCCAAATGCATAACCTTACATTTATCTGTATTAAACCTCATCTGCCATTTACCTGCCCACGTTTCCAGTCTCTCCAAGTCCTTCTGAAGAGAAATTACATCCTGCTCTGATTCTATTACCTTACACAATTTAGTATCATCAGCAAAGATAATAAACAAGTTAAAAAGCAGGGGTCCCAGTACCGATCCCCGAGGTACTCCACGACTTTAGCCCAACCTGAAAAACTTCCATTTATGACAACCCTTTGTTGTCTGTCCTTTAACCAATTTTCAATCCAGGTGCATATATTATTTCTGAGTACAATTTTCTTTATTTTGTACACCAACCTCTTGTCTGAAACCGTATCAAAAGCCTTTGCAAAATCTAAGTAGACCACATCAACTGCATTATCCTGGTCTAAATTCCTACTTACCTCCTCAAAGAAACAAATAAGGTTAGTTTGGCATGATCTATCCTTCATAAATCCATGCTGACTATTACTAATAATTTTGTTTTCCATTAGGTATTCCTGAATATTATCCCGTATTAAACCTTCAAGTAGTTTCCCCACTATTCAACAAGGTCAGGCTTACAGGTCTGTAATTCCCCGGTTGTGATCTAGCTCCCTTTTTAAATATAGGCACCACATCTGCTTTACGCCAATCTTGTGGTACTGGGCCTGTGGAAATGGAGTCCTTGAATATTAAATATAATGGTTTGGCTATTACTGAGCTTAACTCCTTGAAAACTCTTGGATGTATGCCGTCGTTGCCAGGTGCCTTATTTACTTATTTGCAATCTAACCAATTGTTCATTAATATGGAGGTTGTGGCTTCCTCCTGCGGCACTACTATTGAACTTGATTCTTCCCTGGTAAACACAGAGGCAAAGAATTTGTTTAATACCTCAGCTTTTTCCTTATCTCCAATAATCTGCCTACCCATCTCACACTGAAAGGGTCTTATATTTTCTTTTCTCATTTTTTTGTTATTAAGGTACTTAAAGAACTTTTTAGGGTTGACCTTACTTTCTATTGCAATCCTTTTTTCATTATCCATTTTTGCTAATTTGATTGCCCTTTTGCAATTTTACACACACACCACACACCACACACATATTCCTATCTCTATATAAATCTCAAAGTTGTTTGTTAGTAGATGTGGGCATTCTCATTGGTCCCTCAGTCTGCCCGCCCATGACCCGCCTCCCCTACGGGTCTCATTGGCCAAGTGGTACGCTGACATCACGGACACACCTACTCCACAGACAGTCTCACCCTGCAGACTCACCATAACACTCTGACACACTCTCCCTGCTGAATCACCCCTGCGGACTCGGCCACACACCTTGGTAAGTTTAACACACTCCTGTTACCTCTCCACGCACATCACCACTCCCCTTACTGTCTCTCCACTATCCCCACTTACCCTATGTCCACCCACCCCCTCTTACCCGGCCACGCCACCGCTGACAAATCACTCCCTCCACACACGCTTACTCTCTGCACCACTCTGCTATGCCCGCCCACCCCGTAACTTCACGGCCGCTCCGCAATGGGCGCCTTCACGCACAACGCTCACAAGTCACTCCCTCCCCCTTACCAACCGATGCTTACACTCTGCACCGCAAATATGGCCCCATCCTCACCCTGTCGCCCGCCTTACTGCACCTAACATGGTCATCTGCCACAATATTCATTGTCCCCTTGCCCGCTGAACAAATCGCCTCCGCAATGGCCGCCCGCCCCGCAACTTCACAAATCGGGCCCCGTCACCCGCCTTACTGTCCGATACACGCTCATGTCCCCCTTGCCACAAATTACCGCCTTCACGCACGGTCAAAGGCAAATACAATCATTTTCACCCTTAACCAAAATTCCCGTCTTCCCGCCAGAACCCTGCGTTATTTCTTTAACACACTTCATGCACGTTCAGCATCATGCTAAAATGGCCGTACTCCCTCCTTCACTCCGCGCTCTGCATCAGCTCCCTCCCCGGCGGCCGCGCGGCCCGGGACATGGCCGCTGGGGGGGCCAAGCAGTGTGAGTGTGAGTGTGTGAGTGTGTGAGTGTGTGAGTGTGAGTGTGTGAGTGTGTGAGTGTGTGAGTGTGTGAGTGTGTGAGTGTGTGAGTGTGTGAGTGTGTGAGTGTGTGTGTGTGTGTGTGTGTGTGTGTCTCCAAATAAACAGACATGGGTAGTGGATTGAGAGGGACATTTTACTCCTGGCAATAATTTGTTCCTCACTTTCACCCCCCCTCCCCCCCTCCCCTTCTCACTTTCACTCCACGCCTCCCCCGCTCCTGCAATCGCGTTCAACGCCGGGTATATCAGCTAGTATTGGTCCGCTCGCCCCCCACGGCTCTCATTGGCCGGTTTGTCTTCTCTCCCCTCCCCCGTGTGTCCCGTGCATCCATACCGTCCTGACCTGCCTCAGCCGCCGCCCGCACTCACCAGACACCCTCCACCTCACACCCTAGCGGGACACACACCTCACATTTTTACATCAGTTATGTCACCAAAATCTACATTGTACTGTGGTGTGTTTACAATAAACCATTTTTAAACAATGTTTTTTCTTTACAACATTATTATACAACCTTTCCACCAAATAGTCATCCTATTGTTCCCCTATTTATAACTAATACTACCTATTACAGATTTACATCCTGGGCAACGCCGGGTCTCTCAGCTAGTTCCTTATAATTCTGATACGATGTCTCCGTCCCTTCTGACTTAAAGAATCTAAACGCCTTCCTCTTCTTGTCCATTTTCCTCCCCTACCTGTTTAATTAGCCACATTGTTTTTGGCTTATTTCTTTTATACTTATTACCCAAGGGTATGGTTTTTTGGCTCCACCTCTCTGCCTCCTATCCCTGTGGCTGCTGCCCGGGCTGGAGGTAGGCCCGGGGGGGGAGGGGTAGGCGGGCGACGGGACAGTGGCTGGCCCCATACTTGCCCGCTCTGGGCGTGTTGAGCGTGCAGGGGGAAAGCTAGGGAGGGACTGACGGAGAGAGGTGGCTGGAGGGCTCGAGTTTTTGGCTGGAAGTGGCTGGTGGTTCAGTGGGTGGCGCGGGGGGAGCTGTGAAGGGGCCAGCTTTTGGGGGCGCGGGGCTCTCGCACGGCGCCGCCTCCCCCTCTTGCCCCCATTTTACCACGCCCCCCACCTCCCGCTCCCTACAGACCGCATATCGTGGTCAAGTGCCTCTCCACGTGCCGCCTGTCTGCACTGCGGGCGCGTTGTCTGAGGCAGCGGGACCATAGCCTCAGGCTTCTTGCATTAGCAAGCATGCATTGAAGTTTATTTTCAGCCTGTACTATTATCTTATCTGCTCCTTCCTTTCTGCTCCCACTTGGTTTAGTCTTTAGAAGTTTTCGAGTATTATCTGTATTTATTATAGGTGCCTCATTGCTTGTCAAACTCGCACTTGCCCCCATTCTACCTCCATACCGCCTTGTATCCCCCTCTATTCCATTTAGTTCATTATCTGTTTCATTCCCCTCCCCCCTCCATCCTAGTTTAAAATCTCCTCCAACCTTTTTAGCATTCTCCCCCCTTGCACAGAAGATCCCTCTTCATTGAGGTGCAATCCGTCCCTAAATATAGATGGCACCTCTCAGAAAAGGAGTCCCAGTGCTCTAAAAACCCAAACCCCTCCTTCCTGCACCACTTTCTTAGCCATGCATTAACCTCCCTGATCTCTGACTGTCTCCCTGCGGTAGTGCATGGCACTGGTTGTATTTCAGAAAATACTACCTAAAGTCCTTGCTTTAAGCTTTTGGCCTACCCAATACCTTTGTTGTTCACGAGAGATTGCCAATAAGTAATCTGTACAGCGGGGTGAGCAACTCCAGTCCTCAAGGGCCACCACCAGGACAGGTTTTGAGAATATCACTGGTTCAGCACAGGTGGCTGTCATTGACTGGGCCACCTGTGCTGAAGCAGGGATATCCTTAAAACTTGACCTTTTTGGTGGCCCTTGAGGACTGGAGTTGACCACTCCTGCTGTAGAGTCCAGAATAGGGGTACCATGAGGACAGGTACACCTGTCTTGGTGTGTGTGTGGTGATGGGGAGTTTACTATATTAATAAATCTGTAATAACACAAATCGCTGCTCTTGTCCCAGAGGAGTTTAAGAAGAGCAGGGGAAAGGATCATCTCCAACAAAACCTCAAGTACATGCTCAGCTGCCAGACTGTAGCTAACAAAGAAGTTGTTAAGAAGGTGAGTGCTGTCAGGGGGGGGCGGGGGTGTTAATATTCCTGGCTTCATCTTGGGTCTATATTAGGCCGGTGATTTAAAAATCAAAACTAGTAACCGAGCCCTTTATGGCAGGGGTTCTCAACCCCAGCCCGTCTCACCAACCGGTTAGGTTTTCAGGATATCCCTGCTTCAGCACAGGTTGTGCAATAGATGACTGAGCCACTTGTGCTGTAGCTGGGATATCCTTAAACCTGACCTGTTGGGAAGTCTTGAGGACTGGAGTTGAGTACTCCCTGCTTTACGGGATGCCTGCCCCTCTGTTACCCCAAAATGCCCTACTCACATGAAAACGTTAAGGGTATATCAGCTTGGACACACACGGTTTTTTTTTCTGTAGGGTAAATGGTGCTCAACCCTAGGCAAAGAATAATGAATTTAAATCTATACTACAATAAATAATTCCGCTTTAAAGCTGCAGACTGAGCAATAGCTACATTTGTTTATTAATATGAGTTCTGTACTATGAGAAAATACTTGTAGCATTAAAAAAAAAAACTCATCATTTGTGTTTGTTTCTATAACAACCCTTTACAAAGTCACATCCCCTTCCTCTTCTGAAACAGGCTCTGACACACCCATTTTTGAGCCCCGTCCTCTCTCTTGCAGTGCACCAATTGTATCTAGTGACTGCCTGGTCACATGATCTTCCCCACAGAACTTTGCATCTTTGGTCCTCTTCTGCTGCACTGACAGCCATTTAGTGAGCCCCCGAGCCGAATCTTCGCCGATCGGCAACTTAGCTAATTACTTATCATTGTGTGGATTGTATTGATGCGCATATTAAAGGGGGGAAAAAACAGCAGCTTGGACTGCAGCTTTAAATAAATAAATGTTAGTATTCCCGCGCCCTTCCTGGTAATTTCATCAGCACAATGAGTTGGTTTTGACCCACAAAGCAAAAAAAGGGAGATGGGCCTTGGTTCTCCTTAAATAGCCATATATCTGTCTCTTCCTCCCTTTTTCATCTCAAGTTTATTTTGTTTTGGGTTTTTTAATGCTTTGCCTAATGTTCTTTGTTAATTTACAATAGTGCTGTGTAATTAAAGCCTTTTGTATTTTTAAATATATATGTTCAAATGTAAAATGCCAGTTCCTGCACAGGCTGCAGGGGGAGCTCTGCTCACCACTGGTCTCAGCTGTAATGTTCCTGATCTCCTTGCTTAGCTCTGATGAAGATCCTAGTTGAGATCAAAACGTTGACTGGCAAAATAAACCTGGCAATCTTACAGCAGAAACCCCAACCTGATAAAAAAAAAATTTGTTTTTTTTTTTTTGGTTTTTTTTTACATCACTGAAACGGGGAGAGGGGGTCCAGCAGAGTTGAACTGCAATGGTTAGCTCCGGGGAACCCCCAATTACTGAGAAACTTACTGGTGTTGTTACCTGTCTCTGTCCTCCCGCTAGGGCAGGGGTGGTCAACTCCAGTCCTCAAGGGCCACCAGCAGGTTTTCCGGATATGCCTGCTTCAGCACAGGTGGTAGAGTCAACGACTGAGCCACCTGTGCTGAACTGGTGATATGCTTAAAAAACCTGGCCTGTTGGTGGCCTTGAGGACTGGAGTTGGCCACCCCTGCTCCTGGGGATACAACGTTGCGACTTCCACTTGGACTGCCATTTAAATATTTAGCAAGAACACCGTAACTTCACCAATAAGTGTCTCTGAGCTGAAAATAGGGCGCTCCGGCCCCGTAAACCCCTCCGGTTCCAACGGTGTAATGAAAAATAAAACTATTTGCTTAGTGATATGGAGAGAATCATTCCGCTGCGATAACGGTTATCAGCGCTCGCTCCCATGTTCATTGCCATTGAAGGACATGACCATGCACGATGCAGCTCTGATGCCCCCTATGGAAGCTTGGTGACTCCCGGCCCTATCCCCTTCTCAATTCCTTTTGTCTCCTCATGGAGTCCGGTAAAAAGGCTTTATGGGATTCAGACAGTTTGTTTGGATGGGAGGACGTTGTGTGCTACTAATTACGGGCTGCATCTGTCACCCAGGTCTTGAAACAGAACCGTGGACGCAGAGCTAATGACCGACAGGTGAAACAGAGAAAGAAGATCGTGGAGAAGTCTGTGTTCTTAGATGCGGACTTCAAACGCTTCGAGAAGGAGTACTTTGGGAGAAGATAAGGGGTCACCACAAAGAGTTGGAGAAGGAATACTTTGGGAGAAGATAGGGAATCACCAGAAAGGATGAGGGTGAAGGGCGTCCTGTGATAAATGTGCTTGTCAATGGCATCAATGATGTAGTCAAAGATTTTATGGGGTGTTCTAGGCAGAGTTTCTGGCTCAGGAGGAGACCGTGTTCTCTTGACACCCAAACGCATTGATATGCAAGCCCGGTACGCCCGTTTCTATAATATATACACCAATGGGGTAATAACATAAACCTCACAAGATACACTTCATGGAATATCATTTACCTAACGATTCCGGTTTTAACCAAAAAAGCACCACTGACCACTTATCGTGCGCTGCCCGTGACAACTGGAAATTAAGCATCAGTTCTTATAGAATGACACCTTTTAGCAGACCAGCCAGAGATAGGATACCAAGGTAACCCAAAGGAAGTACAGAAACTAAAATAAGTGCTCAGATCAAACGTCAATATTTTTATTGTTAACACTGAAACACATTATTTTTAATATAATGAAAACCCTGGAAAAAAATAAACACCGAAGACCAGAATTCCTAAATCTATCTAACCTGTGCTGTTTAAGTGTCTCGCCACAGGGTGGCAGTGTGGTGCCATTAAGCTGGGAAGTCCGACCTACGCCATGTTTTGGGGTCCTGTCTGAGATGTGAATCTGCGCATAAATGTTTATTATCATTACTGTAAGATGGAGGGTTTTTTATTACTTGCAGTCTCTGGTTTGTAACCACTACCAGCCTCACATTATAAAGCCAGTATAACCAGCTTTGCACTGATGAGACAGCTGTCTGTGAGTAGGATGACTGGCTCTGCACTTCTTTACCCCTGGCTGTGCTGTAAAAGCTGTGTAATGGGGCAGGGATGGGCTTATCGGGTTCTATGGTAAAGTAGATAAGAAGCAAAAAATGACGCCCTAGGGGGTGCTCATTTGCATGTCATTACCCAGAATCCCAGGCTGCAGGGGAAGCACTGTGATTAAGAGGTATCACGTTTGTGGATGTGTTTGGTAACATTACTGTGCTCTATACGGGGGAGAGTACTTGTCACCTTTTACTCGCCGTCTCGGCGTAGTGCGGTTCATCCTAACCGCGTCATCGAGCGCTTCATAATTAAACGTCACTGATCAGCTGCCCAGTTCATTGCGGCTTTGTATTGCTCACCCTCGCCCTTCAACGTGGTAAGATACTGCGCCATGCTGGATTCTCCGGCAGCACAAAGGCTCGCCGCAGGGCGAGATGAGGAACACTTAACCCCTTCTGTGCCAGTGGTCCTTGTCACCTCCAGCCCCGCACAATCCGGGGATGTAACCGGCACGGCGCCCTGCTTCCGTTAAGAGCGCGGTTAGATTTTCTGTGGGGAGCGAACGCCCCCTAGGAGAAACACTAGATGTGGTGATGTACAGTAGGGGTGGGCAACTCCAGTCCTCAAGGGCCACCAACAGGTCAGGTTTTCAGGATATCCCTGCTTCAGGTGACCACGGTCACAACAGTCCCCTTGGTCACTTTTCTTGTGCTTTCTACCATATCTCCCCATGTGCCTGTTTTTTTTGTAGATTGATTTATTGGGTCCGAGCGATATCTTTACCACCATTGATTACATTCATATCCCTGCTTCAGCACAGGTGGTTCAATCAGACCTGCTTGGTCTGGACTAACAGAATGACACAAAGGTACCAATCTCAACCCCTTCTCTGCTGGAAATATTAGCCGGGCAGATCTCCACAGTTACCAAACACAAAAGTAATCTCTTTAGGGGCAGGGGGAAAGTTCAGAATAGGGCAGGCTTTTTTCGGCATTATGCTGGGCAGAGCGCACCGGCTGTGGTATAATTAACCCTTTGCGTGCCAGGCAGCCATGGCGCTTCTTGTGGCGTGGACGTTGCGTTACAGATGACACAATGTTCATAATGAGCAGGAAGAGTTCCAGACCCCATGAGGCGGTGGCTACGCCATGGAGCACGCCAAGGGTTAATTAAATGCACCATGTGGAATGACAAATGATCCCTTTGTGATATGGATTCAGTCTCCAGTGACGGAGTTAATGTGTTCCATGCACTTAGCCTTCTGTGTATGCACAGTCTGACCCACACACTTTGCATTAAGTATTTATTTTGGGCAGCTGCTTCCAGGAAAGCCGGCTTTTCTGATCTTGCACAAGCCCTTGGCTCAGTTCCTGCATTGCAATCGATGTGGGCGATCCCTGAAACACACAAACGGACAGCAGATAGAAAAAAACCATTTGGCCTACCCCTGGTCTGCTCACGTCTCTCCCTGCACCTCAGGCCTGACTTGCATCCAATCAGTTTTGAAATCCTTTATGGTCCTAGCCAGCACCACCTCTGCCGGGAGATTATTCTATGAATGCACTACCCCCAGGAGTGGCCATTTTTTCAGAAATATCTCTGCTTCAGCATGTGTGGCTGCCATTGATGGAGCCACCTGTGCTGAAGCAGGGATATTCTGAAAACCTGACCTGTTACTGGCTCTTGAGGACTGAAGTTGGCCATTTCGGCACCACACAATTCCCCCGCGCCTCTCACCCTTCAGCGTTGGAGAATGGCCTCTTTGGTGGCAGGTCACTTTCTCTGAGATATACTTCCTTCTGGTACCTTCTTGTTAGTTATGATGTTTTAAAGATTGCCACCCCCCCCCCCCCCCCCCAACGTTTAACATGTGAGTTATACAACTTTCTGGTTTGATGATACCCTTTCTATAGTTAAATTGGGGCATACATGATTAAACCCCGGTGTGAACAAGTGGGAGTATGTTGATGGCCGGGCTGGATCCCTCAAGGAAAAGTTGTAAAAACCAATCCCACACACAACCCAACGTGGAGGAACAGCAGTCATGTAATAAATACTGGTATACATATTTGTACATTCTTTTTGGAAGTCTTACAGGGGGGCCTCCATATAAGAGGAGATCCTGATTATCACTCATTTGCTCCATATGAATAAGGTAATCCGCTTTACGCAAAACTCCTTGTAAAAAAAAGACAAAGGGAAAAGGATCAGGGAAGATTAAACTTAATGATTAACAGTGTTAATAAATTATTGTTACATACTTTGTAGAGACATCATTTGTCTACTTTTCACCTATGAAACATGTCACTGATATTTGGCCTGCATCGTTAATGTTCCATATCCTGGTACCCACGGACCCTTTTACCTATTCCAGGACACGGTGACCAATGTTCTCTACAGATTAGAAGCAGGTCTCTATGACCTACGCGTACAAGCAAACAGGAGCTGAGTTTACTGAGCAAATAAATGAACCTTGCATCTGTTCTCCCAGCTGACGTGTTCTCAGAGTCCTAGGTTTATGCAACATGAAATAGTCCCGCACAGGCACACCCATCTCTACACCTTTAACAGTAACGCATGGGGTATGTCAACAAACAAGTTCAACTGGATATTTTGGGAACAGGCAGCAAGGGCAATTGTTACCGTGCCAGGAAACAATAAAGGACGTTGCCTAATTCACTGCACTTTCACCCTAAACAAGACCCAGCAGGTGTTTTACGCACGGCAGGCCGGTCTGGCGGCAAAAGGAGTAAACGCCGAAACTTTCTCAGGTGGGGGGAGGTAATATATGAAGGGAGTGAGCTGTGGTGGGAAAAGGTTGTTAATCTCCTACAAACCGTTTTCGGTGTTAACCAACCAGTCCCCATTCCTGGAGGAGCAGTGTATACCCATGTTTGACCATTTATAGGCCGTTCCTAAAACCGGGTCTGGGGTTTCCAAAGGAGGGTTAAGAAACACTTGTGGGTTATCACAGATGTACAAAAGAATTGAAGCAGCGCACAGCCAAACAGCCAGGGTCCGGTTGAATAAAAATATATTTTTTTTTTATGCCATGGATAAGGGGGAGGCACAAAACCCAAGGGTCTTATCCATGGAATAATACTAAAAGGGGGGGGGGGGGGTGAACCTGCTGCTTGAGTGGTTTTCTGCATCTTTGGACTCTTACTGGCAGCTGCTCATACAGGGCCTACATTTCCCAAGTGAGTGTGAGTGTGGGGGGGGGGGGGAGAATTGAGTAATTAATGCTCTTCGCTTGATTACTCAAACTGGTTTAAGACTGTGTTTTAGTAGTGAAAATCCTGTTTCATTTTTCATTTCAATACCACACTCACTATAAACAATAAAGAGTGTAAGACCCATTAAATACGACTGATTCTTTGCACCACCCACATGGGGGCCACTATTTTAGCTTTTGTATATGAATAGCTTTTGAGAATATATTGTTTCTTATGTGCAGTTGAGCTCCCATACATAAACTTTGCTATCATTGAGAATAACGTGGATATTATAGTGTTAAGTCCACAGTTAAAAGCAGGGCAGCACAGCACTGGTCTTTCTCAATAAACAAAAAGTGGAATTATTAGCAAAGACCCACGTTTGGGTCCGCTTGCAAACTTTTATCAATATTATAGAGTTTTACCAAGCAAATAAAGACTTCACCCAACCCACGAATGCCAAGAATCGCAGAAATGCTTTGAATGTTTTTCTACCTAAATACTTTGTCACGCGGTTTTCCTGTGACCAAAACACCAGCTCTCATGACATCTGCTAAAAAAAAAACAAGAACTCACCCTTTAGCTGCAGGCTTTAGACAAAGGAAAAGGTGAGCGAGAATAAAACAAAGATAAAATGCACGTATACAAACCCTGAAACTGGCAGTTCTAAAGATCTCCCTATCCAGACATATTAGGGTTTGAATGCTAAATAACATCATGGTTTTATGATGCACTTTCTATATTTGGCTTACATTAGGGAAGTGTTTTTCAACATCTTCCTAAAAGCCCTTGGCTTCCCCGGGCGTCCCTAAAAGATTCCCTGTAGTTTTCCGGTCATTTGAAATTGTAACCAAATACAGAAGAATTTACAATGCATCTGATCTCAGACGCGCTATTAGAGAGGGTTGGGGTTCCTTACAATGCATCTGATCTCAGACGCACTATTAGAGAGGGTTGGGGATCCTTACAATACATCTGATCTCAGACGCGCTATTAGAGAGGGTTGGGGTTCCTTACAATGCATCTGATCTCAGACGCGCTATTAGAGAGGGTTGGGGTTCCTTACAATGCATCTGATCTCAGACGCACTATTAGAGAGGGTTGGGGATCCTTACAATACATCTGATCTCAGACGCACTATTAGAGAGGGTTGGGGATCCTTACAATACATCTGATCTCAGACGCACTATTAGAGAGGGTTGGGGTTCCTTACAATACATCTGATCTCAGACACGCTATTAGAGAGGGTTTGGGATCCTTACAATGCATCTGATCTCAGACGCGCTATTAGAGTGGGTTGGGGTTCCTTACAATGCATCTGATCTCAGATGCGCTATTAGAGTGGGTTGGGGTTCCTTACATAGCATTTAAAAAGGGATCTAGATCACAAGCGGGGAATTACAGAGCTGTAAGCCTGATTTCAATAGTGGGGAAACTACTTGAAGGTTTAATACAGGATAATATTCAGGAATACCTAATGGAAAACAAAATTATTAGTAATAGTCAGCATGGATTTATGAAGGATAGATCTTGCCAAACTAACCTTATTTGTTTCTTTGAGGAGGTTAGTAGGAATTTAGACCAGGGTAATGCAGTTGATGTGGTCTACTTAGATTTTGCAAAGGCTTTTAATACGGTTTCACACAAGAGGTTGGTGTACAAAATAAAGCAAATTGGACCCAGTACAAATACATGCACCTGAATTGAAAACCGGTTGAAAGACAGACAACAGAGGGTTGTCATAAATTGAACTTTTTTCAGGTTGGGCTAAAGTCGTGAGTGGAGTACCTCAGGGATCGGTACTGGGACCCCTGCTTTTTAACATGTTTATTAATGACCTTGAGGTTGGCATCGAGAGCAAAGTCTCCATCTTTGCTGATGTCACTAAATTGTGTAAGGTAGTGGAATCAGAGCAGGATATAATTTCTCACCAGGAGGACTAGGAGAGACTGGAAACGTGGGCAGGTAAATGGCAGATAAGGTTTAATACAGATAAATGTGAGGTTATGCATTTGGGAAGCAAGAATAAACAAATTAAATGGAGATATATTGGGGAAATCCTTGAAGGATTTAGGAGTGCGTGTAGACAGCAGGCTTAGCAATAGTGCCCAAAGTCATGCAGTAGCTGCAAAGGCAAACAAGATCTTATCTTGCATCAAACGGGCAATGGATGGAAGAGAAGTCAACATAATTATGCCCCTTTACAAAACATTAGTAAGACCACACCTTGAATATGGAGTACAATTTTGGGCACCACTACTTAGAAAATACATTATTGAACTAGAGAGAGTGCAGAGAAGAGCCATCAAATTAATAAAGGGGAAGGATGATCTAACTCAGTGGGGGCGCAAGACTTTATTGGGGGGGCCAAGCAGCATCATTTGCCGCTGCTGGGGGGCATAGCGCAGGAAGTTTGCGCACCCCTGATCTAACATGAGGAGAGGCTAACTATATAAGATTTCTTTACATTAGAAAAGAGGCGTCTAAGAGGGGATATGATAACTATATACAAAAATATTCGGGGACAATACAAGGAGCTTTCAAAAGAACTATTCATCCCACGGGCAGTACAAAGGACTCGGGGCCATCCCTTAGGCTTTGGTCCCGCTGCGGCCTGTGGCGCGTGCGGCTGCAGGCCACCAACTGCTTGCCCCCATTCTAGTTGCCCCCGCTGGCTCCTTCCGGCGTGGTTGACTGCGTGCTGTGATGCGTCAGCCAGCCGGAGCTACAAGGAGCTTTTGATTTTGGCCAGTATCGCGTCACGTGATCCAATTCCCCCCCTGCTCCGATCCCCCAACCCCCCGTTCCGATTTCCCCCTTCAGCTCCGATCCCCGTTCTGATTCCCCCCCTCTGCCCGATCCCCGTTCCGATTTCCCCTCTTGCTCCGATTCACCTCCCCCCGTGTGTATTTGCGCGTGTGCCTGTGTGTGTGTGTGTGAGTGGAGGGGAGCAGGGAAGGAGCTTCGTGTGTGTGTGTCCTGGTTTTTTTTGTTACTTTGGCAGGCTCGGGAGGAGGGAGCAGTGATGCGCGAGAGGCAGAATCTTGACAGAATTTGTATCTCTCGCTCCCTACAGACCGCATATCGCGGTCAATTGCCTGTCAGCGCGTCGCCTGTCTGCAGTGCGGGCGCGCTGACTGAGGGAGCGGGGCCTTAGCATTTAGTTTCTAGGAAAGGAGATTTCACCAGCAACAAAGGAAAGGGTTCTTTACAGTAAGGGCAGTTACAATGTGGGATTCATTACCCATGGAGACTGTGATGGCAGATACAATAGATTTGTTCAAAAAAAGGTTGAACATCTATTTAGAAAGGAAAGGTATACAGGGATATACCAAATAAGTAAACATGGGAAGGATGCTGATCCAGGGAATAATCTGATTGCCAATTCTTGGAGGAGTGAATTGCTGTCATGCGCTCTGGCTTGCGCCGAATGATCAACACACTTAATGAGTGTGAGTGGGCTGAAGGTGAGGCATATGGAGCATCATGGGACCTCTAGGGAGGTCGGGGCACAGGGGCAAAGAAAGCAATCTTACCCCTGTCAGCTCATCCGTCCTGGGTCCTGTAGCTCCTCGGTCGCCCGTCCCGCAGCGTGCATCCGGCAAGGTGAGTGTGAGGAAATGAAGAGGAAAGAGACGGTGCGACAGCAAACAGCCAAATGACGTCAGATCCACAGTTGAATGCCGTAGCTTTATTGGTATGGACACACACAGGTAAAAACAGCAGGCTGCAGCACAGCCTCCTCTACGCATTTCACGCTCTGCTGGCGCTTCGTCTGGCTCCCAGAAGCGCCAGCAGAGCGTGAAACGCGTAGAGGAGGAGGCTGTTCTGCAGCCTGCTGTTTTTACCTGTGTGTGTCCATACCAATAAAGCTACTGTATTAAACTGTGGATCTGACGTCATTTGGCTGTTTGCTGTCGCACCGGATCTTTCCTTTTCATTTCCTGCCAATTCTTGGAGTCAGGAAGGAATTTATTTTCCCCTTATGAGATATTATTGGATGATATGACACTGGGGTTTTGTGTTTGCCTTCCTCTGGATTAATATACAGTAAGTACGGATATAGGATAAAGTATCTGTCGTCTAAATATAGCATAGGTTGAACTTGATAGACACGTCTTTTTTCAACCTCATCTACTATGTAACTATGCATCGGATCTCAGACACGCTATTAGAGAGGGTTGGGGTTCTGCAGAATTTCACAATATAGTTATAGGGTTCCTTAACCAAAAAAAAGGTTTAAAAAAAAAAACACTGGAAAAAAACTGTTCTAACTGCACAGTGTAAACCAGCATGTTTGAAGTATGTCGATGGTATCAGTCAAATCCTGGCCTGGATCCTTCAGGGCATCTGAGGTCTCAATGATTTTGGCCTTGTGAGGCGGACAAATGATGATGTAGCCGTTTCCATCAGCTGTTACATGGCAGTAAGAACCAGTGCAGCCTCCATCTGAAAACTTTCTCTTGTGTACCTTGCTTTTTACTTGCTTGGGTAAAATCTTCAAACGAGAATGAAAACGGAAATTGTATCGGTAATATTCACTATTTCTAGAAGCCGCCTACAGAAAAAGCAAAATAGCTCTGAAAAAATATCAGGAATTAGACATTGATTTACAAGTATTTTGCTTAAATTGTTATTAAGACTTATCTTTTAAACCCAAATATGATTTTAAAATACACAATGTAAAACCCTGTGTGTGTGTTAAGTGACTCTTAAAATATTGTCTAAAAAAAGTTTCCTATTGGAACTGGAAATCTATATGTATATATTTTGTTATGGTGATAATTTAGTGTAGCCGTTCAGGATCACAGGTGCTGGTAATACAATCAACAAACGCCTCTGTGTAATCACCGGGACTCAGACTTGTAATTGGAGGCATTTGATCCTTTTCTCATGTTACAACACACCTGTGTAAAGGGAAGGGTGATATTTCAAGCTGCTCTGCACACCTATTCCCAGCTTCGACAAGTTCTCAATGGCTTGGTCCCAACAGCAAAATACGTTCCCTTTTTTTTTCCTCGCATGTGTTCAAAACTAAAGCAATACAGCCGTGTTTTGGACTCAAAGTATTTTCTCAAGGCTAACTTAGCTACATGTTGTTGAAACAACACATTGCAGAAAAATATAACTTGCAGAGCAATGTGGCCTCGGGCAGCAGTGTTATTAATTAGTAATTGAATTTTGTCTCAAATTAAATCGAAGGCTTGGGAAGTGGGAAGAATATACTGGTACTTAAATACATACTCATATATTGTTCTTATAACTGACCTTATTTTTCCTGCTTTATCCTAAACACGTTTCACGGGTAAATGTATATATATATTATATATATATATATATATATATATATATATATATATATATATATATATATATATATATATATATAAAAGGAACCATGTTAAAAATGTTTTTTGAAGCAAAAAGTGGCACTGTGTGCTCATTTGCATGTCATTTCCCAGAATCCCTTGCTGCAGTGGAAGTGCTGTGTGCCGGGTGATAATGGTGAAAGGCGGGGTTGCAGACCTGCCTAAGACATGCAGATGAGCATACAGTTGTATTTACACTTATATATAGACAGTGAATCCCAGCGCTTCTCCGAGCCACCAACAAATGGGAAAATAAATATTCAGTGAAAACTAAATCTGTAAAACAAAGGAGACCTTTGGTTACATCATTTGATCAAATAATGATAAGCCTGCTAACCACACCAAGGTAAGTCTCAGTAGCAGGTCCCTGTGCTAACTGTATACTAATGAAAATAGTGGTGACCACTAGGAGCTAGTATATATATATACTGCTTTTTAGAATGTCACAGAAACTCAGCCCTGGGCACAATGAAACTGTGTCTTATTTCCACAGCATTTCTGGGGGGTAAGAAGGCAGAATTAGAGCCTAACAAAAGGAGTTTTCATTTAAAACTATATTTTACCAGGAACAATACACGGATAATTTAGCAGTTTGCCAAAATCATTAGTCCATTTTCCAACGTTTAGATGTGTATTGTTTATCTGTGGTATTTTTTTTATAATTTTGGAATAGAAGGGAAAAAAGTGGAACTTGACGTCCTCAGCTCTATGTTTCCAAGCTGCACTCATTTTTGGATAAGAATCTTGGCAGAACCCACCTGCCATAGGGCCGTTCTATACTGTGTGCGGCCGTGCGCGTGCGAAGGTGCGTGCACGTGTCACGTGCTTTTTGTGTATGCTGTGCGCGAGTGAGGTACTGTATGTGTGTGTATATACAGTATGTGTGTGTTTAAATAAGTTTCAAAATAAATACTTTAATAAATGTTTTAATAACATTTTACATACTTAAACACACTCCCCTGTCGGCCGGTTCCACTCTCCCTGCCGTGTCCAAGGCTGGTTCTATACTGTGCGCGCGCGCGGCAGTTTTAGTTGGCTGAGGTTAGTCAGCCATTCTATAATGGTGCCGCCCTTGCGCACGGCAGTGAGAGTGGAACCGGCCCACAGGAGATAGGATGGGAAAATGAATTTGCGCCGCTACCGCCGCTGAAAATGTGTGTGTATGTACAATGTTATTAAAACATTTATTAAAGTATTTATTTATTTCGAAAGTTATTTAAACACACACATATACTGTATAAGCCCATTAGTGACAATGTTTCAAGATAAATTGTTCTTAAGCATTCAATGTGGGATGTGCTTGTATTTAGAGCAGTACAGGCATACCCCGCATTAACTTACGCAATGGGACCGGAGCATGTATGTAAAGCGAAAATGTACTTAAAGTGAAGCACTACCTTTTTCCCACTTATCGATGCATGTACTGTACTGCAATCGTCATATACGTGCATAACTGATGTAAATAACGCATTTGTAACAGGCCTTATATTCTCCCCGCTTGCGCACAGCTTCGGTACAGGTAGGGAGCCGGTATTGCTGTTCAGGACGTGATGACAGGCGCACGCGTGAGCTGCCGTTTGCCTATTGGGCGATATGTCCTTACTCGCGAGTGTACTTAAAGTGAGTGTACTTAAAGCGGGGTATGCCTGTATGTGTTCATGGTATTGTACTCGAATGTATCCGTTTTTGCACATCCTGGCATAATTCTGCTGTTGGAGATAAGACATGACACAGAATACACTTATTTAATGATCTGTATGTATAGTTCAATTGATAAAGTCCTTCATAGCTTTTGAGAGCCCCCAAGTCTGTACATCTGCAGAGGACATTTGTAAAGTCTTCATAAATTCATGCGCAGATACAGCTATAAAAACCTACCATGCAGAGCAATTAAAAAGTGATGATTGTGAGGGGCTGAGTATACTGAGCTGGCAGTAGATAATGCTCCTTTACACAACCCATGCACAGCGAGATTATGTTTAGCCCATGTGAGTCAGTGGCATGGAACTTGGGTTTGTTGACAGCAGTTTGTCAGAAATAAACACTGGAGTAGCCCGACTCCATGACTCTAATCTGGATACACTTTCTATTTATATCTCAATTATAAAACAAATCGAAGTTCTTTTATCTGGTGTTCGAAGGCCATGGTGATCATCTTAGCCAGAGCAATAGTGTATTTTCTGATCTTCCTGTGCATGCCTGTTTCTTCATTGGAAATGGTATTTCCATATAATAACCAGAATTACTTCACTTTGGAATTCAGTGTTAAAATGTGTCACCCTATCAGGGCAAAATGAGCAATGAATTACTTCTGCATATTCTGCTCCACTGTATTTGCAGCACTGCTTTCAACATTATAACCCTTGTAGCACTTGCATGGAAAACACAATCCTAGCTCCCATGTTACAGAAATTGGGTGTTTAATCATTTAGAACTGCACACTGCTGATGGATGGTCTCACTGTCCCTTTCATCCATGTATTGCTTCTCTTCATTGTCTGCCTTAGATGGCTGAATTTTTTTTTTTTTACATCCATGTTTAACTCATGGTATCTTCGTAAATCAGAACTGCTTGATCCAAGAGAAAACTCCCAAAAGCTTGTCTTACCATATCAATTTGCCCAAATGTGTAGTGTAGATGTCACAAGTCTTCCCATCGTGAGCTCAACATTTGTAGTGCAAAGTTCTAGCAGCCATATTGGTGATTAGTTGTAGGTTGGGACACTTTTTAACCTAGTTATTTGTAGTTATTACATTGTATAGTGTATACCACTACAAAACCCCCAAAGGTACTTTCCAGCATAAAACTGGAAAAGACCTGTTTTAAAGCTGTAGATTATCCTGCTTTATATTTAAGATGAAATGTGGCGGTTAATCATTTGCATTAGTTTTGTTCTGCTAAATTAAACACAGCCACATAATTTTCTTGTATAGCGCTGCTAGTTTTTTTACGTAGCACTTTAGTGACATTTTGCAGGCACGGGTCCCTGCCCCGTGGAGCCAACAATCTGTTTTTGGTGCCCAAGGCACAGGGAGATAAAGTAACCTGCCCACGGAGTCAACACTGGGAATTGAACCAGGTTCCTCTGCTTCAAACTCAGTGTCTTTACTCACAGAGCCACTCCATAATTTTAAAAATATATAATGGTGGGGTTTTTTATCCTTCTGGCCTAAATATAAATTACTGTAACAGACTTCACAGATGCTGTGATTATAAATTTCTTAGCTATCAAATAGTTCTTAGCACATTCGGCAGCCTCAGATTGTAGAAGCCCCAGAAAGATGTACCCCAACACATTTGTTTAAATAGAAATGTGATTTTACAGTGAAGTATGACAAATTAAAGGGCACATTAAATGTGTGGGAATGTGATTCAAAAGGTAATCCCTGGTAGAAATGAATATTTGAATAGGTAGACATTTGCCTGCACCCTCTTTATAAGTGGCATTGTAAAAATAGGAGCAACCAGAAGAAAATTAAACCCCTCCCAGTCAACCAGGTTTACAAGCCAACTATGACACCTCTAACACGTTGGAGCAGGGGGTGGCTAACTCCAGTTCTCAAGGGCCATCAACAGGTCAGGTTTTCATAACTGCTTCAGCACAGATGGCCGTCATTGAATGACCTGTGCTGAAGCAGGGATATCCTTAAACCCTGACCTGTTGGTGACCCTTGAGGACTGGAGTTGCCCACCCGTGTTTTGACTTTCAACTACCCACCAGTAAAGTGCCAGACAGTAGTTTGGTTTAACTATAAAATAATTTATTAAGTAGGCATTCTCACAATACTTAACCTCTATGTACAACATACACAACGCTCTAACTCCTCTGCCTTCCTACTCAAGAACTTTTTGCTCGTTTAATTTTGGCTTTGCGGACTTCTTCCATCAGATCTTTCAAATACTGGACCTCTTTCGCTAGGGAATCTAGTTTCTCACTCAGGGTATTGTTTTTATCTTCTAGTTCTCTGCACTCTCCAGATATTGCGTCTTGCTCCGCTCTTTTCTTCTGCCGGTATCGGGTTGCAGCTGTTTTGTTCTGCTCCATTTTCTTTTTTTTCTTGTCTGGTTTGGGCTCCCCACCAGCTACTTTTATCTTTGACAACACGGCTTTATCCTTGGAAGGAAGATGATATGGTTTGGGTCTCTCAGAGATTGGGGATGCAGGAGATGACTGGATGCTACTAGGGTACTCTACTGTAAATGTTGGACTTTGCTGGGGAGATTCCAGATACGACAGGGGGCTCAAAGAGATCCCGCTGTCATTATCTGAGGAATCTTCCTTCTCACACTTTATAATTTCAAGAACATATGTTGCTGGGGGCTTTTTATCTTCCTCTGCAACATCTACCTCGCTGCCTAGATCCAAACTAAAGGAATGGTCTGGGCTAGAGAGACGGGACTCTGATAAATCTGGGCTCAATGGGGCCACCTGATCATCCTCCAGTGGAGATTGTGGAAGAGAGATCAGGTCTGGTGATGGCACGGTGATGCCAAGTACCAAAGGGAAATGTGGGTCCTCTATGAGATCACACGAGTCTTCCAACGTGGCCATAAGCTCATCTGACAAGACGGTGGATTCCAGGTCTTCCATCCCGAACAGGGAATGAAAGTCAAACTCCTTCAGATCCATCTTTTCCACCATCCAATCCATGCCAGAGAAGGCATCCTCTGTGGGAAAGGGAAAGAAAAAGTCAGTTCGGCAGAGACCAACTGACCTGCTTGGCCAAGGCAAAGCCTCCCATCTTTGCTGTGGGAGGAAGCTAGATGTGCACTTTGGTATATCACATGGATGGCAGGGTGGTACACTGTGGGCAGCGTCTAGAGATTGTCTCAACCCTTTCGCTGCCTTTGTGCATTAGCGGTTCACAATATTGTAACTGTGATAATTTTTTGAAATGAATGCAGGAGGGTTAAGCAAGGCATTGCACAGTAATTGGTTGCAGGCCAGTTTGTCAGTAAAGGTGTTATTAACGAGGTGTCTGCACTGAATCTCTGTGCGACATAATTGGGTAGTTATTACCTCCCGACACGCCCCACCTTATTTGTAGTCGTACTTACCCTTAAAACTGCCCAAGGAATCGACCAAAGGCAGCAGGTCGGAGATGCCATCCTTCGACTTGTTGATGGAGAACCCATGCGATGGGAGGTACCCGGGCATCTCAATGCAGTCATCTAAGAGACCCAAACTTTCCTCAGCCGCCAAAAACGGCTGGTTGAAGGGGGACAGCAAGTGCCCCAACATTATCTCGTTGCTTAACAGGCTCATCTTTCTCAGGTATCAGGGCTTTGAAAAGGGAGGTCAATGTCAAACTTTCTCTCTCGTATACAGCAATGCTGCTGGGGGTTTCCGTGAGGAGCCTGCCAATAAAAACAAATAAATACACGGTCAACATGACAGAGGAGCAGCGCTGCACATTCCCGGGTACTGATAGTAAGGTTGGGTTCTGCCGCAGCCTGGGACATGTTAGCGCCTGGGAGAGGCACGCGGCTTCCTCATGCCCAAACATGGCCACCTCTCCCCAGCCACGCCCCCTCCCAGCCGGTGAGTCACCGCGCCGCGGCCATTTCACACATGGGCCCCCTCCCCCGCCCCTCCGGCGAGCGGGCCGCCATTTTACACTCAGCCACGTTACCCCCGGCGCCCTGCGGACGGATGCCCCGGCTCCGGTACCTGCGGCGGAGCGCCTGCCTCTGGCATTTACACGCTGCTTTGCTCCTGGACACCGAGCTGCTGCGCTGCCACCTCCTGTACAAATAACCCGGCACATGGCGGGCCAGCTGCTGCGCGGTAATGCGAGCCTCTCGGGGGGCTCCGTGCTGCCGCCCCCGGGGGAGGGAGGGAAGCCGCCGCCGCCACAAAGGGTCCAATTTAGCAGCCGAGTTCTCCGGCGGGAATCTCGCTCTATTTAAGGGTTGGCTTGTATGGGGACGCCCCGGGGCACTTCCACAAACACACGCGGGCACACCCCGTGCCTCCCTGGGGCACAAATGCGGATGAGACACGCGCAGAATTACGGCTCCCATCACATCAACCCTTTCCCCGGTAGAGGGGCCGGCAACTGCCCCACTGGCAGCGAAAGGGTTAGGGACCTCTGTAGAGGCAGCCTTACTCCGACACATCCCTTCCCATGCGAGGGCTCATTAAGGGTCATTAGTAATATTTTCTTTATAGCCGGCTCCCATCCCATACACCCCCCCCCCCCCAGGTACCCGTCCTGTATTAACCGTCACTGTGACCCATTCGTCCCTTTCATATGGGACTTCACATGAGTGAGGGGTCACAATTAGAGGCAGTTGGGTTACCTTTACCCTTCCCCTGCATGGGGCCGCTCATATCTGACGGGTCACCCCTAAAGTGAAGCCCATCCGTGCCGGCAACGAAGTGGTTAAAGACATTGACGCCTTCCCCACCCCATTACCCCCGCGGTACTCACGCCATGATGTTGCCGTAGCCTGGTGCTGACAGCGCCGCTGGTTGCCACAGCCTTGCACGGGGCCTGGGGAGGGGGGAGCCGCGGGCCTGCTGCTGCTATACCGCCATGGCTGTCCGCATCGAACGGCAGTGGGCGGTAAAAGGGCCGGGGGGTAAAGCACAACTACAGCGGCTTGTTGGGTTCAGCAGTTGACGTAATTGCTGAAGAACACGACAGCACCAGCATTCTATGTTTCCTCTTTCATCCCAGCAGCAGACTGACGTGGCGGGAGTAACAGCGCCGCCTTTTTATAAGCTCGGTTCGCAGCTCTTAGCAGTGTATCCCGTCGCCTTGCGCCTCGTGCTGATATTCCTCCGCCCCCTGCCTCGGCACTTCTTTCTAAAATAGATCGAGGATTGTTATAAAAGAGATCACGTGGGTTAATAGTAACAGTATGTGGTATAATTAGATCTTCAAACACATTACCCTTCCATTTATATATATATATATATATATATATATATATATATATATATATATATATATATATATATATCAACTGTAAATATTACTGTATGTTCATTTGCATGTCTTAGACAGGTCTGCAACCCTGTCTTTCCCCATTATCGCCCAGCATACAGCGCTTCCACTGCAGCAAGGGATTCTGGGAAATGACATGCAAATGAGCACTCAGTGCCACCTTTTGTCTCAAGCTCGTATAACACAAGCAAATCCTCAAGCCAATGCATGCTGTCTTAAACACAGCTTTTAGACCGAGGCTGGGATGAGATGCAAAGCCATTAAACCCACTCACAGACATGTTTCAACCATGATGGGTATCATCAGTGTGAGGTTGGTTATATATACACACACACACACAAATGTAAATACAACTGTATGCTCATCTGCATGTCTTAGGCAGGTCTGCAACCCCGCCTCTCACCATTATCACCCAGCACACAGCACTTCCACTGCAGCAAGGGATTCTGGGAAATGACATGCAAATGAGCACACAGTGCCACTTTTTGCTTCAAAAACCATTTTTAACATGGTTCCCTATAGGCTTAAGCTTGCTGCATGGTCACAGCTTTGAGCACAGCCAGGGTTAAGGTGCATACCCAGAAAACCCACCCACAGACAGCAGTTTCGACCTTTATGGGTCTCATCAGTGTGGGGTTGGTAAACTGGGTATGCAGAGAAGCTAAAGGATGCGGTTTAGCTTCTCTGCATACCCAGTTTACCAACCCCACACTGATGAGACCCATAAAGGTCAAAACTGCTGTCTGTGGGTGGGTTTTCTGGGTATGCAGTGAAGCTAAACCGCATCCTTTAGCTTCTCTGCATACCCAGTTTACCATTAACATTGGATTCGCAATCCGACGTTTTGCTATCCTACGGCGGTTTGCGGAACGGATTCAGTCGGATAACCGAGGACCGCCTGTATATGAAATAGATAGAATAGGGCGTCATTTGACGCGCGTGACGTCACGTCACATGACCCTGACGCCGCGTTGCCATGGACGCGAGTCACGCCGGCAGAGTCAAGGTAAGTTTTAGAGTTGCAGAGGCCTCATGCGATCCCCCGGCATTTAATTTAAATGCCTTGGGGAAGAGCGCGGGGCCTCTGCAACCGCCCGCGCAACCCACTTTGCGCACCGCTGAAATAGGGTGAAGGTTGGTGTGTGCTCAAATGTTGTGTGTATTCTTGGAGGCTCGTGTCTGACCTGGGAACCACTAAAAAGTGATCCCATGTGCCATATGCACTTAGCCAGTGGCGGATTTCCCGTTAGGTCCGGGCCTAGGGCGGCAACATTTGGGGCGTGGCAAAAATGTCCACCCTCATATACAATTGCCGCACTCTCAGGCCTATCGAGCCTCATGGGAAGGCACTTACATGTGGTGGCCGCCTCCTTGCTACCGCCCTCCTTCCGAATCGCAGCGTCAAATGACGTAGTGGCGTCACGTTACCATGACAACACGATGCCATGTGACATCACGTTTGTGACGCTGCAATTCCGAAGGAGAAGGGTAGTAAGCAAGGAGGCGGCCGCCACATGTAAGTGCCTAGAGGCGGCGGATCTTGAAATCCGCAGCTGCGCGTATCTGCATCAAAACGCCGGTAGAGCTACCTCAATGACAGTATGTCTAAATCCATACACAATCCAATAGTCAATCCGGTTGGATGTCAGATATTACTCACAAATTTCCAGTCTCTGGAGGCATCGTTGGCGTGCTCCTGCCGCGTGGGGGAGTTTGAGGAGACAAGCAAAAATAGCATTGCACAGCATGTCACAATCAAGGGTTGGGGGGCAAACGATATCTAAAAATTTTATTAGCACAAATCCCTATCAAAAAGTGAAAGGAGTGAAACTCTAACGCGTTTTGCGCCTCCCTCTGCGGTTTGTCAAAGACTGCTGTAAAGCCGTGTAATACGGCAGGCATAAGCTTATTGGGATCCATGTTAAAATTAATTAAGAAGCATATAGTGACACACTGTGCTCATTTGCATGTCCTTTCCCAGAATCCCTGGCGGCAGAGGAAGCATTGTATGATAAGAGATAATGAGGAAAGACACCGTTGCAGAAACATCTGAGACATGTAAATGCACCACAAGGGGTAATTTGTGAGCTCTTTAGATGAAAAAGCATATTTTTGTTGAACAAAAAGGCAGTAAAGCCAGTTTTCTCATATAAATGTACAATCATCCATTCCACTTTCTTAATTGGTATGCTAAAAATGTGCTTTATTTACAAATACGTTATGTAAATGGTAAGAATACCACCATTATCCAGCCATGAAGTGGAATTTCACTGACAGTGCAAAGCAAATCAACATTAAATATGTGTAGGAAGCTTCACTGCAATCCTTTCATTCTTTTTTTTAATTATTATTGCATTCTGTATTCATTTTATAAAAATGGCGCATTATAAAGCGCGCTGTAAAAGCGGTGCAAACCCGCTGGGCGCGAAAAAGACAGGCTGACCCCCTCAACCGTCACAGGCTGTATCACGAGGCTGTCGCGTGGACAGCCCTCGGTGATTGGTCAGCGAGGACGGCGCCCACGCCGATGTTGTCATGCTATTGGCTGGCAGGCGGTGAGCCTCCTTGGACACGCAGTGAGCACGAACGACGCTTGTTGTGGTCACGTGGGGAGGTTTTGTCAAATGGCGACAGGGCCTGTGAGGAGAATTTGCAGAGGGCAGTCTCAGATTCCTTAACGCCTACAATGTGACAGGCACGACCCTCTGTCACATTTGTTTCATTATACACATAACCTTTCTGCCCACTCAGACATTTGAGGAACACGTCGGTCTTGTGGCTCTGTGACGGAAAACTCTTATTTTGTATTCATTGAAAACAAAAATGTTGCCCTGCATCAAAACAATACCTTATCCTGTCTGTTAAACACAGTAAACATTAGCAAGATATTCCGAATAAAATTTAAAGCTCCATAATATTTGTGGCAAAGTCCTGTTTTTTTGGGGGGGGGGAGGGGGGGAGGGTTTAAGACCTTTTTTCTCTCGGGGAAAACCCAGACTTCTGGTGATCAAATAATAACTAAGATGGCACCAACATATTCCATAGCACAGTATAATGTCTGGCTAAGGACAAGAACACAAAGATACCACTTAAAACGTTGAAACAACCGGTAATGAAGTCCCTGTCCCAAGAAGCATACATTCTAAAATTAGTAATAAACTCTCAATTGTTCCATTTACATCTGGTTGTTTTAATAGCTTTGCTTAAGATTAAACAGTTCCTGAGGGTTGAACATATCAGAAAATACTCTGTATCATGATATACTGTGTTTTGTCCGTTTGCGGGAGTCCATTGACTTGGCTCCCCTAAATCTATTTATTTTTAGTAGTTACGTGCAAAACTTCCTCCTAAGCTCGTGAAACCTGGCAACAATTGCAGTTGTTTGTTGAACCTTGAAAAAAAAAATCTAACTTTTTACAAAGTTTACCAAGTAAAAATGTCCGCAGCCTGAAACCCCCCCACCCTTCAGGGTATATTCTTCTCTGGCGCAATTCAAAGATGTCCCTCGAAATTTACAATTTTGCTTCGACTTGTCAATTTAGACGAAAAACTTCTATGGAATATTTTGGACGAATGATCCTTCACTTTTCCAAAAGTTTACCATTTGAGTGCCCCAAGACGTAGTCCCTACGCTGTGGGGTCCTGCACGACAGGCGCCTAATGACGTATTGGTCACGTCATAGCTAAGGAAAGTTTTTTCCGCTTGCTTCCCATGGAGCACAGGAAGCAATCTGCAGTAAAGGGGAATGAAAGAGGACTCAGTTTTCCGGGTTTAGGGCCGCGCAGTCACATGACCGCACTTTGTCGGATGTGCTGTGGCACTCTGGGGCCAGTCTCTCTGGCACTCAAAGGCTTAAGCGAAACAGGCAAAGCAAATTTGTACAAGTTCACACAACTCAAATTATTGGAAGGGCGTTCACCGCTACATCAATAGAAGGCAAACATCCGTGACCTCTTTCAATCACTATGCCCTTTGTCCTTGGTATCCTGTCCCAGTCAGCAGTGACTGCTGCTCTTGTTTAGATATAAATAGCCTGCAAAGTAAAGGTCTGATTTCAAATATTAAACATTTCTTTAAAAAAAACATATTTATAATACTTCTTTTGGTTGATTTAGGCTGAGCTCAGACAGAAGGCGATGCGACGTGCGCGAACGTCCGTCGCAAATTTGGGTTGTGCGGTGGGAGTTTTCAAACTGAAAACTCCATCGGCGGCAAAGTGCAGCGTTGTCGCTGCAACATTTTGCCGGCATAACCCAAATTGAAATTTGGTGCTACAGTCGCGTGACGCGAGCTGGTTCAGCCAATAAAGGCGAACCAGCTCCGTGACGCGTTCG
Organism: Ascaphus truei; assembly: GCF_040206685.1. Classification (NCBI taxonomy): domain Eukaryota; kingdom Metazoa; phylum Chordata; class Amphibia; order Anura; family Ascaphidae; genus Ascaphus; species Ascaphus truei. Next base: position 4,293,069 of record NC_134499.1, read on the forward strand.
TCTTAGCGCTCAAAGTCAGCAAAATGGTTAATAGCCTTAGCGTTGTCTCCCATTTTGTGCTGTAGGGTAAGCAATGGCCTCACTGGAGAGGCATAATTATGTTTGGAGGGGTGGGGGGGGGGGGGGGAGAGTAGGCTACCACTAAATTGAAGCAAACTATACATGAGGCCTCTGCCTCTCATAGAGTTTGGCCATGAATGTTTGGGTGGTGCCTCAGTTGTGGTATCTCCTTAGGAGTGTTCCGGTTCTTAGGGTTAGTCATCATAGTGAATTTCAATGGAGATAACCGTAATGCATGAGTCATCTCTTCTGTATAAACCATACACGCTGGCATCAGGCCAATAAAGACATGATTGGCCAGACTCCAGAAACATATTCTTTGATGAGCAGATTAAATAAATGCCTCATTCTCGTGACCGCGTAGAGATCAAACCTCCCTCCCTCACTGCACAGTATCCTCAGAAACTGGATTCCTAGGAGAAGAAATGATAGTCTTTTCTACGGAATAAAACAAAATACAAATTTACGCCCTCTACTGTTTTATTTATTTATTTTTAATTGGTGTACTAACCCCTTTGGTGGAAGAGGTATCCAACATAAATATGCACAATTTTTTTACTCGTTTGTTACGCTTTAGATTATTCGTAATGTAAACCCCTTGGTTACCACCCACTTAAAACGGAGATGCCAAGTTCGAGGAACAAAAAAAAGTGAGATTTGTGAAATCGGACACAGAAGCATTTTAATGGAAAAGTGTTGATTTTGTTTATTTATTTTATCGATAAAGCTCCTTTGGAGTCTACGAGATGCTGTGAAAGCAGTGAGACGACTCCAAATGAGTGAGATTTAAGAACATCAGCGAGAACTGACAGGTCTGCTATTGCTGGGTCACCCAGCATTTCAAATATGGCCACCGACTCACAGGAAATCACATGACACGTGATTACAGCAGCAGCGGCCGATAGCCTCTTTTAAAAACGTCATACCCCCACCCCTAATCTTTGCAAGTCTCCTCCAGTTAGCAGTAAGGTACCATGTTGAGAAGGGTAACTTCTAACAACAGCTTTGCAGAGAGACGCAGCTATTTTGCCAAACAAGGGAGGTTGAAGGCTCTGAGCAGTATGGCCACCCTAGCACCCCATCAGCTGGGTGTTAGGAGCTCGCTCTGGTGTTGTAGAAACAGGTTACTAGTTATGCAAAGCTACAACGCCAAGCAAGTGAGGGGTACAGAAGGAATTTAGGAGGCTCACAGCCCAAAGGCTTCCCTTATTCTGCCCGCCAAACGTTGACTTGCATAACCCCTGCAGTGCCTCAGGGCCCAGCTACGCATTGATCTGGAAATACATATCCTTTATAGATTTTTGTTGTTGTTCAAAAGCTCATCATTTTTTGGATCTACAAAGAGAGAAAAAGTAAGGGTTTCCAGCATCCCGGCTTACCCAACAGAATGCTATAAAAGCAGGAGTGGCCAACTCCAGTGCTCACTGGCCACCAACAGGTCAGGTTTGCAGGATATCCCTGCTTCAGCAGAGGTGGCACAATCAGTATGACAGTGCCACTGATTGAGCCACCTGTGCTGAAGCAGGGATATCCCTAATACCTGGCCTGTTGGTGGCCCTTGAGGACTGGAGTTTGCCATTCCTGATATAAAGAATTGATTTCTATTTGAATGTGTATCACAAGTGGTGTTTTTATTCGCTGTACGGTGGAGGGTTTTTGTCACTTTTTTACTCCATATACCCCCCTTTCCCCCGTGTCTAAGGGAAACTACGTGTGGTGCGTTACCTGAGTGGCTCCCAGGAGGCCTGATCCTCCGCTGCAGGGAGCCAGGAGTGGTTGTGGTATATATAATGACAGTGCATCCACCTGGGAGGGATCCAAGCGCAGTTGGATAATCCATTCCCAGAAACACACAGTAAGAATAAATATACACACAGTGATATAACAGCTTGTCTTTACTGGTAACATATAACGAATAACGTTATATACACTATACTATACAGGCCTCGCACGGCCGTACCAACACAGTGCCCCACTGTCCAACCACCACCTTGTCCACACCCTGGTGAGCTTCCCCCAAAGTACTGAGGTGCCCTGGGCACCTAACCACCCGGTGTCCACAGGAGCCAAGCCCACCCCAAAGTGTGTGGAGTAGCGCTACACACAGAATGTGTGTGTGGCCTTTGAGGCACTTGTAGAGAGTGGTACCTGCTGAGCGCTCAAGCACCCGGTTACCGCCGAGTGATGGAAGGATCCGTCTGATCCAACTAAGACATCCGCCTCTGCGTGGGGTGAACTCCCTTTGGAGTGTCTCACCTTTAAGAGTCTCTCACTGCGACGGTGGTCTGGTCCCAGACCACAGGCTGCAAGTCACCGTGCGCGGTTTCACTGTGTCCCTGACACTATTCATAAATGGGGAAGTGTCCCTATCTAGGGGCTTTCCATGTAGCAACCACAAGCTTATATGATTCGGGGCCTAGCTGGGACCTGGGGGACTCTAGGCCTAGTCTCAGGGCCACTGGCACCTGAGACACTACCTCACACTTCTGTGTCCAGCTCCCGACTGAGCGCGAGGTGCCAGCACACCAAATGTATCTATTCCTGTGCAGGGGAATCCTCCAGCCCTATTGGCTGTTGCGCCACATGATGCTCAGGACTCTGGGACTCGTAGTCCCGCGAGCGCAAGTGCGGAGACCTTCTGTAATGGCTGCCGCATTGTATCATCTAATGCGCATGCGCAGGGTGCTCACTGCACATGCGCGACTATCAAGATGGCTGCCTGCACAGTCGGTTCACCCCAAAGCACCGGAGCAACTGAGCTCTCTCTTGGCCCGCAACCCCGCTGCAGCCGTAGCCTCCCCCTTTTCCGCTCCCGCTGCAGGCAAGGGAGGGAAAGGGGGACCCGGCTACATCCGTATAGCTTACTTTGTGCATCTGGTTTGTAACCATGTACCAGCTTCACATTGCAAAGCCAGTATAACCTGCCTCATACCGACGATACCCAAAATGTCAAAATAGCTGTCTGTGTGTAGGGTTACTGGCTCTACATTTCTTTACCCCAGGCTGTGCTGAGAAGCTTGTACAACACGGCAGGCAGAAGCTTATAGGGATCCATGTTAAAATGGGTAAGAAGCAAAAAGTGACCATTTGCATGTCATTACCCAGAATCCCTGGCTGCAGTAGAAGCATTGTTTGCAGCGGCAGGGCTGCAGACCTGTCTGAGACGTGAATGTGCTCACAATCTGGATTTTTATTTGCTGTGCACTGTACGTGGAGGGTTTTTGTCACTTTCTTTACTCGCAGTAACTTACTTTGTGTATTTGATCTAAAAATAATGTAAACCTGAAATTGCAGAAAAAATATAATTCATTTATTCGTGGGTTGACAACAAATAAATAAATCATAAATACACACATCTCGTCAACACCAATTCTTCACCAGCAGGACGCAAAAGTGGTCAGTGCAAAAATTGACCGTAGATTGATCAGGCTTAAAAAAACCAATGTACTTTCATCCATGAGGAGGAAATGCCTCAGAGAGCAAACGTACATAATTCTTCAGACCCTCCCTTACACAGCAGTGTTGACATCGTTGAGGAACTAAGCAATAAAGAAATGATGTGTTGTGGTTAGTAGTTCGTAGGAACTACTGTGGAAATACTGGAACCACTACAAAGCCATCACCCGGGATGACAACAGAGCAGAATTTTAACAGACAACAAAACTCCTTTGACCAGGAAAGTCTTCCTTAAACAGAGGCCTCTATTTGCACACCTCGAATCCGGGTGTCTTTACCCTACTTTTGGAGAACATGTGAGGTCCCAGTAAAGTTAGGTTACAGCAGGGGTGTGCAAACTGGAGGGGCACAAGATTTTCCGGGGTTGGGGGAGGGGAGCGGGGGTTCTGGCGGTTGCAAAAGCCCCGTGCTCTACCCCAAGGCATTTAAATTTAATGCTGGGGGATCGGGTGAGGCCTCTGCAACTTCCATGCCATGGCAACGCTGCATCAAATGACGCTGCGGGTCACGTGACTTCACATGGCGTCATTTGACGCCGAAGACAAGATGAGGAGGGGGGCGCGTAGCGGAAAAAGTTTGAGAACCCTGGTTTACAGGATAGAACCCCTACGTTAGAGTTAGTAAGGTCAGTTATGAATTTCATCCAGTGGTTACTATGCATCATTTGGTTCCTCAAATGGAGATAACACCACTACCTGGCTATATTCCCACACACACATGCTGCGTTCCTGCACTCGTTCCTCTGCCACACACACATGCTGCGTTCCTGCACTCGCTCCTCTGCCACACACACATGCTGCGTTCCTGCACTCGTTCCTCTGCCACACACACATGCTGCGTTCCTGCACTCGTTCCTCTGCCACACACACATGTTGCGTTCCTGCACTCGCTCCTCTGCCACACACACATGCTGCGTTTCTGCACTCGCTCCTCTGCCACACACACATGCTGCGTTCCTGCACTCGCTCCTCTGCAACACACACATGCTGCGTTCCTGCACTCGTTCCTCTGCCACACACACATGCTGCGTTCCTGCACTCGCTCCTCTGCCACACACACATGCTGCGTTCCTGCACTCGTTCCTCTGCCACACACACACATGCTGCGTTCCTGCACTCGTTCCTCTGCCACACACACATGCTGCGTTCCTGCACTCGCTCCTCTGCCACACACACATGCTGCGTTCCTGCACTCACTCCTCTGCCACACACACGCTGCGTTCCTGCACTCGCTCCTCTGCCACACACACATGCTGCATTCCTGCACTCGCTCCTCTGCCACACACACATGCTGCGTTCCTGCACTCACTCCTCTGCCACACACACATGCTGCGTTCCTGCACTCGTTCCTCTGCCACATACACATGCTGCGTTCCTGCACTCGCTCCTCTGCCACACACACATGCTGCGTTCCTGCACTCGCTCCTCTGCCACACACACACGCTGCGTTCCTGCACTCGTTCCTCTGCCACACACACATGCTGCGTTCCTGCACTCGCTCCTCTGCCGCACACACACGCACGCTGCGTTCCTGCACTCGCTCCTCTGCCACACACACATGCTGCGTTCCTGCACTTGCTCCTCTGCCACACACACACGCTGCGTTCCTGCACTCACTCCTCTGCCACACACACATGCTGCGTTCCTGCACTCGTTCCTCTGCCACATACACATGCTGCGTTCCTGCACTCGCTCCTCTGCCACACACACACGCTGCGTTCCTGCACTCACTCCTCTGCCACACACACATGCTGCGTTCCTGCACTCGTTCCTCTGCCACATACACATGCTGCGTTCCTGCACTCGTTCCTCTGCCACACACACATGCTGCGTTCCTGCACTCGTTCCTCTGCCACACACACATGCTGCGTTCCTGCACTCGCTCCTCTGCCACACACACATGCTGCGTTTCTGCACTCGCTCCTCTGCCACACACACATGCTGCGTTCCTGCACTCGCTCCTCTGCCACACACACATGCTGCGTTCCTGCACTCGTTCCTCTGCCACACACACATGCTGCGATCCTGCACTCGTTCCTCTGCCACACACACACATGCTGCGTTCCTGCACTCGTTCCTCTGCCACACACACATGCTGCGTTCCTGCACTCGCTCCTCTGCCACACACACATGCTGCGTTCCTGCACTCGCTCCTCTGCCACACACACATGCTGCGTTCCTGCACTCGTTCCTCTGCCACATACACATGCTGCGTTCCTGCACTCGCTCCTCTGCACACACACATGCTGCGTTCCTGCACTCGCTCCTCTGCCACACACACACGCTGCGTTCCTGCACTCGTTCCTCTGCCACACACACATGCTGCGTTCCTGCACTCGCTCCTCTGCCGCACACACACGCACGCTGCGTTCCTGCACTCGCTCCTCTGCCACACACACATGCTGCGTTCCTGCACTCACTCCTCTGCCACACACACACGCTGCGTTCCTGCACTCACTCCTCTGCCACACACACATGCTGCGTTCCTGCACTCGTTCCTCTGCCACATACACATGCTGCGTTCCTGCACTCGTTCCTCTGCCACATACACATGCTGCGTTCCTGCACTCGTTCCTCTGCCACACACACATGCTGCGTTCCTGCACTCGCTCCTCTGCCACACACACATGCTGCGTTCCTGCACTCGTTCCTCTGCCACACGCACATGCTGCGTTCCTGCACTCGTTCCTCTGCCACACGCACATGCTGCGTTCCTGCACTCACTCCTCTGCCACACACACATGCTGCGTTCCTGCACTCGTTCCTCTGCCACACGCACATGCTGCGTTCCTGCACTCGCTCCTCTGCCACACACACACGCTGCGTTCCTGCACTCGTTCCTCTGCCACACACACATGCTGCGTTCCTGCACTCGCTCCTCTGCCACACACACATGCTGCGTTCCTGCACTCGTTCCTCTGCCACACACACATGCTGCGTTCCTGCACTCGCTCCTCTGCCACACACACATGCTGCGTCCCTGCACTCGTTCCTCTGCCACACACACATGCTGCGTTTCTGCACTCGCTCCTCTGCCATACACACATGCTGCGTTCCTGCACTCGCTCCTCTGCCACACACACATGCTGCGTTCCTGCACTCGCTCCTCTGCCACACACACATGCTGCGTTCCTGCACTCGCTCCTCTGCCACACACACATGCTGCGTTCCTGCACTCGTTCCTCTGCCACACGCACATGCTGCGTTCCTGCACTCGTTCCTCTGCCACACGCACATGCTGCGTTCCTGCACTCGTTCCTCTGCCACACGCACATGCTGCGTTCCTGCACTCGTTCCTCTGCCACACACACACGCTGCGTTCCTGCACTCGTTCCTCTGCCACACACACATGCTGCGTTCCTGCACTCGTTCCTCTGCCACACACACATGCTGCGTTCCTGCACTCGTTCCTCTGCCACACACACATGCTGCGTTCCTGCACTCGTTCCTCTGCCACACACACATGCTGCGTTCCTGCACTCGTTCCTCTGCCACACACACGCTGCGTTCCTGCACTCGTTCCTCTGCCACACACACATGCTGCGTTCCTGCACTCGCTCCTCTGCCACACACACATGCTGCGTTCCTGCACTCGCTCCTCTGCCACACACACACGCACGCTGCGTTCCTGCACTCGCTCCTCTGCCACACACACACGCACGCTGCGTTCCTGCACTCGCTCCTCTGCCACACACACATGCTGCGTTCCTGCACTCGCTCCTCTGCCACACACACATGCTGCGTTCCTGCACTCGTTCCTCTGCCACACACACATGCTGCGTTCCTGCACTCGCTCCTCTGCCACACACACATGCTGCGTTCCTGCACTCGCTCCTCTGCCACACACACATGCTGCGTTCCTGCACTCGTTCCTCTGCCACACACACATGCTGCGTTCCTGCACTCGTTCCTCTGCCACACACACACATGCTGCGTTCCTGCACTCGTTCCTCTGCCACACACACATGCTGCGTTCCTGCACTCGCTCCTCTGCCACACACACACACGCTGCGTTCCTGCACTCGCTCCTCTGCCACACACACACATGCTGCGTTCCTGCACTCGTTCCTCTGCCACACACACATGCTGCGTTCCTGCACTCGTTCCTCTGCCACACACACAAACTGCGTTCCTGCACTCGCTCTCTGCCACACACACATGCTGTGTTCCTGCACTCGCTCCTCTGCCACACACACATGCTGCGTTCCTGCACTCGCTCCTCTGAACACCTCTGGAGGAAATCTCACACTTTTACAGACTTCCTTTACTACAAATGTATGCTGTCCTGTTTCAACTCTGCCCTCTCTCTGGCTAAACAAACCTACTTTTCTCAACTAATCAACACGCACAAGTCTAACCACGCCGACTCTTCTCTGTCTTTGACTCCCTACTCAGACCACGCTCAAAATAGAAACAAAAAGAGAACTGCGCAAATAATAACAAAATGACAAACTACACAGACAGAAATTTACCTAAACAAAAAACTCTATACTCTCCCTGCAGCTGGCCCAAAGACTTTTTACCCAAAAAGTCAAATGTATGCACAGGAGATGGGGGATGGACCTACAGCGCATAGGAGAGATAAAAAGACAAAAGAGAAACCATAGTGTACTCTGAATAAAGTACAATGGAGCCCTACTATAGAACCTCACTTACAGAATAATAAATGAAAACGCGCAGAAGAATGAGATCTTAGCTGTTCACATGCTGCGTTCCTGCACTCGTTCCTCTGCCACACACACATGCTGCGTTCCTGCACTCGTTCCTCTGCCACACACACATGCTGCGTTCCTGCACTCGCTCCTCTGCCACACACACATGCTGCGTTCCTGCACTCGTTCCTCTGCCACACACACACATGCTGCGTTCCTGCACTCGTTCCTCTGCCACACACACATGCTGCGTTCCTGCACTCGTTCCTCTGCCACACACACACGCTGCGTTCCTGCACTCGTTCCTCTGCCACACACACATGCTGCGTTCCTGCACTCGTTCCTCTGCCGCACACACATGCTGCGTTCCTTCACTCGCTCCTCTGCCACACACACATGCTGCGTTCCTGCACTCGTTCCTCTGCCACACACACATGCTGCGTTCCTGCACTCGCTCCTCTGCCACACACACACGCTGCGTTCCTGCACTCGTTCCTCTGCCACACGCACATGCTGCGTTCCTGCACTCGCTCCTCTGCCACACACACATGCTGCGTTCCTGCACTCGCTCCTCTGCCACACACACATGCTGCGTTCCTGCACTCGTTCCTCTGCCACACGTACATGCTGCGTTCCTGCACTCGTTCCTCTGCCACACGCACATGCTGCGTTCCTGCACTCGTTCCTCTGCCACACGCACATGCTGCGTTCCTGCACTCGTTCCTCTGCCACACACACACGCTGCGTTCCTGCACTCGCTCCTCTGCCACACACACATGCTGCGTTCCTGCACTCGTTCCTCTGCCACACACACATGCTGCATTCCTGCACTCGTTCCTCTGCCACACACACATGCTGCGTTCCTGCACTCGCTCCTCTGCCACACACACATGCTGCGTTCCTGCACTCGTTCCTCTGCCACACACACATGCTGCGTTCCTGCACTCGTTCCTCTGCCACACACACATGCTGCGTTCCTGCACTCGCTCCTCTGCCACACACACATGCTGCGTTCCTGCACTTGTTCCTCTGCCACACACACATGCTGCGTTCCTGCACTCGTTCCTCTGCCACACACACATGCTGCGTTCCTGCACTCGTTCCTCTGCCACACACACATGCTGCATTCCTGCACTCGTTCCTCTGCCACACACACATGCTGCGTTCCTGCACTCGCTCCTCTGCCACACACACATGCTACGTTCCTGCACTTGTTCCTCTGCCACACACACATGCTGCGTTCCTGCACTCACTCCTCTGCCACACACACATGCTGCGTTCCTGCACTCGTTCCTCTGCCACACGCACATGCTGCGTTCCTGCACTCGTTCCTCTGCCACACACACATGCTGCATTCCTGCACTCGTTCCTCTGCCACACACACATGCTGCGTTCCTGCACTCGCTCCTCTGCCACACACACATGCTACGTTACTGCACTTGTTCCTCTGCCACACACACATGCTGCGTTCCTGCACTCGCTCCTCTGCCACACACACATGCTGCGTTCCTGCACTCGCTCCTCTGCCACACACACACGCACGCTGCGTTCCTGCACTCGCTCCTCTGCCACACACACATGCTGCGTTCCTGCACTCGCTCCTCTGCCACACACACATGCTGCGTTCCTACACTCGTTCCTCTGCCACACACACATGCTGCGTTCCTGCACTCGCTCCTCTGCCACACACACATGCTGCGTTCCTGCACTCGCTCCTCTGCCACACACACATGCTGCGTTCCTGCACTCGTTCCTCTGCAACACACACATGCTGCGTTCCTGCACTCGCTCCTCTGCCACACACATGCTGCGTTCCTGCACTCACTCCTCTGCCACACACACATGCTGCGTTCCTGCACTCGTTCCTCTGCCACACACACATGCTGCGTTCCTGCACTCGTTCCTCTGCCACACACACACATGCTGCGTTCCTGCACTCGTTCCTCTGCCACACACACATGCTGCGTTCCTGCACTCGTTCCTCTGCCACACACACATGCTGCGTTCCTGCACTCGTTCCTCTGCCACACACACATACTGCGTTCCTGCACTCGCTCTCTGCCACACACACATGCTGCGTTCCTGCACTCGCTCCTCTGAACACCTCTGGAGGAAATCTCACACTTTTACAGACTTCCTTTACTACAAATGTATGCTGTCCTGTTTCAACTCTGCCCTCTCTCTGGCTAAACAAACCTACTTTTCTCAACTAATCAACACGCACAAGTCTAACCACGCCGACTCTTCTCTGTCTTTGACTCCCTACTCAGACCACGCTCAAAATAGAAACAAAAAGAGAACTGCGCAAATAATAACAAAATGACAAACTACACAGACAGAAATTTACCTAAACAAAAAACTCTATACTCTCCCTGCAGCTGGCCCAAAGACTTTTTACCCAAAAAGTCAAATGTATGCACAGGAGATGGGGGATGGACCTACAGCGCATAGGAGAGATAAAAAGACAAAAGAGAAACCATAGTGTACTCTGAATAAAGTACAATGGAGCCCTACTATAGAACCTCACTTACAGAATAATAAATGAAAACGCGCAGAAGAATGAGATCTTAGCTGTTCACATGCTGCGTTCCTGCACTCGCTCCTCTGCCACACACACATGCTGCGTTCCTGCACTCGTTCCTCTGCCACACACACATTATTATACACAAGATTAAACAGTTCCTGAGGGTTGAACATATCAGAAAATACTCTGTATCATGATATACTGTGTTTTGTCCGTTTGCGGGAGTCCATTGACTTGGCTCCCCTAAATCTATTTATTTTTAGTAGTTACGTGCAAAACTTCCTCCTAAGCTCGTGAAACCTGGCAACAATTGCAGTTGTTTGTTGAACCTTGAAAAAAAAAATCTAACTTTTTACAAAGTTTACCAAGTAAAAATGTCCGCAGCCTGAAACCCCCCCACCCTTCAGGGTATATTCTTCTCTGGCGCAATTCAAAGATGTCCCTCGAAATTTACAATTTTGCTTCGACTTGTCAATTTAGACGAAAAACTTCTATGGAATATTTTGGACGAATGATCCTTCACTTTTCCAAAAGTTTACCATTTGAGTGCCCCAAGACGTAGTCCCTACGCTGTGGGGTCCTGCACGACAGGCGCCTAATGACGTATTGGTCACGTCATAGCTAAGGAAAGTTTTTTCCGCTTGCTTCCCATGGAGCACAGGAAGCAATCTGCAGTAAAGGGGAATGAAAGAGGACTCAGTTTTCCGGGTTTAGGGCCGCGCAGTCACATGACCGCACTTTGTCGGATGTGCTGTGGCACTCTGGGGCCAGTCTCTCTGGCACTCAAAGGCTTAAGCGAAACAGGCAAAGCAAATTTGTACAAGTTCACACAACTCAAATTATTGGAAGGGCGTTCACCGCTACATCAATAGAAGGCAAACATCCGTGACCTCTTTCAATCACTATGCCCTTTGTCCTTGGTATCCTGTCCCAGTCAGCAGTGACTGCTGCTCTTGTTTAGATATAAATAGCCTGCAAAGTAAAGGTCTGATTTCAAATATTAAACATTTCTTTAAAAAAAACATATTTATAATACTTCTTTTGGTTGATTTAGGCTGAGCTCAGACAGAAGGCGATGCGACGTGCGCGAACGTCCGTCGCAAATTTGGGTTGTGCGGTGGGAGTTTTCAAACTGAAAACTCCATCGGCGGCAAAGTGCAGCGTTGTCGCTGCAACATTTTGCCGGCATAACCCAAATTGAAATTTGGTGCTACAGTCGCGTGACGCGAGCTGGTTCAGCCAATAAAGGCGAACCAGCTCCGTGACGCGTTCGTCTTAGCGCTCAAAGTCAGCAAAATGGTTAATAGCCTTAGCGTTGTCTCCCATTTTGTGCTGTAGGGTAAGCAATGGCCTCACTGGAGAGGCATAATTATGTTTGGAGGGGTGGGGGGGGGGGGGGGAGAGTAGGCTACCACTAAATTGAAGCAAACTATACATGAGGCCTCTGCCTCTCATAGAGTTTGGCCATGAATGTTTGGGTGGTGCCTCAGTTGTGGTATCTCCTTAGGAGTGTTCCGGTTCTTAGGGTTAGTCATCATAGTGAATTTCAATGGAGATAACCGTAATGCATGAGTCATCTCTTCTGTATAAACCATACACGCTGGCATCAGGCCAATAAAGACATGATTGGCCAGACTCCAGAAACATATTCTTTGATGAGCAGATTAAATAAATGCCTCATTCTCGTGACCGCGTAGAGATCAAACCTCCCTCCCTCACTGCACAGTATCCTCAGAAACTGGATTCCTAGGAGAAGAAATGATAGTCTTTTCTACGGAATAAAACAAAATACAAATTTACGCCCTCTACTGTTTTATTTATTTATTTTTAATTGGTGTACTAACCCCTTTGGTGGAAGAGGTATCCAACATAAATATGCACAATTTTTTTACTCGTTTGTTACGCTTTAGATTATTCGTAATGTAAACCCCTTGGTTACCACCCACTTAAAACGGAGATGCCAAGTTCGAGGAACAAAAAAAAGTGAGATTTGTGAAATCGGACACAGAAGCATTTTAATGGAAAAGTGTTGATTTTGTTTATTTATTTTATCGATAAAGCTCCTTTGGAGTCTACGAGATGCTGTGAAAGCAGTGAGACGACTCCAAATGAGTGAGATTTAAGAACATCAGCGAGAACTGACAGGTCTGCTATTGCTGGGTCACCCAGCATTTCAAATATGGCCACCGACTCACAGGAAATCACATGACACGTGATTACAGCAGCAGCGGCCGATAGCCTCTTTTAAAAACGTCATACCCCCACCCCTAATCTTTGCAAGTCTCCTCCAGTTAGCAGTAAGGTACCATGTTGAGAAGGGTAACTTCTAACAACAGCTTTGCAGAGAGACGCAGCTATTTTGCCAAACAAGGGAGGTTGAAGGCTCTGAGCAGTATGGCCACCCTAGCACCCCATCAGCTGGGTGTTAGGAGCTCGCTCTGGTGTTGTAGAAACAGGTTACTAGTTATGCAAAGCTACAACGCCAAGCAAGTGAGGGGTACAGAAGGAATTTAGGAGGCTCACAGCCCAAAGGCTTCCCTTATTCTGCCCGCCAAACGTTGACTTGCATAACCCCTGCAGTGCCTCAGGGCCCAGCTACGCATTGATCTGGAAATACATATCCTTTATAGATTTTTGTTGTTGTTCAAAAGCTCATCATTTTTTGGATCTACAAAGAGAGAAAAAGTAAGGGTTTCCAGCATCCCGGCTTACCCAACAGAATGCTATAAAAGCAGGAGTGGCCAACTCCAGTGCTCACTGGCCACCAACAGGTCAGGTTTGCAGGATATCCCTGCTTCAGCAGAGGTGGCACAATCAGTATGACAGTGCCACTGATTGAGCCACCTGTGCTGAAGCAGGGATATCCCTAATACCTGGCCTGTTGGTGGCCCTTGAGGACTGGAGTTTGCCATTCCTGATATAAAGAATTGATTTCTATTTGAATGTGTATCACAAGTGGTGTTTTTATTCGCTGTACGGTGGAGGGTTTTTGTCACTTTTTTACTCCATATACCCCCCTTTCCCCCGTGTCTAAGGGAAACTACGTGTGGTGCGTTACCTGAGTGGCTCCCAGGAGGCCTGATCCTCCGCTGCAGGGAGCCAGGAGTGGTTGTGGTATATATAATGACAGTGCATCCACCTGGGAGGGATCCAAGCGCAGTTGGATAATCCATTCCCAGAAACACACAGTAAGAATAAATATACACACAGTGATATAACAGCTTGTCTTTACTGGTAACATATAACGAATAACGTTATATACACTATACTATACAGGCCTCGCACGGCCGTACCAACACAGTGCCCCACTGTCCAACCACCACCTTGTCCACACCCTGGTGAGCTTCCCCCAAAGTACTGAGGTGCCCTGGGCACCTAACCACCCGGTGTCCACAGGAGCCAAGCCCACCCCAAAGTGTGTGGAGTAGCGCTACACACAGAATGTGTGTGTGGCCTTTGAGGCACTTGTAGAGAGTGGTACCTGCTGAGCGCTCAAGCACCCGGTTACCGCCGAGTGATGGAAGGATCCGTCTGATCCAACTAAGACATCCGCCTCTGCGTGGGGTGAACTCCCTTTGGAGTGTCTCACCTTTAAGAGTCTCTCACTGCGACGGTGGTCTGGTCCCAGACCACAGGCTGCAAGTCACCGTGCGCGGTTTCACTGTGTCCCTGACACTATTCATAAATGGGGAAGTGTCCCTATCTAGGGGCTTTCCATGTAGCAACCACAAGCTTATATGATTCGGGGCCTAGCTGGGACCTGGGGGACTCTAGGCCTAGTCTCAGGGCCACTGGCACCTGAGACACTACCTCACACTTCTGTGTCCAGCTCCCGACTGAGCGCGAGGTGCCAGCACACCAAATGTATCTATTCCTGTGCAGGGGAATCCTCCAGCCCTATTGGCTGTTGCGCCACATGATGCTCAGGACTCTGGGACTCGTAGTCCCGCGAGCGCAAGTGCGGAGACCTTCTGTAATGGCTGCCGCATTGTATCATCTAATGCGCATGCGCAGGGTGCTCACTGCACATGCGCGACTATCAAGATGGCTGCCTGCACAGTCGGTTCACCCCAAAGCACCGGAGCAACTGAGCTCTCTCTTGGCCCGCAACCCCGCTGCAGCCGTAGCCTCCCCCTTTTCCGCTCCCGCTGCAGGCAAGGGAGGGAAAGGGGGACCCGGCTACATCCGTATAGCTTACTTTGTGCATCTGGTTTGTAACCATGTACCAGCTTCACATTGCAAAGCCAGTATAACCTGCCTCATACCGACGATACCCAAAATGTCAAAATAGCTGTCTGTGTGTAGGGTTACTGGCTCTACATTTCTTTACCCCAGGCTGTGCTGAGAAGCTTGTACAACACGGCAGGCAGAAGCTTATAGGGATCCATGTTAAAATGGGTAAGAAGCAAAAAGTGACCATTTGCATGTCATTACCCAGAATCCCTGGCTGCAGTAGAAGCATTGTTTGCAGCGGCAGGGCTGCAGACCTGTCTGAGACGTGAATGTGCTCACAATCTGGATTTTTATTTGCTGTGCACTGTACGTGGAGGGTTTTTGTCACTTTCTTTACTCGCAGTAACTTACTTTGTGTATTTGATCTAAAAATAATGTAAACCTGAAATTGCAGAAAAAATATAATTCATTTATTCGTGGGTTGACAACAAATAAATAAATCATAAATACACACATCTCGTCAACACCAATTCTTCACCAGCAGGACGCAAAAGTGGTCAGTGCAAAAATTGACCGTAGATTGATCAGGCTTAAAAAAACCAATGTACTTTCATCCATGAGGAGGAAATGCCTCAGAGAGCAAACGTACATAATTCTTCAGACCCTCCCTTACACAGCAGTGTTGACATCGTTGAGGAACTAAGCAATAAAGAAATGATGTGTTGTGGTTAGTAGTTCGTAGGAACTACTGTGGAAATACTGGAACCACTACAAAGCCATCACCCGGGATGACAACAGAGCAGAATTTTAACAGACAACAAAACTCCTTTGACCAGGAAAGTCTTCCTTAAACAGAGGCCTCTATTTGCACACCTCGAATCCGGGTGTCTTTACCCTACTTTTGGAGAACATGTGAGGTCCCAGTAAAGTTAGGTTACAGCAGGGGTGTGCAAACTGGAGGGGCACAAGATTTTCCGGGGTTGGGGGAGGGGAGCGGGGGTTCTGGCGGTTGCAAAAGCCCCGTGCTCTACCCCAAGGCATTTAAATTTAATGCTGGGGGATCGGGTGAGGCCTCTGCAACTTCCATGCCATGGCAACGCTGCATCAAATGACGCTGCGGGTCACGTGACTTCACATGGCGTCATTTGACGCCGAAGACAAGATGAGGAGGGGGGCGCGTAGCGGAAAAAGTTTGAGAACCCTGGTTTACAGGATAGAACCCCTACGTTAGAGTTAGTAAGGTCAGTTATGAATTTCATCCAGTGGTTACTATGCATCATTTGGTTCCTCAAATGGAGATAACACCACTACCTGGCTATATTCCCACACACACATGCTGCGTTCCTGCACTCGTTCCTCTGCCACACACACATGCTGCGTTCCTGCACTCGCTCCTCTGCCACACACACATGCTGCGTTCCTGCACTCGTTCCTCTGCCACACACACATGCTGCGTTCCTGCACTCGTTCCTCTGCCACACACACATGTTGCGTTCCTGCACTCGCTCCTCTGCCACACACACATGCTGCGTTTCTGCACTCGCTCCTCTGCCACACACACATGCTGCGTTCCTGCACTCGCTCCTCTGCAACACACACATGCTGCGTTCCTGCACTCGTTCCTCTGCCACACACACATGCTGCGTTCCTGCACTCGCTCCTCTGCCACACACACATGCTGCGTTCCTGCACTCGTTCCTCTGCCACACACACACATGCTGCGTTCCTGCACTCGTTCCTCTGCCACACACACATGCTGCGTTCCTGCACTCGCTCCTCTGCCACACACACATGCTGCGTTCCTGCACTCACTCCTCTGCCACACACACGCTGCGTTCCTGCACTCGCTCCTCTGCCACACACACATGCTGCATTCCTGCACTCGCTCCTCTGCCACACACACATGCTGCGTTCCTGCACTCACTCCTCTGCCACACACACATGCTGCGTTCCTGCACTCGTTCCTCTGCCACATACACATGCTGCGTTCCTGCACTCGCTCCTCTGCCACACACACATGCTGCGTTCCTGCACTCGCTCCTCTGCCACACACACACGCTGCGTTCCTGCACTCGTTCCTCTGCCACACACACATGCTGCGTTCCTGCACTCGCTCCTCTGCCGCACACACACGCACGCTGCGTTCCTGCACTCGCTCCTCTGCCACACACACATGCTGCGTTCCTGCACTTGCTCCTCTGCCACACACACACGCTGCGTTCCTGCACTCACTCCTCTGCCACACACACATGCTGCGTTCCTGCACTCGTTCCTCTGCCACATACACATGCTGCGTTCCTGCACTCGCTCCTCTGCCACACACACACGCTGCGTTCCTGCACTCACTCCTCTGCCACACACACATGCTGCGTTCCTGCACTCGTTCCTCTGCCACATACACATGCTGCGTTCCTGCACTCGTTCCTCTGCCACACACACATGCTGCGTTCCTGCACTCGTTCCTCTGCCACACACACATGCTGCGTTCCTGCACTCGCTCCTCTGCCACACACACATGCTGCGTTTCTGCACTCGCTCCTCTGCCACACACACATGCTGCGTTCCTGCACTCGCTCCTCTGCCACACACACATGCTGCGTTCCTGCACTCGTTCCTCTGCCACACACACATGCTGCGATCCTGCACTCGTTCCTCTGCCACACACACACATGCTGCGTTCCTGCACTCGTTCCTCTGCCACACACACATGCTGCGTTCCTGCACTCGCTCCTCTGCCACACACACATGCTGCGTTCCTGCACTCGCTCCTCTGCCACACACACATGCTGCGTTCCTGCACTCGTTCCTCTGCCACATACACATGCTGCGTTCCTGCACTCGCTCCTCTGCACACACACATGCTGCGTTCCTGCACTCGCTCCTCTGCCACACACACACGCTGCGTTCCTGCACTCGTTCCTCTGCCACACACACATGCTGCGTTCCTGCACTCGCTCCTCTGCCGCACACACACGCACGCTGCGTTCCTGCACTCGCTCCTCTGCCACACACACATGCTGCGTTCCTGCACTCACTCCTCTGCCACACACACACGCTGCGTTCCTGCACTCACTCCTCTGCCACACACACATGCTGCGTTCCTGCACTCGTTCCTCTGCCACATACACATGCTGCGTTCCTGCACTCGTTCCTCTGCCACATACACATGCTGCGTTCCTGCACTCGTTCCTCTGCCACACACACATGCTGCGTTCCTGCACTCGCTCCTCTGCCACACACACATGCTGCGTTCCTGCACTCGTTCCTCTGCCACACGCACATGCTGCGTTCCTGCACTCGTTCCTCTGCCACACGCACATGCTGCGTTCCTGCACTCACTCCTCTGCCACACACACATGCTGCGTTCCTGCACTCGTTCCTCTGCCACACGCACATGCTGCGTTCCTGCACTCGCTCCTCTGCCACACACACACGCTGCGTTCCTGCACTCGTTCCTCTGCCACACACACATGCTGCGTTCCTGCACTCGCTCCTCTGCCACACACACATGCTGCGTTCCTGCACTCGTTCCTCTGCCACACACACATGCTGCGTTCCTGCACTCGCTCCTCTGCCACACACACATGCTGCGTCCCTGCACTCGTTCCTCTGCCACACACACATGCTGCGTTTCTGCACTCGCTCCTCTGCCATACACACATGCTGCGTTCCTGCACTCGCTCCTCTGCCACACACACATGCTGCGTTCCTGCACTCGCTCCTCTGCCACACACACATGCTGCGTTCCTGCACTCGCTCCTCTGCCACACACACATGCTGCGTTCCTGCACTCGTTCCTCTGCCACACGCACATGCTGCGTTCCTGCACTCGTTCCTCTGCCACACGCACATGCTGCGTTCCTGCACTCGTTCCTCTGCCACACGCACATGCTGCGTTCCTGCACTCGTTCCTCTGCCACACACACACGCTGCGTTCCTGCACTCGTTCCTCTGCCACACACACATGCTGCGTTCCTGCACTCGTTCCTCTGCCACACACACATGCTGCGTTCCTGCACTCGTTCCTCTGCCACACACACATGCTGCGTTCCTGCACTCGTTCCTCTGCCACACACACATGCTGCGTTCCTGCACTCGTTCCTCTGCCACACACACGCTGCGTTCCTGCACTCGTTCCTCTGCCACACACACATGCTGCGTTCCTGCACTCGCTCCTCTGCCACACACACATGCTGCGTTCCTGCACTCGCTCCTCTGCCACACACACACGCACGCTGCGTTCCTGCACTCGCTCCTCTGCCACACACACACGCACGCTGCGTTCCTGCACTCGCTCCTCTGCCACACACACATGCTGCGTTCCTGCACTCGCTCCTCTGCCACACACACATGCTGCGTTCCTGCACTCGTTCCTCTGCCACACACACATGCTGCGTTCCTGCACTCGCTCCTCTGCCACACACACATGCTGCGTTCCTGCACTCGCTCCTCTGCCACACACACATGCTGCGTTCCTGCACTCGTTCCTCTGCCACACACACATGCTGCGTTCCTGCACTCGTTCCTCTGCCACACACACACATGCTGCGTTCCTGCACTCGTTCCTCTGCCACACACACATGCTGCGTTCCTGCACTCGCTCCTCTGCCACACACACACACGCTGCGTTCCTGCACTCGCTCCTCTGCCACACACACACATGCTGCGTTCCTGCACTCGTTCCTCTGCCACACACACATGCTGCGTTCCTGCACTCGTTCCTCTGCCACACACACAAACTGCGTTCCTGCACTCGCTCTCTGCCACACACACATGCTGTGTTCCTGCACTCGCTCCTCTGCCACACACACATGCTGCGTTCCTGCACTCGCTCCTCTGAACACCTCTGGAGGAAATCTCACACTTTTACAGACTTCCTTTACTACAAATGTATGCTGTCCTGTTTCAACTCTGCCCTCTCTCTGGCTAAACAAACCTACTTTTCTCAACTAATCAACACGCACAAGTCTAACCACGCCGACTCTTCTCTGTCTTTGACTCCCTACTCAGACCACGCTCAAAATAGAAACAAAAAGAGAACTGCGCAAATAATAACAAAATGACAAACTACACAGACAGAAATTTACCTAAACAAAAAACTCTATACTCTCCCTGCAGCTGGCCCAAAGACTTTTTACCCAAAAAGTCAAATGTATGCACAGGAGATGGGGGATGGACCTACAGCGCATAGGAGAGATAAAAAGACAAAAGAGAAACCATAGTGTACTCTGAATAAAGTACAATGGAGCCCTACTATAGAACCTCACTTACAGAATAATAAATGAAAACGCGCAGAAGAATGAGATCTTAGCTGTTCACATGCTGCGTTCCTGCACTCGTTCCTCTGCCACACACACATGCTGCGTTCCTGCACTCGTTCCTCTGCCACACACACATGCTGCGTTCCTGCACTCGCTCCTCTGCCACACACACATGCTGCGTTCCTGCACTCGTTCCTCTGCCACACACACACATGCTGCGTTCCTGCACTCGTTCCTCTGCCACACACACATGCTGCGTTCCTGCACTCGTTCCTCTGCCACACACACACGCTGCGTTCCTGCACTCGTTCCTCTGCCACACACACATGCTGCGTTCCTGCACTCGTTCCTCTGCCGCACACACATGCTGCGTTCCTTCACTCGCTCCTCTGCCACACACACATGCTGCGTTCCTGCACTCGTTCCTCTGCCACACACACATGCTGCGTTCCTGCACTCGCTCCTCTGCCACACACACACGCTGCGTTCCTGCACTCGTTCCTCTGCCACACGCACATGCTGCGTTCCTGCACTCGCTCCTCTGCCACACACACATGCTGCGTTCCTGCACTCGCTCCTCTGCCACACACACATGCTGCGTTCCTGCACTCGTTCCTCTGCCACACGTACATGCTGCGTTCCTGCACTCGTTCCTCTGCCACACGCACATGCTGCGTTCCTGCACTCGTTCCTCTGCCACACGCACATGCTGCGTTCCTGCACTCGTTCCTCTGCCACACACACACGCTGCGTTCCTGCACTCGCTCCTCTGCCACACACACATGCTGCGTTCCTGCACTCGTTCCTCTGCCACACACACATGCTGCATTCCTGCACTCGTTCCTCTGCCACACACACATGCTGCGTTCCTGCACTCGCTCCTCTGCCACACACACATGCTGCGTTCCTGCACTCGTTCCTCTGCCACACACACATGCTGCGTTCCTGCACTCGTTCCTCTGCCACACACACATGCTGCGTTCCTGCACTCGCTCCTCTGCCACACACACATGCTGCGTTCCTGCACTTGTTCCTCTGCCACACACACATGCTGCGTTCCTGCACTCGTTCCTCTGCCACACACACATGCTGCGTTCCTGCACTCGTTCCTCTGCCACACACACATGCTGCATTCCTGCACTCGTTCCTCTGCCACACACACATGCTGCGTTCCTGCACTCGCTCCTCTGCCACACACACATGCTACGTTCCTGCACTTGTTCCTCTGCCACACACACATGCTGCGTTCCTGCACTCACTCCTCTGCCACACACACATGCTGCGTTCCTGCACTCGTTCCTCTGCCACACGCACATGCTGCGTTCCTGCACTCGTTCCTCTGCCACACACACATGCTGCATTCCTGCACTCGTTCCTCTGCCACACACACATGCTGCGTTCCTGCACTCGCTCCTCTGCCACACACACATGCTACGTTACTGCACTTGTTCCTCTGCCACACACACATGCTGCGTTCCTGCACTCGCTCCTCTGCCACACACACATGCTGCGTTCCTGCACTCGCTCCTCTGCCACACACACACGCACGCTGCGTTCCTGCACTCGCTCCTCTGCCACACACACATGCTGCGTTCCTGCACTCGCTCCTCTGCCACACACACATGCTGCGTTCCTACACTCGTTCCTCTGCCACACACACATGCTGCGTTCCTGCACTCGCTCCTCTGCCACACACACATGCTGCGTTCCTGCACTCGCTCCTCTGCCACACACACATGCTGCGTTCCTGCACTCGTTCCTCTGCAACACACACATGCTGCGTTCCTGCACTCGCTCCTCTGCCACACACATGCTGCGTTCCTGCACTCACTCCTCTGCCACACACACATGCTGCGTTCCTGCACTCGTTCCTCTGCCACACACACATGCTGCGTTCCTGCACTCGTTCCTCTGCCACACACACACATGCTGCGTTCCTGCACTCGTTCCTCTGCCACACACACATGCTGCGTTCCTGCACTCGTTCCTCTGCCACACACACATGCTGCGTTCCTGCACTCGTTCCTCTGCCACACACACATACTGCGTTCCTGCACTCGCTCTCTGCCACACACACATGCTGCGTTCCTGCACTCGCTCCTCTGAACACCTCTGGAGGAAATCTCACACTTTTACAGACTTCCTTTACTACAAATGTATGCTGTCCTGTTTCAACTCTGCCCTCTCTCTGGCTAAACAAACCTACTTTTCTCAACTAATCAACACGCACAAGTCTAACCACGCCGACTCTTCTCTGTCTTTGACTCCCTACTCAGACCACGCTCAAAATAGAAACAAAAAGAGAACTGCGCAAATAATAACAAAATGACAAACTACACAGACAGAAATTTACCTAAACAAAAAACTCTATACTCTCCCTGCAGCTGGCCCAAAGACTTTTTACCCAAAAAGTCAAATGTATGCACAGGAGATGGGGGATGGACCTACAGCGCATAGGAGAGATAAAAAGACAAAAGAGAAACCATAGTGTACTCTGAATAAAGTACAATGGAGCCCTACTATAGAACCTCACTTACAGAATAATAAATGAAAACGCGCAGAAGAATGAGATCTTAGCTGTTCACATGCTGCGTTCCTGCACTCGCTCCTCTGCCACACACACATGCTGCGTTCCTGCACTCGTTCCTCTGCCACACACACATGCTGCGTTCCTGCACTCGCTCCTCTGCCACACACACATGCTGCGTTCCTGCACTCGTTCCTCTGCCAGACACACATGCTGCGTTCCTGCACTCGTTCCTCTGCCACACACACATGCTGCGTTCCTGCACTCGCTCCTCTGCCACACACACATGCTGTGTTCCTGCACTCGTTCCTCTGCAACACACACATGCTGCGTTCCTGCACTCGCTCCTCTGCCACACACACATGCTGCGTTCCTGCACTCGCTCCTCTGCCACACACACATGCTGCGTTCCTGCACTCGTTCCTCTGCCACACACACACATGCTGCGTTCCTGCACTCGTTCCTCTGCCACACACACACATGCTGCGTTCCTGCACTCGTTCCTCTGCCACACACACATGCTGCGTTCCTGCACTCGTTCCTCTGCCACACACACATGCTGCGTTCCTGCACTCGTTCCTCTGCCACACACACATACTGCGTTCCTGCACTCGCTCTCTGCCACACACACATGCTGCGTTCCTGCACTCGCTCCTCTGAACACCTCTGGAGGAAATCTCACACTTTTACAGACTTCCTTTACTACAAATGTATGCTGTCCTGTTTCAACTCTGCCCTCTCTCTGGCTAAACAAACCTACTTTTCTCAACTAATCAACACGCACAAGTCTAACCACGCCGACTCTTCTCTGTCTTTGACTCCCTACTCAGACCACGCTCAAAATAGAAACAAAAAGAGAACTGCGCAAATAATAACAAAATGACAAACTACACAGACAGAAATTTACCTAAACAAAAAACTCTATACTCTCCCTGCAGCTGGCCCAAAGACTTTTTACCCAAAAAGTCAAATGTATGCACAGGAGATGGGGGATGGACCTACAGCGCATAGGAGAGATAAAAAGAAAAAAGAGAAACCATAGTGTACTCTGAATAAAGTACAATGGAGCCCTACTATAGAACCTCACTTACAGAATAATAAATGAAAACGCGCAGAAGAATGAGATCTTAGCTGTTCACATGCTGCGTTCCTGCACTCGCTCCTCTGCCACACACACATGCTGCGTTCCTGCACTCACTCCTCTGCCACACACACATGCTGCGTTCCTGCACTCGCTCTCTGCCACACACACATGCTGCGTTCCTGCACTCGTTCCTCTGCCACACACACATGCTGCGTTCCTGCACTCGCTCCTCTGCCACACACACATGCTGCGTTCCTGCACTCACTCCTCTGCCACACACACATGCTGCGTTCCTGCACTCGTTCCTCTGCCACATACACATGCTGCGTTCCTGCACTCGTTCCTCTGCCACACACACATGCTGCGTTCCTGCACTCGCTCCTCTGCCACACACACATGCTGCGTTCCTGCACTCGTTCCTCTGCCACACACACATGCTGCGTTCCTGCACTCGCTCCTCTGCCACACACACATGCTGCGTTCCTGCACTCGTTCCTCTGCCAGACACACATGCTGCGTTCCTGCACTAGTTCCTCTGCCACACACACATGCTGCGTTCCTGCACTCGCTCCTCTGCCACACACACATGCTGCGTTCCTGCACTCGTTCCTCTGCAACACACACATGCTGCGTTCCTGCACTCGCTCCTCTGCCACACACACATGCTGCGTTCCTGCACTCGCTCCTCTGCCACACACACATGCTGCGTTCCTGCACTCGTTCCTCTGCCACACACACATGCTGCGTTCCTGCACTTGTTCCTCTGCCACACACACACATGCTGCGTTCCTGCACTCGCTCCTCTGCCACACACACATGCTGCGTTCCTGCACTCGTTCCTCTGCCACACACACATGCTGCGTTCCTGCACTCGCTCCTCTGCCACACACTCATGCTGCGTTCCTGCACTCGCTCCTCTGCCACACACACATGCTGCATTCCTGCACTCGTTCCTCTGCCACACACACATGCTGCGTTCCTGCACTCGCTCCTCTGCCACACACACATGCTGCGTTCCTGCACTCGTTCCTCTGCCACACACACATGCTGCATTCCTGCACTCGCTCCTCTGCCACACACACATGCTGCGTTCCTGCACTCGCTCCTCTGCCACACACACATGCTGCGTTCCTGCACTCGTTCCTCTGCCACACACACATGCTGCGTTCCTGCACTCGTTCCTCTGCCACACGCACATGCTGCGTTCCTGCACTCGTTCCTCTGCCACACGCACATGTTGCGTTCCTGCACTCGTTCCTCTGCCACACACACACGCTGCGTTCCTGCACTCGTTCCTCTGCCACACACACATGCTGCATTCCTGCACTCGTTCCTCTGCCACACACACATGCTGCGTTCCTGCACTCGCTCCTCTGCCACACACACATGCTGCGTTCCTGCACTCGCTCCTCTGCCACACACACATGCTGCGTTCCTGCACTCGCTCCTCTGCCACACACACACGCACGCTGCGTTCCTGCACTCGCTCCTCTGCCACACACACATGCTGCGTTCCTGCACTCGCTCCTCTGCCACACACACATGCTGCATTCCTGCACTCGTTCCTCTGCCACACACACACGCTGCGTTCCTGCACTCGCTCCTCTGCCACACACACATGCTGCGTTCCTGCACTCGTTCCTCTGCCACACACACATGCTGCGTTCCTGCACTCGCTCCTCTGCCACACACACATGCTGCGTTCCTGCACTCGCTCCTCTGCCACACACACATGCTGCGTTCCTGCACTCGTTCCTCTGCAACACACACATGCTGCGTTCCTGCACTCGCTCCTCTGCCACACACATGCTGCGTTCCTGCACTCGCTCCTCTGCCACACACACATGCTGCGTTCCTGCACTCGTTCCTCTGCCACACACACATGCTGCGTTCCTGCACTCGTTCCTCTGCCACACACACACATGCTGCGTTCCTGCACTCGTTCCTCTGCCACACACACATGCTGCGTTCCTGCACTCGTTCCTCTGCCACACACACATACTGCGTTCCTGCACTCGCTCTCTGCCACACACACATGCTGCGTTCCTGCACTCGCTCCTCTGAACACCTCTGGAGGAAATCTCACACTTTTACAGACTTCCTTTACTACAAATGTATGCTGTCCTGTTTCAACTCTGCCCTCTCTCTGGCTAAACAAACCTACTTTTCTCAACTAATCAACACGCACAAGTCTAACCACGCCGACTCTTCTCTGTCTTTGACTCCCTACTCAGACCACGCTCAAAATAGAAACAAAAAGAGAACTGCGCAAATAATAACAAAATGACAAACTACACAGACAGAAATTTACCTAAACAAAAAACTCTATACTCTCCCTGCAGCTGGCCCAAAGACTTTTTACCCAAAAAGTCAAATGTATGCACAGGAGATGGGGGATGGACCTACAGCGCATAGGAGAGATAAAAAGACAAAAGAGAAACCATAGTGTACTCTGAATAAAGTACAATGGAGCCCTACTATAGAACCTCACTTACAGAATAATAAATGAAAACGCGCAGAAGAATGAGATCTTAGCTGTTCACATGCTGCGTTCCTGCACTCGCTCCTCTGCCACACACACATGCTGCGTTCCTGCACTCACTCCTCTGCCACACACACATGCTGCGTTCCTGCACTCGTTCCTCTGCCACATACACATGCTGCGTTCCTGCACTCGTTCCTCTGCCACACACACATGCTGCGTTCCTGCACTCGCTCCTCTGCCACACACACATGCTGCGTTCCTGCACTCGTTCCTCTGCCACACACACATGCTGCGTTCCTGCACTCGCTCCTCTGCCACACACACATGCTGCGTTCCTGCACTCGTTCCTCTGCCAGACACACATGCTGCGTTCCTGCACTCGTTCCTCTGCCACACACACATGCTGCGTTCCTGCACTCGCTCCTCTGCCACACACACATGCTGTGTTCCTGCACTCGTTCCTCTGCAACACACACATGCTGCGTTCCTGCACTCGCTCCTCTGCCACACACACATGCTGCGTTCCTGCACTCGCTCCTCTGCCACACACACATGCTGCGTTCCTGCACTCGTTCCTCTGCCACACACACACATGCTGCGTTCCTGCACTCGTTCCTCTGCCACACACACACATGCTGCGTTCCTGCACTCGTTCCTCTGCCACACACACATGCTGCGTTCCTGCACTCGTTCCTCTGCCACACACACATGCTGCGTTCCTGCACTCGTTCCTCTGCCACACACACATACTGCGTTCCTGCACTCGCTCTCTGCCACACACACATGCTGCGTTCCTGCACTCGCTCCTCTGAACACCTCTGGAGGAAATCTCACACTTTTACAGACTTCCTTTACTACAAATGTATGCTGTCCTGTTTCAACTCTGCCCTCTCTCTGGCTAAACAAACCTACTTTTCTCAACTAATCAACACGCACAAGTCTAACCACGCCGACTCTTCTCTGTCTTTGACTCCCTACTCAGACCACGCTCAAAATAGAAACAAAAAGAGAACTGCGCAAATAATAACAAAATGACAAACTACACAGACAGAAATTTACCTAAACAAAAAACTCTATACTCTCCCTGCAGCTGGCCCAAAGACTTTTTACCCAAAAAGTCAAATGTATGCACAGGAGATGGGGGATGGACCTACAGCGCATAGGAGAGATAAAAAGAAAAAAGAGAAACCATAGTGTACTCTGAATAAAGTACAATGGAGCCCTACTATAGAACCTCACTTACAGAATAATAAATGAAAACGCGCAGAAGAATGAGATCTTAGCTGTTCACATGCTGCGTTCCTGCACTCGCTCCTCTGCCACACACACATGCTGCATTCCTGCACTCGCTCCTCTGCCACACACACATGCTGCGTTCCTGCACTCGCTCTCTGCCACACACACATGCTGCGTTCCTGCACTCGTTCCTCTGCCACATACACATGCTGCGTTCCTGCACTCGTTCCTCTGCCACACACACATGCTGCGTTCCTGCACTCGCTCCTCTGCCACACACACATGCTGCGTTCCTGCACTCGTTCCTCTGCCACACACACATGCTGCGTTCCTGCACTCGCTCCTCTGCCACACACACATGCTGCGTTCCTGCACTCGTTCCTCTGCCACACACACATGCTGCGTTCCTGCACTCGCTCCTCTGCCACACACACATGCTGCGTTCCTGCACTCGCTCCTCTGCCACACACACATGCTGCATTCCTGCACTCGTTCCTCTGCCACACACACATGCTGCGTTCCTGCACTCGCTCCTCTGCCACACACACATGCTGCGTTCCTGCACTCGTTCCTCTGCCACACACACATGCTGCATTCCTGCACTCGCTCCTCTGCCACACACACATGCTGCGTTCCTGCACTCGCTCCTCTGCCACACACACATGCTGCGTTCCTGCACTCGTTCCTCTGCCACACACACATGCTGCGTTCCTGCACTCGTTCCTCTGCCACACGCACATGCTGCGTTCCTGCACTCGTTCCTCTGCCACACGCACATGCTGCGTTCCTGCACTCGTTCCTCTGCCACACACACACGCTGCGTTCCTGCACTCGTTCCTCTGCCACACACACATGCTGCATTCCTGCACTCGTTCCTCTGCCACACACACATGCTGCGTTCCTGCACTCGCTCCTCTGCCACACACACATGCTGCGTTCCTGCACTCGCTCCTCTGCCACACACACATGCTGCGTTCCTGCACTCGCTCCTCTGCCACACACACACGCACGCTGCGTTCCTGCACTCGCTCCTCTGCCACACACACATGCTGCGTTCCTGCACTCGCTCCTCTGCCACACACACATGCTGCATTCCTGCACTCGTTCCTCTGCCACACACACACGCTGCGTTCCTGCACTCGCTCCTCTGCCACACACACATGCTGCGTTCCTGCACTCGTTCCTCTGCCACACACACATGCTGTGTTCCTGCACTCGCTCCTCTGCCACACACACATGCTGCGTTCCTGCACTCGCTCCTCTGCCACACACACATGCTGCGTTCCTGCACTCGTTCCTCTGCCACACACACATGCTGCGTTCCTGCACTCGTTCCTCTGCCACACGCACATGCTGCGTTCCTGCACTCGTTCCTCTGCCACACGCACATGCTGCGTTCCTGCACTCGTTCCTCTGCCACACACACACGCTGCGTTCCTGCACTCGTTCCTCTGCCACACACACATGCTGCATTCCTGCACTCGTTCCTCTGCCACACACACATGCTGCGTTCCTGCACTCGCTCCTCTGCCACACACACATGCTGCGTTCCTGCACTCGCTCCTCTGCCACACACACATGCTGCGTTCCTGCACTCGCTCCTCTGCCACACACACACGCACGCTGCGTTCCTGCACTCGCTCCTCTGCCACACACACATGCTGCGTTCCTGCACTCGCTCCTCTGCCACACACACATGCTGCATTCCTGCACTCGTTCCTCTGCCACACACACACGCTGCGTTCCTGCACTCGCTCCTCTGCCACACACACATGCTGCGTTCCTGCACTCGTTCCTCTGCCACACACACATGCTGCGTTCCTGCACTCGCTCCTCTGCCACACACACATGCTGCGTTCCTGCACTCGCTCCTCTGCCACACACACATGCTGCGTTCCTGCACTCGTTCCTCTGCAACACACACATGCTGCGTTCCTGCACTCGCTCCTCTGCCACACACATGCTGCGTTCCTGCACTCGCTCCTCTGCCACACACACATGCTGCGTTCCTGCACTCGTTCCTCTGCCACACACACATGCTGCGTTCCTGCACTCGTTCCTCTGCCACACACACACATGCTGCGTTCCTGCACTCGTTCCTCTGCCACACACACATGCTGCGTTCCTGCACTCGTTCCTCTGCCACACACACATGCTGCGTTCCTGCACTCGTTCCTCTGCCACACACACATACTGCGTTCCTGCACTCGCTCTCTGCCACACACACATGCTGCGTTCCTGCACTCGCTCCTCTGAACACCTCTGGAGGAAATCTCACACTTTTACAGACTTCCTTTACTACAAATGTATGCTGTCCTGTTTCAACTCTGCCCTCTCTCTGGCTAAACAAACCTACTTTTCTCAACTAATCAACACGCACAAGTCTAACCACGCCGACTCTTCTCTGTCTTTGACTCCCTACTCAGACCACGCTCAAAATAGAAACAAAAAGAGAACTGCGCAAATAATAACAAAATGACAAACTACACAGACAGAAATTTACCTAAACAAAAAACTCTATACTCTCCCTGCAGCTGGCCCAAAGACTTTTTACCCAAAAAGTCAAATGTATGCACAGGAGATGGGGGATGGACCTACAGCGCATAGGAGAGATAAAAAGACAAAAGAGAAACCATAGTGTACTCTGAATAAAGTACAATGGAGCCCTACTATAGAACCTCACTTACAGAATAATAAATGAAAACGCGCAGAAGAATGAGATCTTAGCTGTTCACATGCTGCGTTCCTGCACTCGCTCCTCTGCCACACACACATGCTGCATTCCTGCACTCGCTCCTCTGCCACACACACATGCTGCGTTCCTGCACTCGCTCTATGCCACACACACATGCTGCGTTCCTGCACTCGTTCCTCTGCCACATACACATGCTGCGTTCCTGCACTCGCTCCTCTGCCACACACACATGCTGCGTTCCTGCACTCGTTCCTCTGCCACACACACATGCTGCGTTCCTGCACTCGTTCCTCTGCCACACGCACATGCTGCGTTCCTGCACTCGCTCCTCTGCCACACACACGCTGCGTTCCTGCACTCGTTCCTCTGCCACACACACATGCTGCGTTCCTGCACTCGCTCCTCTGCCACACACACATGCTGCGTTCCTGCACTCGTTCCTCTGCCACACACACATGCTGCGTTCCTGCACTCGCTCCTCTGCCACACACACATGCTGCGTCTCTGCACTCGTTCCTCTGCCACACACACATGCTGCGTTTCTGCACTCGCTCCTCTGCCATACACACATGCTGCGTTCCTGCACTCGCTCCTCTGCCACACACACATGCTGCGTTCCTGCACTCGCTCCTCTGCCACACACACATGCTGCGTTCCTGCACTCGCTCCTCTGCCACACACACATGCTGCGTTCCTGCACTCGTTCCTCTGCCACACGCACATGCTGCGTTCCTGCACTCGTTCCTCTGCCACACGCACATGCTGCGTTCCTGCACTCGTTCCTCTGCCACACGCACATGCTGCGTTCCTGCACTCGTTCCTCTGCCACACACACACGCTGCGTTCCTGCACTCGTTCCTCTGCCACACACACATGCTGCGTTCCTGCACTCGTTCCTCTGCCACAAACACATGCTGCGTTCCTGCACTCGTTCCTCTGCCACACACACATGCTGCGTTCCTGCACTCGTTCCTCTGCCACACACACATGCTGCGTTCCTGCACTCGTTC
This sequence comes from Ascaphus truei, assembly GCF_040206685.1. Lineage (NCBI taxonomy): Eukaryota > Metazoa > Chordata > Amphibia > Anura > Ascaphidae > Ascaphus > Ascaphus truei. The sequence continues at coordinate 4,324,231 of NC_134499.1, forward strand.
CTCTGCCACACACACGCTGCGTTCCTGCACTCGTTCCTCTGCCACACACACATGCTGCGTTCCTGCACTCGTTCCTCTGCCACATACACATGCTGCTTCCTGCACTCGTTCCTCTGCCACACACACATGCTGCGTTCCTGCACTCGCTCCTCTGCCACACACACATGCTGCGTTCCTGCACTCGCTCCTCTGCCACACACACACGCACGCTGCGTTCCTGCACTCGCTCCTCTGCCACACACACACGCACGCTGCGTTCCTGCACTCGCTCCTCTGCCACACACACATGCTGCGTTCCTGCACTCGCTCCTCTGCCACACACACATGCTGCGTTCCTGCACTCGTTCCTCTGCCACACACACATGCTGCGTTCCTGCACTCGCTCCTCTGCCACACACACATGCTGCGTTCCTGCACTCGCTCCTCTGCCACACACACATGCTGCGTTCCTGCACTCGTTCCTCTGCCACACACACATGCTGCGTTCCTGCACTCGTTCCTCTGCCACACACACACATGCTGCGTTCCTGCACTCGTTCCTCTGCCACACACACATGCTGCGTTCCTGCACTCGTTCCTCTGCCACACACACATGCTGCGTTCCTGCACTCGTTCCTCTGCCACACACACATGCTGCGTTCCTGCACTCGTTCCTCTGCCACACACACATGCTGCGTTCCTGCACTCGTTCCTCTGCCACACACACATGCTGCGTTCCTGCACTCGTTCCTCTGCCACACACACATGCTGCGTTCCTGCACTCGTTCCTCTGCCACACACACATACTGCGTTCCTGCACTCGCTCTCTGCCACACACACATGCTGTGTTCCTGCACTCGCTCCTCTGCCACACACACATGCTGCGTTCCTGCACTCGCTCCTCTGAACACCTCTGGAGGAAATCTCACACTTTTACAGACTTCCTTTACTACAAATGTATGCTGTCCTGTTTCAACTCTGCCCTCTCTCTGGCTAAACAAACCTACTTTTCTCAACTAATCAACACGCACAAGTCTAACCACGCCGACTCTTCTCTGTCTTTGACTCCCTACTCAGACCACGCTCAAAATAGAAACAAAAAGAGAACTGCGCAAATAATAACAAAATGACAAACTACACAGACAGAAATTTACCTAAACAAAAAACTCTATACTCTCCCTGCAGCTGGCCCAAAGACTTTTTACCCAAAAAGTCAAATGTATGCACAGGAGATGGGGGATGGACCTACAGCGCATAGGAGAGATAAAAAGACAAAAGAGAAACCATAGTGTACTCTGAATAAAGGACAATGGAGCCCTACTATAGAACCTCACTTACAGAATAATAAATGAAAACGCGCAGAAGAATGAGATCTTAGCTGTTCACATGCTGCGTTCCTGCACTCGTTCCTCTGCCACACACACATGCTGCGTTCCTGCACTCGTTCCTCTGCCACACACACATGCTGCGTTCCTGCACTCGCTCCTCTGCCACACACACATGCTGCGTTCCTGCACTCGTTCCTCTGCCACACACACACATGCTGCGTTCCTGCACTCGTTCCTCTGCCACACACACATGCTGCGTTCCTGCACTCGTTCCTCTGCCACACACACACGCTGCGTTCCTGCACTCGTTCCTCTGCCACACACACATGCTGCGTTCCTGCACTCGTTCCTCTGCCGCACACACATGCTGCGTTCCTTCACTCGCTCCTCTGCCACACACACATGCTGCGTTCATTCACTCGTTCCTCTGCCACACACACATGCTGCGTTCCTGCACTCGCTTCTCTGCCACACACACATGCTGCGTTCCTGCACTCGCTCCTCTGCCACACACACACGCTGCGTTCCTGCACTCGTTCCTCTGCCACACGCACATGCTGCGTTCCTGCACTCGCTCCTCTGCCACACACACATGCTGCGTTCCTGCACTCGCTCCTCTGCCACACACACATGCTGCGTTCCTGCACTCGTTCCTCTGCCACACGTACATGCTGCGTTCCTGCACTCGTTCCTCTGCCACACGCACATGCTGCGTTCCTGCACTCGTTCCTCTGCCACACGCACATGCTGCGTTCCTGCACTCGTTCCTCTGCCACACACACACGCTGCGTTCCTGCACTCGCTCCTCTGCCACACACACATGCTGCGTTCCTGCACTCGTTCCTCTGCCACACACACATGCTGCATTCCTGCACTCGTTCCTCTGCCACACACACATGCTGCGTTCCTGCACTCGCTCCTCTGCCACACACACATGCTGCGTTCCTGCACTCGTTCCTCTGCCACACACACATGCTGCGTTCCTGCACTCGTTCCTCTGCCACACACACATGCTGCGTTCCTGCACTCGCTCCTCTGCCACACACACATGCTGCGTTCCTGCACTTGTTCCTCTGCCACACACACATGCTGCGTTCCTGCACTCGTTCCTCTGCCACACACACATGCTGCGTTCCTGCACTCGTTCCTCTGCCACACACACATGCTGCATTCCTGCACTCGTTCCTCTGCCACACACACATGCTGCGTTCCTGCACTCGCTCCTCTGCCACACACACATGCTACGTTCCTGCACTTGTTCCTCTGCCACACACACATGCTGCGTTCCTGCACTCACTCCTCTGCCACACACACATGCTGCGTTCCTGCACTCGTTCCTCTGCCACACACACATGCTGCGTTCCTGCACTCGTTCCTCTGCCACACACACATACTGCGTTCCTGCACTCGCTCTCTGCCACACACACATGCTGCGTTCCTGCACTCGCTCCTCTGAACACCTCTGGAGGAAATCTCACACTTTTACAGACTTCCTTTACTACAAATGTATGCTGTCCTGTTTCAACTCTGCCCTCTCTCTGGCTAAACAAACCTACTTTTCTCAACTAATCAACACGCACAAGTCTAACCACGCCGACTCTTCTCTGTCTTTGACTCCCTACTCAGACCACGCTCAAAATAGAAACAAAAAGAGAACTGCGCAAATAATAACAAAATGACAAACTACACAGACAGAAATTTACCTAAACAAAAAACTCTATACTCTCCCTGCAGCTGGCCCAAAGACTTTTTACCCAAAAAGTCAAATGTATGCACAGGAGATGGGGGATGGACCTACAGCGCATAGGAGAGATAAAAAGACAAAAGAGAAACCATAGTGTACTCTGAATAAAGTACAATGGAGCCCTACTATAGAACCTCACTTACAGAATAATAAATGAAAACGCGCAGAAGAATGAGATCTTAGCTGTTCACATGCTGCGTTCCTGCACTCGCTCCTCTGCCACACACACATGCTGCGTTCCTGCACTCACTCCTCTGCCACACACACATGCTGCGTTCCTGCACTCGTTCCTCTGCCACATACACATGCTGCGTTCCTGCACTCGTTCCTCTGCCACACACACATGCTGCGTTCCTGCACTCGCTCCTCTGCCACACACACATGCTGCGTTCCTGCACTCGTTCCTCTGCCACACACACATGCTGCGTTCCTGCACTCGCTCCTCTGCCACACACACATGCTGCGTTCCTGCACTCGTTCCTCTGCCAGACACACATGCTGCGTTCCTGCACTCGTTCCTCTGCCACACACACATGCTGCGTTCCTGCACTCGCTCCTCTGCCACACACACATGCTGTGTTCCTGCACTCGTTCCTCTGCAACACACACATGCTGCGTTCCTGCACTCGCTCCTCTGCCACACACACATGCTGCGTTCCTGCACTCGCTCCTCTGCCACACACACATGCTGCGTTCCTGCACTCGTTCCTCTGCCACACACACACATGCTGCGTTCCTGCACTCGTTCCTCTGCCACACACACACATGCTGCGTTCCTGCACTCGTTCCTCTGCCACACACACATGCTGCGTTCCTGCACTCGTTCCTCTGCCACACACACATGCTGCGTTCCTGCACTCGTTCCTCTGCCACACACACATACTGCGTTCCTGCACTCGCTCTCTGCCACACACACATGCTGCGTTCCTGCACTCGCTCCTCTGAACACCTCTGGAGGAAATCTCACACTTTTACAGACTTCCTTTACTACAAATGTATGCTGTCCTGTTTCAACTCTGCCCTCTCTCTGGCTAAACAAACCTACTTTTCTCAACTAATCAACACGCACAAGTCTAACCACGCCGACTCTTCTCTGTCTTTGACTCCCTACTCAGACCACGCTCAAAATAGAAACAAAAAGAGAACTGCGCAAATAATAACAAAATGACAAACTACACAGACAGAAATTTACCTAAACAAAAAACTCTATACTCTCCCTGCAGCTGGCCCAAAGACTTTTTACCCAAAAAGTCAAATGTATGCACAGGAGATGGGGGATGGACCTACAGCGCATAGGAGAGATAAAAAGAAAAAAGAGAAACCATAGTGTACTCTGAATAAAGTACAATGGAGCCCTACTATAGAACCTCACTTACAGAATAATAAATGAAAACGCGCAGAAGAATGAGATCTTAGCTGTTCACATGCTGCGTTCCTGCACTCGCTCCTCTGCCACACACACATGCTGCATTCCTGCACTCGCTCCTCTGCCACACACACATGCTGCGTTCCTGCACTCGCTCTCTGCCACACACACATGCTGCGTTCCTGCACTCGTTCCTCTGCCACATACACATGCTGCGTTCCTGCACTCGCTCCTCTGCCACACACACATGCTGCGTTCCTGCACTCGTTCCTCTGCCACACACACATGCTGCGTTCCTGCACTCGCTCCTCTGCCACACACACATGCTGCGTTCCTGCACTCGTTCCTCTGCCACACACACATGCTGCGTTCCTGCACTCGCTCCTCTGCCACACACACATGCTGCGTTCCTGCACTCGCTCCTCTGCCACACACACATGCTGCATTCCTGCACTCGTTCCTCTGCCACACACACATGCTGCGTTCCTGCACTCGCTCCTCTGCCACACACACATGCTGCGTTCCTGCACTCGTTCCTCTGCCACACACACATGCTGCATTCCTGCACTCGCTCCTCTGCCACACACACATGCTGCGTTCCTGCACTCGCTCCTCTGCCACACACACATGCTGCGTTCCTGCACTCGTTCCTCTGCCACACACACATGCTGCGTTCCTGCACTCGTTCCTCTGCCACACGCACATGCTGCGTTCCTGCACTCGTTCCTCTGCCACACGCACATGCTGCGTTCCTGCACTCGTTCCTCTGCCACACACACACGCTGCGTTCCTGCACTCGTTCCTCTGCCACACACACATGCTGCATTCCTGCACTCGTTCCTCTGCCACACACACATGCTGCGTTCCTGCACTCGCTCCTCTGCCACACACACATGCTGCATTCCTGCACTCGCTCCTCTGCCACACACACATGCTGCGTTCCTGCACTCGCTCCTCTGCCACACACACACGCACGCTGCGTTCCTGCACTCGCTCCTCTGCCACACACACATGCTGCGTTCCTGCACTCGCTCCTCTGCCACACACACATGCTGCATTCCTGCACTCGTTCCTCTGCCACACACACACGCTGCGTTCCTGCACTCGCTCCTCTGCCACACACACATGCTGCGTTCCTGCACTCGTTCCTCTGCCACACACACATGCTGTGTTCCTGCACTCGCTCCTCTGCCACACACACATGCTGCGTTCCTGCACTCGCTCCTCTGCCACACACACATGCTGCGTTCCTGCACTCGTTCCTCTGCAACACACACATGCTGCGTTCCTGCACTCGCTCCTCTGCCACACACATGCTGCGTTCCTGCACTCGCTCCTCTGCCACACACACATGCTGCGTTCCTGCACTCGTTCCTCTGCCACACACACATGCTGCGTTCCTGCACTCGTTCCTCTGCCACACACACACATGCTGCGTTCCTGCACTCGTTCCTCTGCCACACACACATGCTGCGTTCCTGCACTCGTTCCTCTGCCACACACACATGCTGCGTTCCTGCACTCGTTCCTCTGCCACACACACATACTGCGTTCCTGCACTCGCTCTCTGCCACACACACATGCTGCATTCCTGCACTCGCTCCTCTGAACACCTCTGGAGGAAATCTCACACTTTTACAGACTTCCTTTACTACAAATGTATGCTGTCCTGTTTCAACTCTGCCCTCTCTCTGGCTAAACAAACCTACTTTTCTCAACTAATCAACACGCACAAGTCTAACCACGCCGACTCTTCTCTGTCTTTGACTCCCTACTCAGACCACGCTCAAAATAGAAACAAAAAGAGAACTGCGCAAATAATAACAAAATGACAAACTACACAGACAGAAATTTACCTAAACAAAAAACTCTATACTCTCCCTGCAGCTGGCCCAAAGACTTTTTACCCAAAAAGTCAAATGTATGCACAGGAGATGGGGGATGGACCTACAGCGCATAGGAGAGATAAAAAGACAAAAGAGAAACCATAGTGTACTCTGAATAAAGTACAATGGAGCCCTACTATAGAACCTCACTTACAGAATAATAAATGAAAACGCGCAGAAGAATGAGATCTTAGCTGTTCACATGCTGCGTTCCTGCACTCGCTCCTCTGCCACACACACATGCTGCGTTCCTGCACTCACTCCTCTGCCACACACACATGCTGCGTTCCTGCACTCGTTCCTCTGCCACATACACATGCTGCGTTCCTGCACTCGTTCCTCTGCCACACACACATGCTGCATTCCTGCACTCGCTCCTCTGCCACACACACATGCTGCGTTCCTGCACTCGTTCCTCTGCCACACACACATGCTGCGTTCCTGCACTCGCTCCTCTGCCACACACACATGCTGCGTTCCTGCACTCGTTCCTCTGCCAGACACACATGCTGCGTTCCTGCACTCGTTCCTCTGCCACACACACATGCTGCGTTCCTGCACTCGCTCCTCTGCCACACACACATGCTGTGTTCCTGCACTCGTTCCTCTGCAACACACACATGCTGCGTTCCTGCACTCGCTCCTCTGCCACACACACATGCTGCGTTCCTGCACTCGCTCCTCTGCCACACACACATGCTGCGTTCCTGCACTCGTTCCTCTGCCACACACACACATGCTGCGTTCCTGCACTCGTTCCTCTGCCACACACACACATGCTGCGTTCCTGCACTCGTTCCTCTGCCACACACACATGCTGCGTTCCTGCACTCGTTCCTCTGCCACACACACATGCTGCGTTCCTGCACTCGTTCCTCTGCCACACACACATACTGCGTTCCTGCACTCGCTCTCTGCAACACACACATGCTGCGTTCCTGCACTCGCTCCTCTGAACACCTCTGGAGGAAATCTCACACTTTTACAGACTTCCTTTACTACAAATGTATGCTGTCCTGTTTCAACTCTGCCCTCTCTCTGGCTAAACAAACCTACTTTTCTCAACTAATCAACACGCACAAGTCTAACCACGCCGACTCTTCTCTGTCTTTGACTCCCTACTCAGACCACGCTCAAAATAGAAACAAAAAGAGAACTGCGCAAATAATAACAAAATGACAAACTACACAGACAGAAATTTACCTAAACAAAAAACTCTATACTCTCCCTGCAGCTGGCCCAAAGACTTTTTACCCAAAAAGTCAAATGTATGCACAGGAGATGGGGGATGGACCTACAGCGCATAGGAGAGATAAAAAGAAAAAAGAGAAACCATAGTGTACTCTGAATAAAGTACAATGGAGCCCTACTATAGAACCTCACTTACAGAATAATAAATGAAAACGCGCAGAAGAATGAGATCTTAGCTGTTCACATGCTGCGTTCCTGCACTCGCTCCTCTGCCACACACACATGATGCATTCCTGCACTCGCTCCTCTGCCACACACACATGCTGCGTTCCTGCACTCGCTCTCTGCCACACACACATGCTGCGTTCCTGCACTCGTTCCTCTGCCACATACACATGCTGCGTTCCTGCACTCGTTCCTCTGCCACACACACATGCTGCGTTCCTGCACTCGCTCCTCTGCCACACACACATGCTGCGTTCCTGCACTCGTTCCTCTGCCACACACACATGCTGCGTTCCTGCACTCGCTCCTCTGCCACACACACATGCTGCGTTCCTGCACTCGTTCCTCTGCCACACACACATGCTGCGTTCCTGCACTCGCTCCTCTGCCACACACACATGCTGCGTTCCTGCACTCGCTCCTCTGCCACACACACATGCTGCATTCCTGCACTCGTTCCTCTGCCACACACACATGCTGCGTTCCTGCACTCGCTCCTCTGCCACACACACATGCTGCGTTCCTGCACTCGTTCCTCTGCCACACACACATGCTGCATTCCTGCACTCGCTCCTCTGCCACACACACATGCTGCGTTCCTGCACTCGCTCCTCTGCCACACACACATGCTGCGTTCCTGCACTCGTTCCTCTGCCACACACACATGCTGCGTTCCTGCACTCGTTCCTCTGCCACACGCACATGCTGCGTTCCTGCACTCGTTCCTCTGCCACACGCACATGCTGCGTTCCTGCACTCGTTCCTCTGCCACACACACACGCTGCGTTCCTGCACTCGTTCCTCTGCCACACACACATGCTGCGTTCCTGCACTCGTTCCTCTGCCACACACACATGCTGCGTTCCTGCACTCGCTCCTCTGCCACACACACATGCTGCGTTCCTGCACTCGCTCCTCTGCCACACACACATGCTGCGTTCCTGCACTCGCTCCTCTGCCACACACACACGCACGCTGCGTTCCTGCACTCGCTCCTCTGCCACACACACATGCTGCGTTCCTGCACTCGCTCCTCTGCCACACACACATGCTGCATTCCTGCACTCGTTCCTCTGCCACACACACACGCTGCGTTCCTGCACTCGCTCCTCTGCCACACACACATGCTGCGTTCCTGCACTCGTTCCTCTGCCACACACACATGCTGTGTTCCTGCACTCGCTCCTCTGCCACACACACATGCTGCGTTCCTGCACTCGCTCCTCTGCCACACACACATGCTGCGTTCCTGCACTCGCTCCTCTGCCACACACACATGCTGCGTTCCTGCACTCGTTCCTCTGCCACACACACATGCTGCGTTCCTGCACGCGTTCCTCTGCCACACACACATGCTGCGTTCCTGCACTCGTTCCTCTGCCACACACACATACTGCGTTCCTGCACTCGCTCTCTGCCACACACACATGCTGCGTTCCTGCACTCGCTCCTCTGAACACCTCTGGAGGAAATCTCACACTTTTACAGACTTCCTTTACTACAAATGTATGCTGTCCTGTTTCAACTCTGCCCTCTCTCTGGCTAAACAAACCTACTTTTCTCAACTAATCAACACGCACAAGTCTAACCACGCCGACTCTTCTCTGTCTTTGACTCCCTACTCAGACCACGCTCAAAATAGAAACAAAAAGAGAACTGCGCAAATAATAACAAAATGACAAACTACACAGACAGAAATTTACCTAAACAAAAAACTCTATACTCTCCCTGCAGCTGGCCCAAAGACTTTTTACCCAAAAAGTCAAATGTATGCACAGGAGATGGGGGATGGACCTACAGCGCATAGGAGAGATAAAAAGAAAAAAGAGAAACCATAGTGTACTCTGAATAAAGTACAATGGAGCCCTACTATAGAACCTCACTTACAGAATAATAAATGAAAACGCGCAGAAGAATGAGATCTTAGCTGTTCACATGCTGCGTTCCTGCACTCGCTCCTCTGCCACACACACATGCTGCGTTCCTGCACTCACTTCTCTGCCACACACACATGCTGCGTTCCTGCACTCGCTCTCTGCCACACACACATGCTGCGTTCCTGCACTCGTTCCTCTGCCACACACACATGCTGCGTTCCTGCACTCGCTCCTCTGCCACACACACATGCTGCGTTCCTGCACTCACTCCTCTGCCACACACACATGCTGCGTTCCTGCACTCGTTCCTCTGCCACATACACATGCTGCGTTCCTGCACTCGTTCCTCTGCCACACACACATGCTGCGTTCCTGCACTCGCTCCTCTGCCACACACACATGCTGCGTTCCTGCACTCGTTCCTCTGCCACACACACATGCTGCGTTCCTGCACTCGCTCCTCTGCCACACACATGCTGCGTTCCTGCACTCGTTCCTCTGCCAGACACACATGCTGCGTTCCTGCACTAGTTCCTCTGCCACACACACATGCTGCGTTCCTGCACTCGCTCCTCTGCCACACACACATGCTGCGTTCCTGCACTCGTTCCTCTGCAACACACACATGCTGCGTTCCTGCACTCGCTCCTCTGCCACACACACATGCTGCGTTCCTGCACTCGCTCCTCTGCCACACACACATGCTGCGTTCCTGCACTCGTTCCTCTGCCACACACACATGCTGCGTTCCTGCACTTGTTCCTCTGCCACACACACACATGCTGCGTTCCTGCACTCGTTCCTCTGCCACACACACATGCTGCGTTCCTGCACTCGTTCCTCTGCCACACACACATGCTGCGTTCCTGCACTCGTTCCTCTGCCACACACACATACTGCGTTCCTGCACTCGCTCTCTGCCACACACACATGCTGCGTTCCTGCACTCGCTCCTCTGAACACCTCTGGAGGAAATCTCACACTTTTACAGACTTCCTTTACTACAAATGGTAGAAACAAAGGGTGAACTGCGCTCTAATAATCGTGATTAGTGTTATAATGTGATATTAATGTGATATTAATATAATAAAAACCTGTTACTTAATTGGTGAGGATATGCTGCTATATTCAAGGAATGGCTCCACAGACCAGAGCTAGAAATACAAAGACAAAAGAAAACAGCGCAAAAAACCTCATAGTGTAGTATATAAAAAATTATATTGTGGTAAAACAGGTGAGTATTGCACGTACATCAAATTCAATAGTTACTAGCAGTACATGTTTTGGACATGTTACCAGTCAGCAACAGATGGTGGGTAAAGATCACCGGATGGCTCCCCTTCTCCTCTCCCGTTTCGTTCAGGATGCCGTGATGCAGGGCAGCAGCCCCTCAGCATGAGTACAGCAGTCCGGTGGAATACAGCTGTCTCTCCACGTGTAAACCGTGGCTGTTTGCGGTAGGAGCAGGCTCTCAGTCACTGACTTCAGGCGTGCGTCTGCACGTGTGGCGTCTGCTTGCAGCGCGCTTCGGATGACGTCATCAAGCGGCGCCGATCACTCTGCAGTCTCAGCCAGCCACGGAAGTTAGATGGCATAGATTGCATTAACGGAGATGGGGCTAGGTGACAGGGATCCCTGACGAAGTACCTTTGAAGTACGAAACGCGTTGGATAAGAGGGCGCATTCTGATACTACCTGCAGTGTGCCAGTACCCTATTTCTGTCACCTAGCCCCATCTCCGTTAATGCAATCTATGCCATCTAACTTCCGTGGCTGGCTGAGACTGCAGAGTGATCGGCGCCGCTTGATGACGTCATCCGAAGCGCGCTGCAAGCAGACGCCACACGTGCAGACGCACGCCTGAAGTCAGTGACTGAGAGCCTGCTCCTACCGCAAACAGGCACGGTTTACACGTGGAGAGACAGCTGTATTCCACCGGACTGCTGTACTCATGCTGAGGGGCTGCTGCCCTGCATCACGGCATCCTGAACGAAACGGGAGAGGAGAAGGGGAGCCATCCGGTGATCTTTACCCACCATCTGTTGCTGACTGGTAACATGTCCAAAACATGTACTGCTAGTAACTATTGAATTTGATGTACGTGCAATACTCACCTGTTTTACCACAATATAATTTTTTATATACTACACTATGAGGTTTTTTGCGCTGTTTTCTTTTGTCTTTGCTTTACTACAAATGTATGCTGTCCTGTTTCAACTCTGCCCTCTCTCTGGCTAAACAAACCTACTTTTCTCAACTAATCAACACGCACAAGTCTAACCACGCCGACTCTTCTCTGTCTTTGACTCCCTACTCAGACCACGCTCAAAATAGAAACAAAAAGAGAACTGCGCAAATAATAACAAAATGACAAACTACACAGACAGAAATTTACCTAAACAAAAAACTCTATACTCTCCCTGCAGCTGGCCCAAAGACTTTTTACCCAAAAAGTCAAATGTATGCACAGGAGATGGGGGATGGACCTACAGCGCATAGGAGAGATAAAAAGACAAAAGAGAAACCATAGTGTACTCTGAATAAAGTACAATGGAGCCCTACTATAGAACCTCACTTACAGAATAATAAATGAAAACGCGCAGAAGAATGAGATCTTAGCTGTTCACATGCTGCGTTCCTGCACTCGTTCCTCTGCCACACACACACATGCTGCGTTCCTGCACTCGCTCCTCTGCCACACACACATGCTGCGTTCCTGCACTCGCTCCTCTGCCACACACACATGCTGCGTTCCTGCACTCGCTCCTCTGCCACACACACATGCTGCGTTCCTGCACTCGCTCCTCTGCCACACACACATGCTGCGTTCCTGCACTTGCTCCTCTGCCACACACACATGCTGCGTTCCTGCACTCACTCCTCTGCCACACACACATGCTGCGTTCCTGCACTCGTTCCTCTGCCACATACACATGCTGCGTTCCTGCACTCGTTCCTCTGCCTCACACACATGCTGCGTTCCTGCACTCGCTCCTCTGCCACACACACATGCTGCGTTCCTGCACTCGTTCCTCTGCCACACACACATGCTGCGTTCCTGCACTCGCTCCTCTGCCACACACACATGCTGCGTTCCTGCACTCGTTCCTCTGCCAGACACACATGCTGCGTTCCTGCACTCGTTCCTCTGCCACACACACATGCTGCGTTCCTGCACTCGCTCCTCTGCCACACACACATGCTGCGTTCCTGCACTCGCTCCTCTGCCACACACACATGCTGCGTTCCTGCACTCGTTCCTCTGCCACACACACATGCTGCGTTCCTGCACTCGTTCCTCTGCCACACGCACATGCTGCGTTCCTGCACTCGTTCCTCTGCCACACGCACATGCTGCGTTCCTGCACTCGTTCCTCTGCCACACACACACGCTGCGTTCCTGCACTCGTTCCTCTGCCACACACACATGCTGCATTCCTGCACTCGTTCCTCTGCCACACACACATGCTGCGTTCCTGCACTCGCTCCTCTGCCACACACACATGCTGCGTTCCTGCACTCGCTCCTCTGCCACACACACATGCTGCATTCCTGCACCTGCTCCTCTGCCACACACACACGCACGCTGCGTTCCTGCACTCGCTCCTCTGCCACACACACATGCTGCGTTCCTGCACTCGCTCCTCTGCCACACACACATGCTGCATTCCTGCACTCGTTCCTCTGCCACACACACACGCTGCGTTCCTGCACTCGCTCCTCTGCCACACACACATGCTGCGTTCCTGCACTCGTTCCTCTGCCACACACACATGCTGCGTTCCTGCACTCGCTCCTCTGCCACACACACATGCTGCGTTCCTGCACTCGCTCCTCTGCCACACACACATGCTGCGTTCCTGCACTCGTTCCTCTGCCACACACACATGCTGCGTTCCTGCACGCGTTCCTCTGCCACACACACATGCTGCGTTCCTGCACTCGTTCCTCTGCCACACACACATGCTGCGTTCCTGCACTCGTTCCTCTGCCACACACACATGCTGCGTTCCTGCACGCGTTCCTCTGCCACACACACATGCTGCGTTCCTGCACTCGTTCCTCTGCCACACACACATACTGCGTTCCTGCACTCGCTCTCTGCCACACACACATGCTGCGTTCCTGCACTCGCTCCTCTGAACACCTCTGGAGGAAATCTCACACTTTTACAGACTTCCTTTACTACAAATGTATGCTGTCCTGTTTCAACTCTGCCCTCTCTCTGGCTAAACAAACCTACTTTTCTCAACTAATCAACACGCACAAGTCTAACCACGCCGACTCTTCTCTGTCTTTGACTCCCTACTCAGACCACGCTCAAAATAGAAACAAAAAGAGAACTGCGCAAATAATAACAAAATGACAAACTACACAGACAGAAATTTACCTAAACATAAAACTCTATACTCTCCCTGCAGCTGGCCCAAAGACTTTTTACCCAAAAAGTCAAATGTATGCACAGGAGATGGGGGATGGACCTACAGCGCATAGGAGAGATAAAAAGACAAAAGAGAAACCATAGTGTACTCTGAATAAAGTACAATGGAGCCCTACTATAGAACCTCACTTACAGAATAATAAATGAAAACGCGCAGAAGAATGAGATCTTAGCTGTTCACATGCTGCGTTCCTGCACTCGCTCCTCTGCCACACACACATGCTGCGTTCCTGCACTCACTCCTCTGCCACACACACATGCTGCGTTCCTGCACTCGTTCCTCTGCCACATACACATGCTGCGTTCCTGCACTCGTTCCTCTGCCACACACACATGCTGCGTTCCTGCACTCGCTCCTCTGCCACACACACATGCTGCATTCCTGCACTCGTTCCTCTGCCACACACACATGCTGCGTTCCTGCACTCGCTCCTCTGCCACACACACATGCTGCGTCCCTGCACTCGTTCCTCTGCCACACACACATGCTGCGTTCCTGCACTCGCTCCTCTGCCACACACACATGCTGCGTTCCTGCACTCGCTCCTCTGCCACACACACATGCTGCGTTCCTGCACTCGTTCCTCTGCCACACACACATGCTGCGTTCCTGCACTCGCTCCTCTGCCACACACACATGCTGCGTTCCTGCACTCGTTCCTCTGCCACACACACATGCTGCGTTCCTGCACTCGCTCCTCTGCCACACACACATGCTGCGTTCCTGCACTCGCTCCTCTGCCACACACACATGCTGCGTTCCTGCACTCGTTCCTCTGCCACACGCACATGCTGCGTTCCTGCACTCGTTCCTCTGCCACACGCACATGCTGCGTTCCTGCACTCGTTCCTCTGCCACACGCACATGCTGCGTTCCTGCACTCGTTCCTCTGCCACACACACACGCTGCGTTCCTGCACTCGTTCCTCTGCCACACATACACGCTGCATTCCTGCACTCGTTCCTCTGCCACACACACATGCTGCATTCCTGCACTCGTTCCTCTGCCACACACACGCTGCGTTCCTGCACTCGCTCCTCTGCCACACACATGCTGCGTTCCTGCACTCGCTCCCCTGCCACACACACGCTGCGTTCCTGCACTCGCTCCTCTGCCACACACACATGCTGCGTTCCTGCACTCGCTCCTCTGCCACACACACACGCTGCGTTCCTGCACTCGTTCCTCTGCCACACACACATGCTGCGTTCCTGCACTCGCTCCTCTGCCACACACACATGCTACGTTCCTGCACTTGTTCCTCTGCCACACACACATGCTGCGTTCCTGCACTCGCTCCTCTGCCACACACACGCTGCGTTCCTGCACTCGCTCCTCTGCCACACACACGCTGCGTTCCTGCACTCGCTCCTCTGCCACACACACACGCTGCGTTCCTGCACTCGCTCCTCTGCCACACACACATGCTACGTTCCTGCACTTGTTCCTCTGCCACACACACATGCTGCGTTCCTGCACTCGCTCCTCTGCCACACACATGCTGCGTTCCTGCACTCGCTCCTCTGCCACACACACACGCACGCTGCGTTCCTGCACTCGCTCCTCTGCCACACACACATGCATCGTTCCTGCACTCGCTCCTCTGCCACACACACATGCTGCGTTCCTGCACTCGTTCCTCTGCCACACACACATGCTGCGTTCCTGCACTCGCTCCTCTACCACACACACATGCTGCGTTCCTGCACTCGTTCCTCTGCCACACACACATGCTGCGTTCCTGCACTCGCTCCACTGCCACACACACATGCTGCGTTCCTGCACTCGCTCCTCTGCCACACACACATGCTGCGTTCCTGCACTCGTTCCTCTGCCACACACACATGCTGCGTTCCTGCACTCGTCATCTGCCACACACACATGCTGCGTTCCTGCACTCGCTCCTCTGCCACACACACATACTGCGTTCCTGCACTCGCTCTCTGCCACACACACATGCTGCGTTCCTGCACTCGCTACTCTGCCACACACACATGCTACGTTCCTGCACTTGTTCCTCTGCCACACACACATGCTGCGTTCCTGCACTCGCTCCTCTGCCACACACACATGCTGCGTTCCTGCACTCGCTCCTCTGCCACACACATGCTGCGTTCCTGCACTCGCTCCTCTGCCACACACACACGCACGCTGCGTTCCTGCACTCGCTCCTCTGCCACACACACATGCTGCGTTCCTGCACTCGCTCCTCTGCCACACACACATGCTGCGTTCCTGCACTCGTTCCTCTGCCACACACACATGCTGCGTTCCTGCACTCGCTCCTCTGCCACACACACATGCTGCGTTCCTGCACTCGTTCCTCTGCCACACACACATGCTGCGTTCCTGCACTCGTTCCTCTGCCACACACACATGCTGCGTTCCTGCACTCGCTCCTCTGCCACACACACATACTGCGTTCCTGCACTCGCTCTCTGCCACACACACATGCTGCGTTCCTGCACTCGCTCCTCTGCCACACACACATGCTGCGTTCCTGCACTCGTTCCTCTGCCACACGCACATGCTGCGTTCCTGCACTCGTTCCTCTGCCACACGCACATGCTGCGTTCCTGCACTCGTTCCTCTGCAACACACACATGCTGCGTTCCTGCACTCGTTCCTCTGCCACACACACGCTGCGTTCCTGCACTCGCTCCTCTGCCACACACACATGCTGCGTTCCTGCACTCGCTCCTCTGCCACACACACATGCTGCGTTCCTGCACTCGTTCCTCTGCCACACACACATTCTGCGTTCCTGCACTCGCTCCTCTGCCACACACACATGCTGCGTTCCTGCACTCGCTCCTCTGAACACCTCTGGAGGAAATCTCACACTTTTACAGACTTCCTTTACTACAAATGTATGCTGTCCTGTTTCAACTCTGCCCTCTCTCTGGCTAAACAAACCTACTTTTCTCAACTAATCAACACGCACAAGTCTAACCACGCCGACTCTTCTCTGTCTTTGAATCCCTACTCAGACCACGCTCAAAATAGAAACAAAAAGAGAACTGCGCAAATAATAACAAAATGACAAACTACACAGACAGAAATTTACCTAAACAAAAAACTCTATACTCTCCCTGCAGCTGGCCCAAAGACTTTTTACCCAAAAAGTCAAATGTATGCACAGGAGATGGGGGATGGACCTACAGCGCATAGGAGAGATAAAAAGAAAAAAGAGAAACCATAGTGTACTCTGAATAAAGTACAATGGAGCCCTACTATAGAACCTCACTTACAGAATAATAAATGAAAACGCGCAGAAGAATGAGATCTTAGCTGTTCATTTGTTTTCCTGAAAAGATACACTTCATCCCCTTTAGTTAGGCTCCCTTCACAATCCAACTGCTGGGCTCACCACAATTCCAAAGTTTTCTCCCAGATTTGTTCAGAGAGATAATAGGATAAGGAAAAGAGAGAAGGTACCAATGTACAAAGAATTTATTATATAACACATAAAAAAGGATATGTTCCACAGCTCGGCCCCGCACACGTCAGAAAGCAGTTCCTCTGAAATTGTTAAATCACGTTAACAGATTCTCCTGCATATCACAGTGACAGTTCTCTGTACTGGCCTCACGTGACTATCCACCGATAGGCACAGATGCTGGGCATTTCACAGAGACGTCCTGTGTCCTTCTCGTCCGTTGCCCCCGTGCGCTCGGATCACTTCCGCGTCACGTGGTGCAACTACTTGCATTTCTCGCGAGATTACAGCATGAGAACTGTCCTCTGTTTGATCCGACTGCAAGCATACCCCTGAGGAAGCCAGACTGGTGAAACTGGTCGGGTTAATGTGAGTGTGGAGCCCAAGAGTGGTCCCCAGAGAGCAAGCAGCTGTCAGATCTAACACTGCTCACTCCACTGAAACAGCCCTCACTAAAATAACTAATGACCTCCTGTCACGGTAGTGCTGCCCGCAGACCAGACCCGTCCCTTTACTGAGGTGGGACGTATAGTAACACGCACCCGCAGCAGAGGAAACATGTCCGGAGTGTGGTAGTTTGCACAGCCAGGCCAAGAGACTAGCAAGAGTATCAGAGGTACCTGCCGGGTTCGGAGATAGAAGGATCGTAGTAGGTGCTGAAGACGAGGGTCGAAGAAGAGAGAGGTCCGGGAGGTCGAAGTTCAAGCCGAGATCGAGGGACGAGAGAAGCAGCATAGTGATGAGGAAGCCGGGGTCAAGAGCCAGGGGAGGAGTCGTAAGCCAAGCCGGGTCAAAACCTGAGAAGCACAATAACAAGCAAGAGGATATTCACACCAGGTAAGCAGTAGCTATGCAGAGCAATGATTCCAGGGAAGGACTGGGGTAATAAAGGTGTGGGAGCCAATCAGAGAGGTAGGTGGAGCAGTGGTGTGCCGTGGAGCGTAAATTGATAGGTGTGCGCTGTGATCCTGAAGCGGCATCAGCTGTGAAGCAGAGGGGCGTGAGTACGGCTGGAGTGCATGCTGGGGGTGTGACGGAGCTGCCAGTGCAGTGAATAAATTATAGACCGTCCCGCGCGCGTCCCGGCCAACATGGCGGCCGCGTGTGTCAGCGTCGGCTGACACGTAGGCTGCCTGCGGAGGGGATACCGCTGGGAGGGAGAAGGCGAAGCAGAAACAGCCCCTTAAAGAGGTAAGGAGGGGTTGTTAGAGAAATACACAAAAGACACAGCGCACAACGCTCATAGTGCATTAAAAATTATATTTAAACAACCATTCAATAAGGTAAGTATTGTGCGTACATTAAAGAAAATTTAAACAAGCATGTCAGGGGTTATGTTACCCGTGCACCACACAGAACGCCAGATCAGATGTCACCAGTGGTATTGGAAGCAGTTCCTCGATCTCCCGGTTCCAAGTGGGTATGTACAGAGCCCTGCTTCCTACACCTCCATGCTGCCAAAGTCAGAGGTCATTACACTCTGCTCATACTACTCGACCTCTCTGCAGCATTTGATACTGTGAACCACCCTTTTCTCCTTCACATTCTCCTAGGTGACCTAATCACATCTCTTGGGTTCAAATATAGGGTGACCAGATTTTGAAAATGAAAAACCGGGACACACAAAAAAATTATTAATACAACAAATAACATTACTAAAAATGAATATTATAATGATATTTATCTAATAGTGTCACCATTGATACTGTTATTATTCATTATACCTCTTCCCATTCTCTCTCTACCTTCTCCGACAGCAGGGCCGCCAACAGAAATTATGCCCCTCCCCCCCAAAAAAATCTACTCGCCCAACCAAAAAATCTGCTCACCACATAGCCCCCACACCTACCCACACACTTTAAAAAAGAAATTTACTAAATTCCTAGTTAGAACTAATAACAGGATTCGTTTTTTACATAACAGTTTATTTATTGTATTACACTTATACTTTACTTCAATTAGTTCTTTTTACATATTTACTTACCTGATCTGCAGTCCCTCAAGGTACTACTGGAGGGGAGGTGTTCCCTACCTGTCTTCCGATGTCTTCCGTGTGAAACTTGAGAGTCAGATCTGGAAGAAAGCAGTATAGGTTATTTCGGTGTAGGTATATGGCAGTTAAGATAAGATAAGAGAGAGAGAGAGTGGGAGTCAGAGAGAGAGTGGGAGACAGAGAGAGAGTGGGAGAGTGGGAGACAGAGAGAGAGAGTGGGAGAGTGGGAGACAGAGAGAGAGCGGGAGACATAGAGAGACAGAGAGAGACAGAGAGGGTGGGAGAGAGACATAGACAGACAGAGAGAGACAGAGAGAGAAAGACACAGAGAGAGAGACACAGAGAGAGAAAGAGACAGAGAGAGAACGAGAGAGAGAGAGAGTGGGAGAAACAGAGAGGGTGGGAGAGAGACAGAGAGAGACAGAGACACAGAGAGAGAGAGACAGAGAGAGAGAGACAGAGAGAGAGACAGAGACACAGAGAGAGAGAGAGAGAGAGAGAGAGAGAAGGTGACAGAGAGATAGGGTGACAGAGAGAGAGTGTGGGTGAGAGGGTGGTTGACTGACTCACACTTGGGTGGGTGACTGACTGACACTTGGGTGGGCCCCGACTCACCAGGCCCAGGACGCCAACACAGACAGACCCCCCTGTTGGCAGCCCTGTCTCCCATTCTCTCTCTACTTCCCCCCCATTTTCTCTCACCTCCCCCCATTCTCTCTCCCCCTATTTTCTCCCTCTCCCTTCCCTCCCCCCATTCTCTCCCTTCCCACCCCCATTCCCCTCTATTCTCTCTCTCCCCCACCCATCTCCCTCTCACCCCTCCATTCTCTCTCCCCCCCATTTTCTCTCTGACCTGCACAGACACACACAGCCACTGACCTACAGTCACTCACACACAGACCAACACAGACACTGACCATGCACAGACACCCACACAGACAGGCCTGCACAGACACACAGCTACTGCTGGCCTGCACAGCCACACAGCCACACACAGCCACTGACACACACACACCACACACACACGCACAGATATACACACCCACACAGATACACACACAGACACACACCGACACACACACACTGATACACACACACACACACACACACACTGATACACACATACTGATTCACACACACACACACTGACACACACACACACACACACACAGATACACACATACTGATTCACACACACACACACACACACACACACACACACACACACACACACACACACACACACACACACACACACACACACACACACACACACACACACACACTGATACACACACACACACACACACACACACACACACACACACTGATACACACTGATACACACACACACACACACAGATACACACACAGATACACACACAGATACACACACACACTGATACACACATACACACTGATACACACACACACACACACTGATACACACACAGACTAATACACACGCACACTGATAGACACACACACACTGATAGACACACACACACACACACTGTGGAGTACAGAGGCAGCACGAATGCGAGTGACTGGATGGGGGGTGGGGGGAAAGAGAGGAAAGGTGGCGATCCGAGCAGGCAGCTGCTCCCCGCCTCCCCCTGCAACCACCACCCGCCCGCCAGCGGCAGCGACCGGGCACCCCCACTGCCCGCCCTCGCGCCCATCTCATGCACCAAGGGGACGGGGAGAAAGGGGACCGGGGGGAAGGGAGCACCAGGAGGACAGGAGGCAAAAGGTGGAGCACCAGGAGGGCAGGAGGTAAAGGTACGACCCCCCCGCCCGCCGCCATCTCCTATCACCCCGGGTGGGCAGCCATGGGGAGCCAAGGCAGAAGGGACACACACACCGCGCAGCCACCACTGCCCACCCTCGTGCCCATCTCCTGCAACAAGGGGACGGGGGGAAGGGAGCACCAGGAGAGGCAAAGGTACAACTCCCACAGCCACCGGAGGAGCAAGGAGTGGGAAGACACCCCCACTCACCGTGTGCTCTACGCAAAGTGGAAGCCCCGCCCCCGGCACCCTCTGACCTGCAGCCAATCCCCTGCGGCCTGGCCGGCATTCTAAGCCCCGCCCCCGGCATCTTCCTTCAACCAATCCCCCCCCCCCCCCCGGCAGCACTCATTCACATTCTACAGTACAGTACATAAAAAATACTTACCGGCCGCCGCATCCGCCTCATCGCCACCGCCTCGCTGCATACCGGGACCAGGGTCAAAAACTGGGACATTTCCGGGACGGCCCGGCAACCGGGACAGGAGAGAAAAAACCAGGACTGTCCCGTCAAAACCGGGACGTCTGGTGACCCTATTCAAATACCACCTCTATGCTGACGACACACAAGTTTATTTTTCGACCCCTGACCTTACACCTGCTGTACAGACCAAAGTTTCTGAATGTCTTTCTGCGATATCATCCTGGATGGCCCTCCGCCGACTCAACTTAACATGGCAAAAACAGAGCTCCTCATACTTCCTCCCAAACCTGGCCCTACTACCTCCTTCCACATTACTGTTGGAAGTTCAATCATACACACAGTAGCACAAGCCCAATGCCTAGGGGTCACACTTGACTCCTCTTTCCCTTTCTCCTTTCACATTCAAAATGTATCTCAAACCTGTCACTTTTTCCTTCCGCAATAACACAAAGATACGCCCTTTGCTCTGTTGCTCGACTGCTAAAACTCTGACGCACTCTCATTTTCTCCCGTCTCGATTACTGTAACCTCCTGCTGTCTGGCCTACCTGCCTCTCACCTGTCTCCCCTAAAATCTATCCTAAACGCTGCTGCCAAAATCACTCTACTCTTTCCTAAATCTTTCTCAGCGTCTCCCCTCCTGAAATCCCTCTCCTGGCTTCCAATCAAATCCCGCATCTCACACTCAATTCTCCTCCTCACTTTTAAAGCTTGACACTCTTCTGCTTCTCCTTACATCTCAGCCCTAATTTCTCGCTATGCACCATCCCGACTCTTGCGTTTCGCTCAAGGATGTCTTCTCTCTACGCCTTTGTATCTAAAGCCCTCTCCCGCCTTAAACCTTTCTAACTGACTTCTCCACACCTCTGGAATGCTCTTCCCCTCATTACCTGACGAGCACCCTCTCTATCCACCTTTAAGACCCACCTTAAAACACACCTTCTCATATGAGTAGCTCCGTGGCTAACACTATACACCTGTTACATAAAGCTTGGTGCCCTGCAGACACACTTACCAATATGCCCTCCTACTGTATCTGTATGTTCTCCCTACCAATTAGATTGTAAGCTCTTCGGAGCAGGGACTCCTTTTCCTAAATGTTACTTTTATGGCTGAAGCACTTATTCCCATGATCTGTTATTTGTTATTTATATGATGGTCACGTGTATTACTGCGGTGACGCGCTATGTACATTAATGGCGCTATATAAATAAAGACATACATACATACCTCCTGTGCGAGGACATAGTTTCTGAGAAGTTAGGGGCTCCCGCACCCCACGAGGACACACTCTCCTCCCGAATGAGCTAGCTCCCAGCGACACACAAATTTTGCACTAGGATTATACTACTTGCACGTGAGGGACCGCATAGACTCGCGCACGCCTGCTGCCCCAACAATGTGTGAACTGGGCTTCAAGCGATTGGGGAGGCAATGGAGAGGCGTGGCGGCCGCGTCATGAAACAGGTTCACCCTCATTGGCTGAACCACTCACGTGACTCGGACGTCACGTGGCCGCGCTTGACAAGACAATTCTTTTTGTATTTTCAAAACACGGTCGCACCATCGCGCTCCGTCAAGCGCGGGCGCACTAGGGGCGGCCTCATAGGCATTATGCAATTTGTGCTTGTCGCGCTGACTATAATCTCAGCCTAACAGGTTTTACGACAAGGATCTTGTGAATTTTGTTTTTTCATACTTGCAATTTTTAACTATATAATAAATTGTGTATGTACGCATTCTCTTTTTGTTTGTCAAATCAACAAATAAGTTAATTCAATGTAACTGTAGTTTTAAGTTTGCATAATTTTGAAATTATCTATATAATGTAACTATCCACTAGAATTCTTTTGGGCACGATGGAGTGTTAGAAAACCTTGTGTTCTCTCTTTTTGTTAGTACCACTCCAATAGTTTTTTCAGCACCCTTTTTAAAAAATATTGTTCTGCTTAAGTTATTTTCTATTATATTCTCACAATCCAGGTGTGAGCACAAAGGGAAAAAGATAACAACACGAGAAATGTAAGTGCAGATGATAATGCAAAGATGAGTCAATATCAGCGGTGTTCTTGGCTCTTACGCGCAGCCTACTCACAAGATGTAAGATGTTTATAAGGCAAAAAAAATAATAATATCCTTAAACATAAAACTTTTTATACTTTACTGATCTGTGCTATGGATACGTTTTTCTCTCATTACTGAGGTACATCTCTCCTGACTCTCCTGGTTGGTGTGTATCTTGATCTGATACCAAAAGAACCGTTTTGCCACAGTTTTTGGCGTTGACATTTTGTGAGTAGGCTGCGTGTAAGAGCCAAGAACATCGCTGACATTGACTCATCTTTGCATTATCATCTGCACTTAGATGCCTTGTGTTGTTGTCTTTTCCCTTTGTGCTCCCCTGGATTGTAAGAATATAGTTCAACTTTTTGGGACCAGGGAAGACAGGTCCTAACACAGGGTTTGAGCAGGGAGTTACAACCTTATATTGCACTCTTATTTGCACAATATTAAATGTATAATTTACTATTTGGATTTATTATATCACTTTAAGACTAGTGATCACTTTTTGTGTTTAGCACCTAATTAGATCACTTTTACCTTGTTCATTTATTTTCTATTACTTTCTTTTAAATAAGAAATCCATGCAATTTCCTACGTATGTTTAAAAAAAATCAGTTCTGTAGTATTAATTAATACTTACATTTTTTTAAATTCAACTCAATGCTATTTTAATGCGTTTTAATATTCTGAGCGTCCTTTGATTTCTATAGCCGATTTTAGCCACTTCCCTAGCTGTGCAAGATCTTTGTAACACTTTCCTTTTTGTGGTAATGTTGCTAATGTTCCCAGCAGTTTGAGCTGCAAACTGTAACAATACAAAAAGATGTAACATTAGTAATACATTGTAGCTGCTGAGTTACACTGATTGAAGCATTGATTGAAACTGAATGGCAGCCATTTAGTGAACCCTGGGAAGCAGGATCTTTGCTGATCGATCACGGGAGAACCAATCGATCGGCAGCTCGTTTTCAATAAAGGTAATCAAAGGCTGCATATATTAAAACAAAAAATAGATTATATTATATTTGATTATATTATTTGCTTGGATCGTCTCTAACCAAATAAGCACATCACTGCCATTAGTATAAACCCAACTGTCCGAGATGGACAAGAAAACATTTTTCATCTTTTATATCAATACCATACTAATTTCACCCATCATTAAAAGCTCTGCGGTTTACAATTGCAGAGCAATATAGAAGAAAAATAGTTCTTGTATGGCCACGTTAAATATGCCCGCTGTGCTGAATTTTCTAATCTAATCTACCAATAGGAGGCACTGAGAAATATTCCTGCTGGTGACCAGGCGGGCTGGTAAATGGTCTGAAGGAAGAAATAGAGAGTTCTTTGTTGACCTTTGCTCTGCTCTGTAAGGAATGTTACATTTTAAGCTATTTTGGTGCTTTTGGAATAAGCGGTCCTGTGGTTTTTAACCCAATCCATGCAGTATAGTCTTGCAATGCTGTGCAGTTACATTTGTGAGAGGCTATGCTCATTGTATAAAACACAATACCCTTCCTGATTACATACATTCAGCATTGCCCCATGCCAGGAGTGGCCTCAAGTGCCACCAACAGGTCAGGTTTTCAGGATATCCCTGCTTCAGCTCAGGTTGCCCCCCCCCTATACAAACAGAATAAAAGAAGTAAAAAAAAATAGGACAATGGGAGAACAAAGGACAAAAGAACCAACGCATCGGAGTGAGTAAACGTTGGGATTCTAGCGTATTGTTGATAAAATATAATGCAACGCACTGCATATGTAATGATCATTTTGTCACAATGTCTCCTATACAAATAGGGTGAGCCTTAGGGCGGAAAATATAGGTAAGAGCCAAGCAGCTGGTGCGATGGTGTATAGAAAGATAAATATTACTGGATGCAAAATGCAAGCTGCGCCTTCAGTCTACACACACACAGCTGGGAAGCACAGGCAGATCTTCCCAGGCACTCAGATGTACGGTGGCGAGAAAAAGTTTGTGAACCCCAATGATAATTACGGAAATTCCATTGTTTTTTCCACGATAACCTTCTTGAATCAAAACCAGTCTTTTCTTAACTATCCAATAGGGTTTATATTAACCAATTCCATGTGTTATGAAACAAAATGATGTATGTATTATACAAACATTGAGTAATTAAGAGGCAGGGTATGGGCAAAAGAAAGTGAAACCCTGGTTTTATCCACTAAATTAAAGGGGATAATTAGAATCAGGTGTTTAAATAATTAGGTAGGTGTTCAGGGGTGAGTTTGGGAGGCCCCACAGGTGTTCAGGGGTGAGTTTGGGAGGCCCCATTTGGTCTTTATCGTACAGGTGTGTGGAAAGACGTCATGCCACGTGTTGCAGGGTACATGCAAACACACACGCGGGTTCTCTTGATAAGGCTTCTTTATTGAGCCTTAAAACATACAGCACACAAAACAAAATAGCTTCTCTTCAGCATACAAAAACAAAATAGCTTCTCTTCAGCAGACAAAAACAAAATAACTTCTCTTCAGCATAGAAAACAAGGCAGCTTCTCTTCAGCATGCAGGACACAGACAGTTTATCACACATGTACTTTGAAAAACAGACCTTATAGCAATAATCTCTTCAGTATTTCAGTCCTGTCTCCTGACCAGCTAGCTTGCATGCGTGTACAGCCTGGGGGTTTTAAAACACCTTGATTATGCAGCTGGGGTCAGACTAATTAAGCAGCCCTTCTCAACTGAAACTTAACCTAGTTACTGCTGCACTGCAAGCCTAAACATAGGTTTGCCAGGTATATGGCTGGTGACGTTCATTCACCCTGTCACATTCCTCTCCTGTTAGTGTGTGGCTGGGGCCACGCACGGCTGAAGCCCGACCATCCACTCCTTCTCTAGAAAAGAAGTCAGCATTTGCATTGTCTTTTCCAGGCCTGTGCTGAATCTCAAATGAGAAGGGTTGGAGGGTCATATACCACCTGGTCAATCTAATATCGGAGTCCTTCATACTATTTAACCACTTCAATGGAGCATGGTCCGTCACCATTGTAAAATGGACTCTGGCCTGGTAATGCCTCAAAGCCTCGATTGCCCACTTTACTGCGAGGCGCTCCTTCTCAATCACTGAGTAGTTTTTTTTCCTCTGGAACAATTTCCTACTCAGAAAAAGGATCGGATGTTCCACTCCCTCAAACTGTTGTGACAACACTGCCCCTAGCCCTATCTCTCATGCATCGATTTGCACTACAAAAGGCCTCTCGAAGTCTGGGCGTCTAAGAACGGGACCCTATGATAGACCACTTGTGTAGGGGCACACTTTTTGTGAGGTCCGTTAATGGGGCTGCAACTTCCGAGTAGTTGGGGATGAACCGCCGATAGTACCCTGCTAAACCCAGCAGATAGCGTATCTGCGTCTTTGTTTGGGGGGTCTGAACTTCTTTCAGGGCAACTACCTTGTCGGCTAGTGGCCTTACTTTTCCACCTCCCACTGCATACCCTAAGTATTTGGTTTCCGCCTTATCTAAGGCACATTTCTTAGGGTTGGCTGTAAGCCCTGCCTCTCTTAGAGATTTGAGGACCGCTTTCAGCCTATTTAGATGGGCCCACCAGTGTTTACTATAAATGACAATGTCATCTAGGTAGGCTGCGGCATAAGCCCTATGGGGTCTCAGCACTTTATCCATGAGTCTCTGAAATGTGGCTGGGGCTCCATGCAGTCCAAATGGCATTGTCACAAACTGGTATAAACCCATGGGAGTGGCAAAGGCTGTTTTGTACTTGGACTTTTCCTCTAAAGGTATTTGCCAGTATCCTTTTGTCAAGTCCAGCGTGGATATATATTCCGCGTTACCAAGGGCGTCAATTAACTCGTCCACCCTTGGCATCGGATATGCGTCAAATTTGGATACCACATTGACCTTTCAGAGGTCCACACAAAATCTTACCTTCCCATCGGGTTTAAGGACCATAACTAGTGGACTACACCACTCACTGCATGATTCCTCAATCACTCCTAAGTGTAACATTTCTTGTACCTCCTTCTCTACCACGGCCCTACGACTTTCAGGCAACCTATAAGGACGGGAACGTACTTTTACACCAGGTGCTGTCTCGATCACATGTGAAATTAAATTAGTTTGCCCTGGCAAATCAGAAAAAACATCATGGAATTGTGTAATTATTTCTAACAAGTCCCCTTTTTGTTCAGAGGACAACTGTCTACCCATTGGGATTTTATCGTCACCCACGATGTTCTCCCGTGGGGTCTGAGGACCCAAGTCCATTTCCTCCTCCACCGGGTGGATGAATAGAGATCGCTGCATCTTCCAGGGTTTCAGCAAGTTCACATGGTAAATTTGTTTACCCTTCCTGGACCCAGGTTGAGCGATCTCGTAATCCACATCACCCGTACAGCAGAGTACTTCGAATGGGCCCTTTCATTTGGCTAGGAGTTTGCTCTCACAACTGGGTAACAACATCACATGATCTCCTGGGTGAAACACTCTCATACGAGCATTTTGATTGTAATGCCTCTCCTGACTGTCCTGGGCTGATCTAAGATTCTCCCTGGCAAAATGCCCGACCACATCTAGGCGCTTCCTAAGGTCCAATACATATTGCAGGGTATTCTTAGAAGGGGACCGCTGTTCCTCCCAGGACTCCTTTAGGAGGTCTAGAATACCCCGGGGTTGGCGGCCATACAGCAGTTCAATGTGAGAGAATCCCGTGGAGGCCTGGGGGACTTCCCGCACTGCAAACAACAGAAAAGGGAGAAGTTCATCCCAGGCTCTCTTCTCTGAATCTACAAATTTCCTCAGCATCCCTTTTAGAGTTCGGTTAAATGTTTCCACCAATCCGTCAGTCTGTGGATGGTAGACCGATGTCCGAACA
Organism: Ascaphus truei; assembly: GCF_040206685.1. NCBI lineage: Eukaryota > Metazoa > Chordata > Amphibia > Anura > Ascaphidae > Ascaphus > Ascaphus truei. Next base: position 4,352,835 of record NC_134499.1, read on the forward strand.
GACTTGACCTCTAGTAATTTTAAGACATCGTGCATCAGTTTAGCCATAAAATTTGTACCTTGGTCTGTCAACATAACCTGGGGAAGTCCAACACGTGAGAACAGTTCCAACAACTTGTTGGCTACTTGCTTCGCCATTGCTGTTCTCAGTGGGAACGCCTCAGGATATCTTGTTGCATAGTCAACTATTACAAGAATAAACCTGTGTCCTTTCGCAGAAGGTTCTAGAGGTCCTACCAAGTCCACCCCAATCCTCTCAAAGGGAACTGACACCAAGGGTAGAGGAACCAAAGGGGCTGGTTTTTGTCCCTTCGGACTAGTTAGCTGGCACTCATGACATGCCGCACATAACTTAGCAATATCGCTATGCATCCCTGGCCAATAGAATCGAGACGAAATACGGTCCAATGTTTTATCCCTGCAAAGGTGACCACCCGAAGGGACAGTATGGGCTAGAGTGAACACAGATTTAACAAACGCCATGGGAACCAATATCTGTCTGGTGACCTCCCCTGTTTGTGTCTGCCTATTCACCCTATACAGGATATCATTTGATAATTCAAAATGGGGGAATACTATCACCCCCTGTGCATTCAATATCTGCTCATCAATTTTTACCACCTTATCATACTGTCTAGCAAGGACTGGGTCTTCCCTTTGCCTCTGGCGAAAATCAGGGAGGTATAGGTCTGGTAAATCTCCAGGGCCCATATCCCCCTCCTTCTGGCCATCCCCAGCCATCACTTGTGACTTCTGGCTACTAGAATGGTCACCTTGAGACCCAGATTTCTGCAACCAGTCCTGTCTGTCAGAGCGTCTTTGCTTCCGAGTCTTTGGAACCCGGTGTCTACTGGGAAAAAGGTGTGCCGAGAAGGGGAACAGTTTGCCAGGGTTCTCCTGGGCCATAGAATAAGGCTCCTCGTGAGAGACTGGAGCCATTAGGTCCGAAAAGAAAGGCCAGTCCCGGCCGAGCACAACGTGGGCAGGGAGCCAAGGAGCGACTCCTACTTTGAGGTAGGCCTCCTGACCTTTTACCTGTAGCCGGATTTTGGCCGTCGGATACTGTTTTACATAGCCGTGTATACATTATATACTCCATGGAGAGTCAAAAGAACACACGTTAGGCGGTAACAGTTCATGGAAGACCAGAGTTTTCCCAGAGCCCGAATCTACAAGGGCCTGGACATTTTTTCCCCCAACCTGGGCTGGAAGTAGCCAGGGCTTGTAATTTTCTCCAGTGAAGGCCGAGGCTACGGTCCTGCTGAAGGAACAATCCATCTGTGGACAGTCCACATGCCGGTGGCCTTGTTCTCCACAGGCGGAACATGGAGAGGGTTCCCTCGCAGGAGGGGGCCGTGGATAGCGCTCCGCTGAACCGGATACTGGGGACCAGGCATCTGGTGGGTCCTGTGGGCGACATCCTCGGAAGTTCCTCTCATTTGGCGACAATCCGACATCAGGAAGGGGTTGAGGGTCTTGGCAGTGCCCGGCGTTTTGACTACTTCCTTGTTGGAAGGACTGCTCCTTTCATGGCACTTGGCGGTTGCGCATGGAGGGGCCGTAGTTTCCCCATTGTTCCAATCTCCCTCTTTGGGTATCCGCAAGTGCTGGTGAAGTTGGATCCGTCAGGTCCAGGGCACTCACCTGAACCTCGGCCCCAAGGAAGTTCTCAATGAGTCGGACCGCCAAAGCTAGGGTTTCAGCACCATGGCGTTTTACCCACGAGCGTGCGGAAGGGGGTATTATCTGTAGGAATTGTTCCAAAACCACTTGCTCAAGAATTGCCTCCTTAGTGCTCTCCTCGGGTTGTATCCAGCGAGTACACAAGTCCAATAACCGCTGAGCGAGGACCCGGGGTCTCATGTTAGCGGTGTACTTCATGTTCCGGAACTGCTGCCGGTAGGTCTCTGGGGTCAGACCTAAGCGATCCAGTATGGCTGCTTTTACTTGTTGGTAGTCCATTGCCTGATCTGCTGGGAGGCCCTGATATGAGGCCTGGGCTTCTCCTATGAGGAGCGGGGCCAAAGCAGTTGCCCAGCGATCTGCAGCCCAGCCCTGAGCTTCGGCAACCCTTTCAAATGTCAGTAGAAAAGCCTCTGGATCCTCGTTCAGAGCCATTTTCCTCAGGAGGACCGGGGGGTTTGTTCGCAAGTTCTGGACTGGCAGACCCCTGGAATTGGGTCAGCAGCTTGGCCATCCGCTCATCCTGTGCTGCCTGCTGCTGGGTTAGGAGCTGGGTTTGCTGCTGCAATAGTAGTTGGGCCTGCTCCTGCATTAACAGTTCCTGCTGTTTGGTCTGCTCCTGCATTAACAGTCCCTGCTGTCTGGTCTGCTCGCACAGAAACTCTTTTAAAAATTCTTCCATTTTTCTCATTTTTGTGTGTGTGGCCCTTCAACTGCAGGGGCCTCTCAAAATCCCGGCACTTCTGACACCATATGTTGCCGGGTACATGCAACCACACACGCGGGTTCTCTTGATAAGGCTTCTTTATTGAGCCTTAAAACATACAGCACACAAAACAAAATAGCTTCTCTTCAGCATACAAAAACAAAATAGATTCTCTTCAGCAGACAAAAACAAAATAGCTTCTCTTCAGCATAGAAAACAAGGCAGCTTCTCTTCAGCATGCAGGACACAGACAGTTCATCACACATGTACTTTGAAAAACAGACCTTATAGCAGTAATCTCTTCAGTATTTCAGTCCTGTCTCCTGACCAGCTAGCTTGCATGTGTGTACAGCCTGGGGTTATTAAAACACATTGATTATGCAGCTGGGGTCAGCCTATTTAAGCAGCCCTTCTCAACTGAAACTTAACCTCGTCACTGCTGCACTGCAAGCCTAAGCATAGGTTTGCCAGGTATATGGCTGGTGACATTCATTCACCCTGTCACACCACGATCAAAATAAATCTCTGAGGACCTCAGAAAAGCAGTTACTGATGCTCATCAGACTAGAAAGGGTTACACAACCATTTCTAAGGATTTAGTGCTCCACTAATCCACTGTTATACAGATAGTCTACAAATGGAGAAAGTTCAAGACCACAGTCACACTCTACCCAGGAGCGTCGTTCTACCAAAATCTCTACAAGAACAAACCAGCAAATCATCCAGGAAGTCACAAAGAACCCCAGAGTAACAAGGATCTGCAGGCTATTCTCGCCTTGGCTAATATGAGTGTTCATGACGCAACCATCAGAAAAAAGCTTAACAAGAATGGTGTTTATGGAAGGATAGCCAGGAGGAAACAACTGCTCTCTAAAAAGAACATTACTGCCCATCTGAAGTTCATCAAAGAGCATATACAGGGTCGCTGACAGGTGGGGAGACAGTCAGGACTGCTGTCCGGGGCCCGGCCTCCCTGCCGGCAACTCTACAGCTCTCTCTGTGCAGGCAAGAATGCCGTCCCCTTTCCTGGCTGCCGCCCCCCTCTCTACCCTCTTGCAGGACTGCAGGGCCCTCCCCTTCCCTCGGCACCGGCCATCTGTCCCTCCCTTCCTTCGGCTCCGTGGGCCTGCGGGGCTCTACTGTGCACCAGCCATGCTGCTCCAGCAGGCCCATCCAAGGGCCCCAGGAAAGCCCATATGCCCCAGGCTCCCCTTATACCTACTTCCCACACCCCTTACCCCCCAAGGTGTATGTGTGTATCTTATTGTGTGTATTTTGGATGGGGGCGTATTGTTTGTGTGTATTTTGGAAGGGGGGCTTATATTGTGTGTGTGTATTTTGGGGAAGGGGGTTTATATTGCGTGTGTATTTGGGGAGGGGGGCTTATATTGTGTCTGTGTATTTGGGGAGGGGGGCTTATATTGTGTATCTGTATTTGTGGAGAGGGGCTTATATTGTTTGTATGTATTTGGGGAGGGGGGCTTATAGTGTGTTTATTTGGGGAGGGTGCTTATATTGTGTGTTTGTATTTGTGGAGGGGGGCTTATATTGTGTGTGCGTATATGGGGAGAGGGGCTTGTATTGTGTGTATATTTGGTGAGGGGGCTTATACTGTGTGTGTATTTGGGGAGGGGGTTTATGTTGTGTCTGTATTTGGCGAGGGGGGATTATATTGTGTGTATGGGGGAAGGGGGTTTATATTGTGTATTTGGGGAGTGGGGTTAAATTGTGTATGTCTGTATTTGGGATGGGGGGGTTATATTGTGTATGTATGTATTTGGGTAGGGGGCTTATATTGTGTGTGTGTGTATATTTAGGGAGGGGGCTTATATTGTGCGTGGGTGTGTATTTGGGGAGGGGGATTATATTGTGTGTGTCTGTATTTGTGGAGGTGGCTTATAGTGTGTGTGTGTGTGTGTGTGCGTGCGTGCGTGCGTGCGTGTGTGTATTTGGGATGGGGGGCTTATATTGTGTGTATTTGGGGAGGGGGCTTATATTGTGTGTGCATGTGTGTATATGGGGAGGGTCGCTTATATTTTGTGTGTATTTGGGGATGGGGGCTCATATTGTTCGTGTATTTGAGGAGGGGGATTATATTGTGTGTATTTGAGGAGGGAAGATTATATTGTATGTGTGTGTGTATGTGTGTATTTGGGGTGGAGGGCATATGTTATTGTGTGTGTTTTTAGGGTGGGGGCTTATTGTGTGTATGTCTTTATTTTGGGGAGGGGGGCTTATTGTGTGTGTGTGTGTGTGTGTGTGTGTGTGTGTGTGTGTGTGTGTGTGTGTGTGTGTGTGTGTGTGTGTGTGTGTGTGTGTATTTGGGGAGGGGGGCTTATATTGTGTGTATTTGGGGAGGGGGCTTATATTGTCTGTGCATGTGTGTATATGGGGAGGGGCGCTTATATTTTGTGTGTATTTGAGAAAGGGGATTATATCGTGTGTATTTGGGGAAGGAAGATTATATTGTGTATGTGTGTATTTGGGGAGGAGGGCTTATATTATGTGTGTGTATTTTGGGAGGGGGGCTTATATTGTGTGTGTATTTGTGGAGGGGGGCTTATTGTGTGTGTGTTTTTAGGGAGGGGGCTTATTGTGTTTGTGTGTGTGTCTTTATTTTGGGGAGGGGGCTTAGTGTGTGTGTGTGTGTGTGTGTGTGTGTGTGTGTGTGTGTGTGTGTGTGTGTGTGTGTGTGTGTGTGTGTGTGTGTGTGTGTGTGTGTGTGTGTGTGTGTGTGTATTTCGGGAGGGGGCTTCGTGAGTGTATTTGGAGATGGAGCCTTATTGTGTGTGTGTTTGGGGAGGGGGTTATTGAGTGAGTGGAGAAATACATGGGGGCAGGGACAGGGTGAGAGGGGGTGTAAAGGAGGGGGGAAAGGAAAGGGTGATGGGTAGTGTGAGATAGGGGTTGAGTGAGGTGTGTGAAAAGGGGGGGAAGTGGGTTCCCACAAGACTGCCGACACGTTGGTCGGGGGGGCAAGGGGAAAGTTTAGTCCTGGGCCCCGGGCAAGCTATCTGCGGCCCTGAGCACATAGATGATCCACAAGACTTCTGGAACAATGTGTCAAGGGTAGAACCTTTTGGTCTCAATGCTATGCTTGCTGCACCAGGACCTGGATGGCTTGCCACCATTGACACAACCATGAATTCTGCATGGTTTCAAAGGATTCTAGAGGAGAATGTCTGGTCACCCGTCCATGAGCTGATGCGAAAGTGGGTCATGCAGCAAGACAATGATCCCAAACATACAAGCAGATCTACAAAAAATGGCTGCAGAAGAAATTCCATGTTTTAGAATGGCCTAGTCAAAGTCCGGACCTAAACCCCATAGAAATGTTGTGGCTAGACCTGAAACAAGCTGTCCATGCAAAGAAGCCTTCAAATGCCACTGGGTGGAAGCAGTTCTGTAAAGAGGAATGGGCCAAAATTCCTCAAACCCGATGTGAGAGACTGATCGGCAGTTACAGGAAACACACAGTTGAAGTCATTGCTGCTCAAGGGGGCGCCATCACGTAATGAATCTAAAGGGTCACATACTGTTTCACACATGGATATTGAATGTTGAACCATTTGTGGATAGCTAAATGTTAAAAAAATATCATGGAGGATGACTTTTTATTTGTAACCTATGATGTCACTGCGCTCTACACAAGCATTGATCATTTGCAGGGTGTAGAGGCTGTGGATGAATTTTTGAAAAGGGATAAAGGTGTGACAGAGGAACAAGCCAACTTTATCCATAGGAATATTGAGTTCATTCTTACTCACAACTATTTTGGTTCGATGACCGCTATTTTCTGCAAATCTGTGGTATGGCCATTGGGACCAGATTTGCGCCGAGCTACACAAACCTATTCATGGCACTATAGGAGAAGAGGCATGTGTGGAATGGCGGGGAGCTTGGCACAGGTCTGGTCCTCTGGTACAGGTACATAGACAATATATTTTTTGTGTGGAAAGGAGAAGAATCAGCGCATTGAACTTTATTGATGATTTTAATCAGAATCAGATGATATCTCAGATTCACTCATAGTGTGAGTAGAAAGGAGATTGAATTTTTGGACATAAAGCTTTATATACATGAAGGGAAGATTAGTTGCAAAATGCATTTTACGTCCGTTGATTGTAATACATATATTCATAGGAAAAGTTGCCATCATAAGAAATGACTTGATAATATTCCTCAAGGTCAAATAAGGACAATCAGATGAAATTGCACTTTAGATCAGATATATCAGGAACAATCTAGTATTTTAAGAAAAAGATTTCTAGAAAAAAAGTATGACCAAAAATCACAAGATACTGTAATGCACGAGGTAAATAAAATGGAAAGGAAGGATCTTTTAAAGCCCCAAAAATTAGACAATAAGGAGGATAAGGGGATTTTTATTCCCTTTATTACCCAATATAACAATGAATCACAAGAAATTAGAAGAATTATTGGGAAACATTGGATAGTCTTGAAACAAGATCCAGTTCTTGGTGGTATCTTACCAGATAGACCACACATAGTTTTTACAAAAGCTCCTAATTTGAAAGACAAGGTCGCCCGAGTACCTTTAGAAGGAAACTTGTGTCTCATAATATACGTGATACAGGAAAAAGGAAAAATGGTTAGAGAAGAATCCAAAAGGGTTTTTTAAATGTTTGGAATGTGTCGCCTGTTAATTTGGCATTGATAAAAGCAAGAATTTTACCTCTAAGATCACAGGAGAGGTGCTTACTATCTCAAGTCTTATTAATTGCAATACGGACTTTGCGGTCTACCTATTAGAATGCCCATGTGGCCTCCAATATGTGGGCCGCACCATTAGAAAATTGAAAGTCAGAATATTGGAACATGTGAGGAATATAAAGAATGGGTTGGAGACTCACAATGTTTCATTGCATTTTAAGAAGTGTTATCAATAAGATCCTTAGGGCCTCAAGTTTGTAGGAATAGACCATATTCCAAGAAACTGGCGAGGAGGTAACAGAATTCAGTCTATCTCCCAAAAAGAAAGGTTCTGGATTTACAAACTAAAAACTTTGAAACCACTGGGATTAAATGTGGAATTCGATATTAATGCCTTTCTGTTATAAATGTTTACATTTCTAATGACCTTTAGATAGTTTTTAGCATGAAGTAACCTTGACTGAACTTTGATAGTATATACTGTCCATATTTAAATAGTTCCAGTTTTATTGTCTTCTATTTCTGATTTTTAGTATGTATGGTTTTAAATGTTATATATATGTATAGACACACACACATACGCACGCACGCACGCACGCACACACACACGCACGCACGCACGCACGTGTGTATATATATATATATATGCAGTGCTCGACAAATAATGATAACCAATCGCCCGTTGCGAGTGGATTTAGGCAGCTGGCGACCCGTGCTGCAGCTCAATGAATCCCCCTGCTCGTGCCAATTTTTTTTTTTTTTTTTTAAATAAATAAATAAATAATCCCCCTCCCTGATTGGGTTAAAAAAAAAGTTTAAAAAAATGGCGGCAAATCCTGTGGTCCCGGCGCGCGTGCACAGGGCAAGCAGAGTGTCCTGCCATTTGCGCTGCCTGTTCCCCCCAGCAACCCAGAATCCCCCGCATCCCTCCCCCCCCCCACTCCCCACGTGGGACGGAGGGGGAAGCCCAAACCAAGCCCCGCGCGCAACCCAGCCCCCCCCCTCCGCTCCCCACGTGGGACGGAGGGGGAAGCCCAAAACAAGCGCCGCGCGCGATCCAGCCCCCCCACACCCTCCCCCCTCCGCTCCCCACGTGGGACGGAGGGGGAAGCCCAAAACAAGCGCGCGATCCAGCCCCCCCGCACCCTCCGCTCCCCACGTGGGACGGAGGGGGAAGCCCAAAACAAGCGCGCGATCCAGCCCCCCCGCACCCTCCGCTCCCCACGTGGGACGGAGGGGGAAGTGCCAACCCAGCTTCCCCCGTGCGCGCCTCCTGCCCATGATCTCCCCCTAATCACCTGCCCCCGATCCTCGCTTGCTGCCCGGGGGTGTCCGGGGAGCGTGCTGCGGCGTCGGCCGCTTCGGGGGGGGGACCTGCTGCTGCTGCTGAGGCCCACGCTGCCACGTGTGTCCGATGTCTTGAAGAGGGCCCACTGCCGTGCGGAGACCCCACTGCTGCCACGTGTGACCCGGTGAGTGTGTGAGTGACAGACTGAGTGTCTGTGAGTGTGAGTGTGCCTGTGTGCCTGTGTGTCTGTGAGTGTGTCTGTGAGTGTGCCTGTGTGTCTTTGAGTGTCCCTATGTGTCTGTGAGTGTGCCTGTGTGTCTGTGAGTGTGCCTGTGAGTGTGCCTGTGTGCCTGTGAGTGTGCCTGTGTGTCTGTCAGTGTGCCTGTGTGTCTGTCAGTGTGCCTGTGTGTCTGTCAGTGTGCCTGTGTGTCTGTCAGTGTGCCTGTGTGTCTGAGTGTGCCTGTGTGTCTGTGAGTGTGCCTGTGTGTCTGTGAGTGTGTCAGTGTGCCTGTGTGCCTGTGTGTTTGTCAGTGTGCCTGTGTGTCTGTCAGTGTGCCTGTGTGTCTGTGAGTGTGCCTGTGTGTCTGTCAGTGTGCCTGTGTGTCTGTCAGTGTGCCTGTGTGTCTGTCAGTGTGCCTGTGTGTCTGTGAGTGTGCCTGTGTGTCTGTGAGTGTGCCTGTGTGTCTGTGAGTGTGCCTGTGTGTCTGTGAGTGTGCCTGTGTGTCTGTCAGTGTGCCTGTGTGTCTGTGAGTGTGCCCGTGTGTCTGTGAGTGTGCCTGTGTGTCTGTCAGTGTGCCTGTGTGTCTGTCAGTGTGCCTGTGTGTGTGCCTGTCTGTGTGTCTGTGTGTGTGCCTGTCTGTGTGTCTGTGTGTGTGCCTGTCAGTGTGCCTGTGTGTCTGTGAGTGTGCCTGTGTGTCTGTGAGTGTGCCTGTGTGTCTGTCAGTGTGTCAGTGTGCCTGTGTGTCTGTGTGTCTGTCAGTGTGCCTGTGTGTCTGTCAGTGTGCCTGTGTGTCTGTCAGTGTGCCTGTGTGTCTGTGAGTGTGCCTGTGTGTCTGTGAGTGTGCCTGTGTGTCTGTCAGTGTGCCTGTGTGTCTGTCAGTGTGCCTGTGTGTCTGTCAGTGTGCCTGTGTGTCTGTGAGTGTGCCTGTGTGTCTGTCAGTGTGCCTGTGTGTCTGTCAGTGTGCCTGTGTGTCTGTCAGTGTGCCTGTGTGTCTGTCAGTGTGCCTGTGTGTCTGTCAGTGTGCCTGTGTGCCTGTCTGTGTGTCTGTGTGTGTGCCTGTCTGTGTGTCTGTGTGCCTGTCTGTGTGTGTGTGAGTGAGTGTCTCTGAGTGTGTGTCTGTGAGTCTTCTGTGTGAGTGTGTCTCTGCGTGTCTGTGAGTGAGAGTGAGTGTGTGTCTGTGTGTCACCCTCTCCCTGTGTCGCCCTTGCCTTCTCCCTGTCGCCCTCGCCCTCTCTCTGTCTTTGTCTCTCATTCTCTCTGTGTGTGTTCTGTGTCTCTCTTTTTTTGTCTCTCATTTTTGTGTCTCTCATTTTTGTGTGTCTCTTATTTTTCTGTGTGTGTCTCTCATTTTTCTGTGTGTGTCTCTCTTTTTCTGTGTGTGTCTCTCTTTTTCTGTGTGTGTCTCTCTTTTTCTGTGTGTGTCTCTCTTTTTCTGTGTGTGTCTCTCTTTTTCTGTGTGTGTCTCTCTTTTTCTGTGTGTGTCTCTCTCTGTCTGTCTCTCTCTGTCTGTCTCTCTCTGTCTGTCTCTCTCTGTCTGTCTCTCTCTGTCTGTCTCTCTCTGTCTGTCTCTCTCTGTCTGTCTCTCTCTGTCTGTCTCTCTCTATCTGTCTCTCTCTATCTGTCTCTCTGGCCGAGTCCATAGAAGGATAGGCCGCGCTGAGCCGTGCGGACGCTCCGCGCTGAGCCCCTGCATACTCAATGAGGATGCCTTGAGAGGGGGCTCACGCGAGCGTCCGCAGGCGTGCTGAGGCGCTGGAGTTTTCAGCCGACAGCCAAGCTGTTTTTCAGAGCACTGTCGGCTGAAAACATCCAATCAGCGCGGAGCAGCGTCAACGTCACGGCGCCTTGACGTCTCTTTATCTGTCTCTATCTGTCTCTCTCTGTCTCTCTCTCTGTCTCTCTCTCTGTCTCTCTCTCTGTCTCTCCCGCTCTCTCTCTCTGTCTCTCCCACTCTCTTTCTGTCTCTCCCACTCTCTTTCTGTCTCTCCCACTCTCTCTCTCTGTCTCTCCCACTCTCTCTCTCTGTCTCTCCCACTCTCTCTCTCTGTCTCTCCCACTCTCTCTCTGTCTCTCCCACTCTCTCTCTGTCTCTCCCACTCTCTCTCTGTCTCTCCCACTCTCTCTCTGTCTCTGTCTCTCCCACTCTCTCTCTGTCTCTGTCTCTCCCACTCTCTCTCTGTCTCTCTCACTCTCTCTCTGTCTCTCTCCCTCTCTCTCTCTCTCCCTCTCTCTCTCCCACTCTCTCTCTCCCACTCTCTCTCTCTCCCACTCTCTCTCTCCCACTCTCTCTCTCTCCCACTCTCTCTCTCTCCCACTCTCTCTCTCGCCCACTCTCTCTCTCGCCCACTCTCTCTCTCGCCCACTCTCTCTCTCGCCCACTCTCTCTCTCTCTCCCACTCTCTCTCCCTCCCACTCTCTCTCTCTCCCACTCTCTCTCTCTCCCACTCTCTCACTCTCCCACTCTCTCACTCTCCCACTCTCTCACTCTCTCTCACTCTCTCACTCTCTCTCACTCTCTCCCACACTCTCTCTCTCTCTCCCCCACACACTCTCTCCCCCACACACTCTCGCTCTCTCCCCCACACACACTCACACTATGGATCTGGATATCTTAACTGCCCTATACTACACTGAAATAACCTATACTGCTTACTTCCAGATCTGACTCAAGCTTCACACGGAAGACATCGAACCCCCCCTAACCCAGAAGACAGGTAACGAACACCTCCCCTCCAATGTATAACATTGCGGGAATGAGGGTACCTGGACTTTGAGGGTCTGCGGATCAGGTAAGATCCCAGACGGGATTGCTGCTTTAAATATTGTGAAGCGGGGGCATCCAGACACTAGTTAAGGGGTGCAGGAAACTGGTCATCCACATCTGGCTTTTTTTTTCTAGATTCGACATTTATACACACACACACACACCAAGGACAAATTGTAGTATAATGTAATACAATAAATAAACTAATATCAAAAATGAATGTTCTTACTAGGAATTTATTCAATTTATTTAATTTATGGCTTTTTTTTAAATGCGTGGCTGGGGGCGGGACTAGAGGCGGGGTTGGGGGCGGGACTAGGGGCGGGACTAGGTGGCGAGTAGATTTTTGGGTTCGGCGAGTAGATTTTTGGGTGATTTGTCAAGCACTGTATATATGTATGTATGTATGTATGTATATATATCTATATATAAATACCACACTTATTAAGGTTATGGTGGGTAAAAAAAGTGACAAAAACCCTCCACAGTAAAGCATAAAGCAACTGTAAATATTCCTGTATATTCATTTGCATGTCTTAGACAGGTCTGCAACCCTGTCTTTCACCATTATCACCCAGCACACAGCACTTCCACTGCAGCAAGGGATTCTGGGAAATGACATGCAAATGAGCACACAGTGCCACCTTTTATCTCAAGCTCACATTACATGAGCAACCCTTAGCCAATGCATGCTGCTTTAGACACAGCTTTTAAGCAAGGGCTTGGGAGATGCAAAGCCATACAGAACACCTACAAGCTCATATTGAACCCCCAAAATAACCACAACATATATATAAGCATATAAGTTTCACAGAGGAGTGCTACTGAGCATGGCAATATATATATATTTAAAACCAGAGACATAACATAAAACACAGACAAAGCTCAGTGCACATCCAGAAAAAGTTATATACGGTACAGTGCCTAAATATACATGTATAAATAACTAATAAATAAAATGGTCTTTTAGTTTAACATTTTAGCCAAATTGTTGCATTTTACGTCCGTTGATTGTAATACATATATTCATAGGAAAAGTTGCCATCATAAGAAATGACTTGATAATATTCCTCAAGGTCAAATAAGGACAATCAGATGAAATTGCACTTTAGATCAGATATATCAGGAACAATCTAGTATTTTAAGAAAAAGATTTCTAGAAAAAAAGTATGACCAAAAATCACAAGATACTGTAATGCACGAGGTAAATAAAATGGAAAGGAAGGATCTTTTAAAGCCCCCAAAATTAGACAATAAGGAGGATAAGGGGATTTTTATTCCCTTTATTACCCAATATAACAATGAATCACAAGAAATTAGAAGAATTATTGGGAAACATTGGATAGTCTTGAAACAAGATCCAGTTTTTGGCGGTATCTTACCAGATAGACCACACATAGTTTTTACAAAAGCTCCTAATTTGAAAGACAAGGTCGCCCGAGTACCTTTAGAAGGAAACTTGTGTCTCATAATATACGTGATACAGGCAAAAAGGAAAAATGGTTAGAGAAGAATCCAAAAGGGTTTTTTAAAAGTTTGGAATGTGTCGCCTGTTAATTTGGCATTGATAAAAGCAAGAATTTTACCTCTAAGATCACAGGAGAGGTGCTTACTATCTCAAGTCTTATTAATTGCAATACGGACTTTGCGGTCTACCTATTAGAATGCCCATGTGGCCTCCAATATGTGGGCCGCACCACTAGAAAATTGAAAGTCAGAATATTGGAACATGTGAGGAATATAAAGAATGGGTTGGAGACTCACAATGTTTCATTGCATTTTAAGAAGTGTTATCAATAAGATCCTTAGGGCCTCAAGTTTGTAGGAATAGACCATATTCCAAGAAACTGGCGAGGAGGTAACAGAATTCAGTCTATCTCCCAAAAAGAAAGGTTCTGGATTTACAAACTAAAAACTTTGAGACCACTGGGATTAAATGTGGAATTCGATATTAATGCCATTCTGTTATAATTTTTTACATTTATAATGATCTTTAGATAGTTTTTAGCATGAAGTAACCTTGACTGAACTTTGATAGTATATACTGTCCATATTTAAGTAGTTCCAGTTTTATTGTCTTCTATTTCTGATTTTTAGTATGTATGGTTTTAAATGTTATATATATGTATAGACACACACACACATACGCACGCACGCACGCACGCACGCACGTGTGTATATATATATGTATGTATGTATGAATGTATGTATATATATCTATATATGAATACCACACTTATTAAGGTTATGGTGGGTAAAAAAAGTGACAAAAACCCTCCACAGTAAAGCATAAAGCAACTGTAAATATTCCTGTATATTCATTTGCATGTCTTAGACAGGTCTGCAACCCTGTCTTTCACCATTATCACCCAGCACACAGCACTTCCACTGCAGCAAGGGATTCTGGGAAATAACATGCAAATGAGCACACAGTGCCACATTTAATCTCAAGCTCACATTACATGAGCAACCCTTAGCCAATGCCTGCTGCTTTAGACACAGCTTTTAAGCAAGGGCTTGGGAGATGCAAAGCCATACATAACACCTACAAGCTCATATTGAACCCCCAAAATAACCACAACATATATAAAAGCATATAAGTTTCACAGAGGAGTGCTACTGAGCATGGCAATATATACCCTATTTCCTCAATTCTAAGACGCACCTTTTTTTCGATTTTCACATGTCTGAAATCGGGGTGCGTCTTAGAATCGAAGTCAGCTGAGGACGAAGTGTGCGGCAGAAGGAGAGGTCCCACGTCTGCACATAGTTTAAGATGGACAGCGGGCAGGAGTGCGGTGGCAGGACAGGTCCCAAGTCTGCAGGTGAATGAAGATAAGAAGACAGCGGGCGTGCAGAGGCGGCTAATAGATCATAATAGCAGGAGAAGAGCGGCGTAGGGAAACGGCTTAGGAGGTGCATGCTGTAACACCGGAAGTTGACCGGTGTCTGACTTCCGGTTACAGTGTGCACCTCCTAAACCGTTCCCTTATGCCACTCTGCTCCTGCCCAGCTCTCCTGCTATTATGATCTCCTGCCGCCGCACCCCACCGCCCGCCCGCTGTCTTCTTAACTTCATTCACCTGTAGACTTTGGACCTGTCCTGCTGCCGCACACCCACCCGCTGTCCATCGTAAACCACCTGCCGCCTGCCGCATTCATCCTTCGCTGACATGGGACCTCTCCTGAAACATGGTAAGTGAAAAAGTAATTTTCCTCGATTGTAAGGGCCAAATCGATGGTGCGTCTTACAATCGAAGGCGTCTTACAATCGAGGAAATACGGTATATTTAAAACCAGAGACATAACATAAAACACAGACAAAGCTCAGTGCACATCCAGAAAAACTTATATACGGTACAGTGCCTAAATATACATGTATAAATAACTAATAAATAAAATGGTCTGTTAGTTTAACATTTTGGCCAAATTGTTGTAAGCCCTTGAGCCAACTGCACGGCAGACCACGTTTCAAAGGTCCCTAACACTAATATAGTCTGTGTTTTATGTTATGTCTCTTATTTATAATTATTTATTTATAAAATATTTTACCAGGAAGTAATACATTGAGAGTTACCTCTCGTTTTCAAGTATGTCCTGGGCACAGAATAAAACAAATAATACATGGTTACAAGTACAGTTACATAAATGAACAGGGTATACATTATATACAAGACATTGCGTGCACAGTTAAAGAAAATATATATTATGAGCGTATGAAACAGTTACAGACCAGGTTAAAATGTGAGACAGCCTTAGATTTGAAAGAATTTAGACTGGTGGTGGATGTGAGAGTCTCTGGTAGGTTGTTCCAGTTTTGGGGTGCACGGTAGGAGAAGGAGGAACGTCCGGATACTTTGTTGAGCCTTGGGACCATGAACAGTCTTTTGGAGTCTGATCTCAGGTGATAAGTGCTGCAAGTGGTAGGGGTGAGGAGCTTGTTCAGGTAGCTGGGTAGCTTGCCCATGAAGAATTTAAAGGCAAGATAGGAAAGGTGAACTTTGCGCCTAGACTCTAGTGTTGACCAATCTAGTTCTTTGAGCATTTCGCAGTGATGTGTGTTGTAGTTGCATTGGAGAACAAAACGACAAATTGAATTGTAGAGGGTGTCAAGTTTGCTAAGGTGGGTTTGAGGTGCCGAGCCATATACTATGTCATCATAGTCAATAATTGGCATTAGCATCTGCTGTGCGATACGCTTTCGGACCAGGAGACTTAGGGAGGATTTGTTCCTGTAAAGTACCCCCTAGTTTGGCATAGGTCTTGGTTGTCAGGGTATCAATGTGCATCCCGAATGTTAAGTGGGAGTCAAACCATAAGCCATAAGCCATGGTCTAGGCGCAAAGTTCAACTTTCCTGTCTTGCCTTTAAATTCTTCATGGGCAAGCTACCCAGCTACCTGAACAAGCTCCTCACCCCTACCACATGCAGCACCTATCACCTGAGATCAGACTCCAAAAGACTGTTCATGGTCCCAAGGCTCAACAAAGTATCCGGACGTTCCTCCTTCTCCTATCGTGCACCCCAAAACTGGAACAACCTACCAGAGACTCTTACATCCAGCACCAGTTTAAGTTCTTTCAAATCTAAGGCTGTCTCACATTTTAATCTGGTCTGTAACTGTTTCATACGCCCATAATACAAATTATCTTTAACTATGCATGCAATGTCTTGTATATAATGTATACCCTGTTCATTTATGTGACTGTATTTGTAACCATGTATTATTTGTTTTACTCTGTGCCCAGGACATACGTGAAAACGAGAGGTAACTCTCAATGTATTACTTCCTGGTAAAATATTTTATAAATAAATATGTGATGTGTCTTTAAATAAACTTGTTATACTTTTTCTCTTTTTGTTTTCATATATATATATATGTATCAAACAAAGAATAGACTGCGCTCCTCAGGTGTAAAATCAGACTAATTACCAAATGATTGTATTAAATGGATATAGCAAAGGTGAATGGCAAAAGTGAATGCAACAGTATTATGGATGATTGACTCACACTAATAAAAATACATGCAATATGTTATAATAAAATGCTGAGTGCCAATGTTTAAAAAGCTGCTGTAAACACAAATATATGCCAGTGAACAATACAAATATAATAAAATGGCATGTGTTGGTAGTTATGACTACTGCACTAATGAATCCCTCCTGAATGATACTAAATGAATGATGAATGGAAAAATACAGAAAAAATGACACTAAGTGTGTCAAAGATAAAAATAAAAATAAAAAATGTGAAAAATGTAAAAATATATCAACCAAACCAAGGGTCCATGCTAGGATCTGGCTGCTCTCATCAAGGACCAACGAACTCCCAGAAATCTGTGAACAACAAGAAAAGAAAGCGCCCGATCCTAGTGCAGCATGAAAAAATACAATTTAATAAAAATGAATATGAATAAAACCAACAAATGCGAACTCACAAACACAGGATAAATAAATGCATATAATGAGTATACTCATTCGCCAACCGCCCACGTTGTGCCTTGGATGGCGCGCCCTCTCTCTGTCTGGGTTTTCTCAGCTCTGCTGAACCGACATCCAGCAGGGGATACAGGAAAAAGCTCACCACAATGTGACCCGGAAGTCCTCCACAATGTTAGTGTATCCGGATATGAGGTCTGTAGTCCGTGACCCCGCGATGCAGGGGCTGATCAGAGAAGTCTCTCTGCACTCCCAAAGGCAGTCCGTAATGAGGTGGGCAGTGAGGATAGAGTCAAAATATATATCACAGTGTGACAGCAGCTAAAAAACGCTCTTCTCTACGCGTTTCTTCACATAAAGTGATTTCATCAGGAGATACTTCCGGGTCACATTGTGGTGAGCTTTTTCCTGTATCCCCTGCTGGATGTCGGTTCAGCAGAGCTGAGAAAACCCAGACAGAGAGAGGGCGCGCCATCCAAGGCACAACGTGGGCGGTTGGCGAATGAGTATACTCATTATATGCATTTATTTATCCTGTGTTTGTGAGTTCGCATTTGTTGGTTTTATTCATATTCATTTTTATTAAATTGTATTTTTTCATGCTGCACTAGGATCGGGCGCTTTCTTTTCTTGTTGTTCATATATATATGTATATATATATGCACTGTTTTGTTTCGGCGTGAGCTATGTAACCTGCACTATGGAGCCAGTATGACAAGCCAGGAGCGGAACTGAGGAGTCCGCAGCACGAATTCCGGGGAAGATTCAAGCTGCGCCTGGGTTGACACGCACCCAGAGCCGGAAATATGTCATCAGCAGTTCCGTGAGGGTCTGGTCCCAGCCCTCGTTGCATTTCTCTGGCGCATGTCCTAGCGACCCTTATGAGTTCCATTTATATTCTGTTCACCATCAAAACCTTTTTATAGATTTATGCTATGGAGCCTGCGCTTTCTATTTTTGTTTTATAGATGGCTGAAGGAGGTGGTTTTCCCTGAGAAGAGCTGCTTGGATCTCCAGCGTTTTTATAGATCAACCTGTTTTTTCATTATTTTTATTTTGGCATACTTTCCCTTCTTGTTTTGTCCTTTTCCCATCCCTTTCCATCCTATCCCACTTTCCCATTGTTTGTTGTTTGTATATCCCTTGTCCGTGTGCTCATGTGTTTCTTTGTTTTAGTTAGTCCTTGTATGTTTCATTCATATCACTGTTATATATTTTTTTTATTTGCCTGGTCCTATATTTTTAGTTATTTATCATTTATATATTTCTTATAGCCCTATAGTAGTGGTCTCCAAACTTTTCAGTACGAGGGACACATCGTATATTCTACACATTTTCGCGGGCCAAAGGAAAAAAAAATCTAAATGAATGAATAATAATAACCACATGTTCTTCTATAGCGCTGCTAGTTTTATGGAGCGCTTTACAGAGACATTTTTCAGACACAGTCCCTGCCCCGTGGAGCTTACAATCTATGTTTTTGGTGCCTGAGGCACAGAGAGATAAAGTGACTTGCCCAAGGTCACAAGGAGCTGACACGGGGAATTGAACCAGGTTCCCCTGCTTCACACTCAGTGCCAGTCAGTGTCGTTACTCACTGTGTGGCTCCTTTTTATCTTTTTGGGGGTAATCAGCATGATATGACTCAGAACAAAAGAGAAATGTGACAATTACACAGAGAGGATGCCGTGCTTACACTGGGAAATGGTATAAGGTGCTGCGGGCCGGGTAAAATGTTGTGGGGGTCTAATGTGGCCCCCGGGCCATAGTTTGGAGACCCCTAATCTTTACCATCAGTTATTCACATGGTTTCAAACTTTCTTAGTTGGCGTTGTAATTTATTTGATGATTTTATATATATATTTTTTTTTTTTCAACATAATACATTTTTTTTATAGTATGTAGGATGTGATGCTTGAACCGCTGCCTGCTTTATGGACGACCTCAACTGTGACCAAGGTCATCATAGCAATTGGACTGCAGTGTTTGCAGGTATGCCAACTCTAATTGTCTGTGATTTAGTCGGTCTCTCAGATTTCTAGCATCCGTGTCGATGTAGTGTGAAAATAATCTGTAGTTTTGGCTCAGAATCTGGTCCCTAAAGCTCTCTGATTTGGGCGCATTGAGGCAGACGCACCGCCTCACTCCTTTGTCTGCAGTGCTCCACACGTGGTATTCAGGTGCAGTGATCAAAGATGTAACATGAAGCCTGTGAACTCTGGGGATTCTCCTCTGCAGTATGACGAGTTAGATACCCAATGCGCCTACTCCCTCTTGTGCTTAGGATCTCACCTTCACTATGCTCTTGAACTGCTGCCAGAACAGACCTTTGTATGTGCCCAAACAGTCCAACCCATTCATCTTTTGTCTCACGCAGCACTTAGCTCAGAACGGCTAACTTTCCCAGTTCAAAAAGCATCCAATATATTAGGATTTTATACACAGGAACACTGTGTATAAAAAAAAAACCTGCAGGTTTTTGTCACTGTTTTGACCCATCATAACTTATTTAATGAGTGGTTGAGACTTATCCCAGCATCTCATTGCAAAGCCAGTGTAACTAGACCCAAAAGGTGGAAAAAAGCTGTCTGTGAGTAGGTTACTGTCCCTGCCCTTCTGTGAGTAGGTTACTGTCCCTGCCCTTCTGTGAGTAGGTTACTGTCTCTGCCCTTCTGTGAGTAGGTTACTGTCTCTGCCCTTCTGTGAGTAGGTTACTGTCCCTGCCCTTCTGTGAGTAGGTTACTGTCTCTGCCCTTCTTTAACCCTGCCTGTGCTGAAAGAGCTGTGTATTACAGCAGGCATACCTTTATAGTGGTTCATATTAAATGGATTCGAAAAAAAAGGTGACACTGTGTGCTTATTTGCATGTTATTACCAAGAATCCCTGGATACAAAGAGATAGAGGAAAGGTTCACTAGTTCTATTTTTTATACCAGGAAAGGTAGATATTCAACACCTATAGGCAGAGGGGATATCATAATTTTATAGTATCTCACCCCAGAGCATGGACTGTTAAACCCCCCCCCCAACCCCCCCAAACCATTTTTCGAGTGTTAAAAATCATGATTTTCTTGATCTATAGCTCTAAAAATTAACATGGCAACTTTTATACTACACCAGGCTCTGGGGAGAGCTGCATTTCCACCTACCAGACACTTAGAAGTGACATGCTATCTCCTGAACAAAGCATAGAAAGAAAAAAAACCAGCGTAAAGTAATACAAATAGATTGCCGCTTTCAAGGCTCGGTGACCATGGACCTGATTTTAGCTTCATTTACTTCAACAGGGTTACATTTATATTTGACATTTTTGTTGGGCGGGGATTCTATGTGCACAGCTCGAGACAAATATTACAGAGCACAGGAGCTGCTAAAGAGTTCTGACAACCTGAGAACTGAGCTGCCGGACCTTGAGCAGGCAGAGCGCGCGGGGAGAGAAGGCAGAGCGCGCGCGCACAGAGAGAAGGCAGAGCGCGCGCGCGGAGAGAAGGCAGAGCACGCTGGGAGAGAAGGCAGAGCGTGCGCGCGGACAGAAGGCAGAGCGCGCGCGCACAGAGAGAAGGCAGAGCGCGCGCGCACAGAGAGAAGGCAGAGCGCGCGCGCACAGAGAGAAGGCAGAGCGCGCGCGCACAGAGAGAAGGCAGAGCGCGCGCGCACAGAGAGAAGGCAGAGCGCGCGCGCACAGAGAGAAGGCAGAGCGCGCGCGCACAGAGAGAAGGCAGAGCGCGCGCGCACAGAGAGAAGGCAGAGCGCGCGCGCACAGAGAGAAGGCAGAGCGCGCGCGCACAGAGAGAAGGCAGAGCGCGCGCGCACAGAGAAGGCAGAGCGCGCGCGCACAGAGAGAAGGCAGAGCGCGCGCGGACAGAAGGCAGAGCGCGCGCGGACAGAAGGCAGAGCGCGCGCGGAGAGAAGGCAGAGCGCGCGCGGAAAGAAGGCAGAGCGCGCGCAGAGAAGGCAGAGCGCGCGTGCACAGAGAGAAGACAGAGCGCGCGCGCGCACACAGAGAGAAGGCAGAGCGCGCGCACAGAGAGAAGGCAGAGCGTGCGCGCACAGAGAGAAGGCAGAGCGCGCGCACAGAGAGAAGGCAGAGCACGCGCGCACGGAGAGAAGGCAGAGCACGCGCGCACGGAGAGAAGGCAGAGCGCGCGCGCACGGAGAGAAGGTAGAGCGCGCGCACACGGAGAGAAGGCAGAGCGCGCGCGCACAGAGAGAAGGTAGAGCGCGCGCACACGGAGAGAAGGTAGAGCGCGCGCACACGGAGAGAAGGCAGAGCACGCGCGCACGGAGAGAAGGCAGAGCGCGCGCGCACGGAGAGAAGGTAGAGCGCGCGCACACGGAGAGAAGGTAGAGCGCGCGCACACGGAGAGAAGGCAGAATATAAAACAAGTATGAAACAGATGGCAGACATTTTGTTGGCTGCTCCCGTATGCCACACTGGATTATCCTGACTCTTCCAAACAATCGCACAAAAATACACCAAATTTAGCTTCCTACGGAGGTTATGTCATGGAAGCCAATGGATGGTGTTACAATGTATGTTTTATTTCACCCAATAAAATCAAAGTTATAAAAAAAAAAAAAAAATTAGCTTCCTACGAAAACACAACAGTTTGTCAGTTTTATGGTCGTTTATTGGGTATATCGTTCATTTCTAAAACACTCTCCTTCACAAAATTAAAAACAACATGCACATTACACGCTTCTAATCCATTTCATTTAGATATATCTCTTTGTACATCTTCGTGACAGAGCGAGCACTCAGGAGAGCAGAGTAACGCTTAGAAAAATGTAAATGGCATCGACAAGAACAGGTTTTGAGCTTCATACCGTGTCTACCTGCTCCCTCACTGCCTGGGTTAGTTTGGTGTCTGAGTGCAGGGAGCTCGAGTATATGTTACAGACCGGCCATGCCCTTTACTGGAGGCAGCCATCTTTTACGTGACACCACTGATGATCCTGGAAGTGAGAGAGGGCCCGACGGGCATTGCAGGTCCCCCCAATTTTTGGTGCTGCATTGTGTAACAATTCGACAGTATAGAAAAGGCGATTTATAAAAAAAGCAGCAGCAGCAGCAAACCTCCCCCCCCTCCCCGCCGAGTGTTACAGAAGAATTTACATACAGAATCGTGACCGTATTAGGATTTGTGAATGCAGCGTGACCAGGATGAAAAGGAAAAAAAAAATGGATCTTTAATCAGGGTAAAATTATGTTTTCTCGAATATAAATACTAAATTTTGCCCTAACGAATATTCCACCCTCAAGGTCCAAAGCATTAGCACTAATCAGGCGTATTATTTAATCTCCTTGAAAGTCTATCTAGACCAGGAGTGGCCAACTTCAGTCCTCAAGGGTCACAAACAGGTCAGGTTTTCAAGACATCCCTGCTTCAGCACAGGTGATGCAGTTGTGGTCTCAGCCTCTGATTGAGCCACATGTGCTGAAGCAGGGATATCTTTAAACCCTAAACGGTTTGTGGCTCTCGACAATAACACCTTTGCTGCTAGAAGTGCTAGTAGCAAGGTATAAATTGCCAGATGGACGAGCCCAGCATGATATCTAACTGGGTTACACTTTTTTTTCCTTTTTAGCCCAACTCTTACCTATTGATTTGAAACAGTATTCATATATGGTCAAAGTCTTAGGCTTCCCAATACAAACAGCAATACATAAAATCCTACACACACAGCGCATCGCTGCTCACAGTGGAATTATTTAACAGTGCAGAAAAAGCCCGTCCTTGTTCCGGGTTGGTTTGTACAGGAAACACAGAGCGGGTGCAGACGGCACAGTGACCAGCAAAGGGAAAAGCCGGGAATCTTTCAGACCCCGCACAGGGAATCCCCCGTAACATCTATTTCAGGGGTGGTCAACTCCAGTCCTCAAGGACCCCCAACAGGTCAAGTTTTCAGAATATCCCTGCTTCAGCACAGGTTGTGCAGTCCGACTGAGCCACTGATTAAGCCCCCTTTGCTGAAGCAGGGATATCCAGAAAAACTGACCTGTTGTTGGCCCTTGAGGACTGGATTTGGCCGCCCCTGATCTATTTGATAGTTCAAACTCAAGGGAGTGACATCACACGCACGACAAGTACTGGTCAAACAGGCAGCGAGGTAATAGGTGATCTGCTTGATGGATCGAACCAGCAGCCTTTGTATACGCGACACCTCCATTCCTTTTTAGTTCCTGTCCGGGTAAAATAAATCCAGGGATCTGATCTCAAATTTCATTTTTTTTAAAATATTTTTTCCTGGAGTTCATTTACCTGTGTATTTATACATCTATACACACATAGTGTTACTTCCAAGAAATGACAGCTGTTACCTCGAAATTAACTCATTCTCCCTTTGCAATGTTTTGAAGTGCACAATACTGGGTGGATAAGCTCTTTGGCACCTCAAATGCAGGATCCAATACATAACTTCCATAACCTACACCGGCCCTCCCGGTAGCAAAGAGATTAACTAAACCTACACAGGAGAAGTGAGCCAACGGTCAATTGCAGTTCAGTGGTCACTTTCTAGCAAATGGTGTCTTTTCAGAGGGAGGGCGGTTTCCATTAAATCTGGTAGACATGCGAGTCGTGGTAGTGACGGACACAGAAGTGGGAGTTGATGCCTCATTAGCTGGTCTTGAGAAACGACAACTAATTATTATATTGCAAACACGCACTATTTCCAAGTCCTCATCGGTCATCATACAAATTTTTCACTATATGATTGATCAATGCGTGTGTGATAATTTATATATATATATATATATATATATATAAATTAACACAGGATTGGAGCAGGGGGACTCCGGAGATGGATCCCATTAATTTCAGCTCTGGGGACCCCCAGCTTCTCAAGATACTAACGTCCAAAGGGGGTGCCAGTATCTCAGCAAAGTTTAAAGATCCTGCATCATGCGGGATCTGAACCTGATGACATCACAGTTTCCTATTGGTCTGCAGGCCGTGGGAGCTTGGAAACTCTGCCATTACATGATCCCCGCTGGCGGAGCGTCTACCGGCACCCCCTACGGGAGGTATCGCCGGAAGCAGGGGGTCCCCAGAGCTAAATTAATGGGGTTCAGCTCCAGAGACCCCCTGCTTCAATCTTATCTTTAAAAAAAATGTTTAGAGGCTGCATCAGACTCCCTCCTGTGGCAGACGGACCTCGCTTTCTGCATCACTGGAAATGTACAGATCTATTAGGTGCGGAGCCACTTACTCAAGCTAGCATGGACAACAGAAGCAGTCCCCTATGAGATAGCAGGGTGTAACACACAAGGTTCCTAGAACTGAGGACATTGCAAAGTCCTTCTGACTTCCAGGAGTATGGTGTAGGAGACACCTAAAAAGTGGTAGATTCTACTTGCCCCGTAGCCAATTATTTATGGGTTTCAGTTGAATCCGATATTAAAATACAAGATGGAGCTTTGAAGTAAACGGGACACCGTACGTTGTGCGTGTGTACACACGTTTAGTATGACAACTGCCTGAGCCAATCAAAATGCCCTGTGCCTTAAAATACTACTAAGTACTGCTACAGTTGAATGGCAATTGTCGATCTTATTTATTGTACAGTTACTCTGTATGAGATATTGCGGCCTTCTTGCTAGTATTATACATTCGCCCTTAACCTACATTATACTCTTCACACAAGTCATAATCGATAGCTACCTGCATTTAGATGCAAGGTGTGTAACAAATACACGTAAGAGCGAGTTTAATTTGGACACTAACTCAATGCAGAGATTTGTATTAAAGGTCTCGGGCGCTTTGCTGAAAGGAGCATTGCAATTGGTTAATCTGACAGACCTAACCTTAAATAAATAAAGAGACCATCAGATTTCATTGAAAGTCATGGCCACATCTCGCCTTAGAGACAGGCGATCCACGCTGGCTGGTGTCCCCTCATTATTGTACCGTATATATATATATATTTTTTTCACATAGGATTGAAGCAAGGGGTCTCTGGAGCTGAACCCCATTCATTTCAGCTTTGGTGACCCCTGCTACCAGGGTTCACGTAATGGCGGGTTTTCAAAGCTCCCCCACCCTGCCGGCCAATAGGAAGCTGGGACATCATTCGGCACGGCTGCGTAATAGCCCACGTGACGCGCGGGGGGGCGGTAAACTTGCAGGAGATACCGGCACTCCCTTCGGAGGCAAGTATCTCAGGAGTCAGGGGGTCCCCAGAAGCGAACGTTAATGGGGTACAGCTCTGGAGGCCCCCTGCTTCCATCCTATGTAAAAAAAAGAAGAAGAATATAAAAAAAACGGCTTGGATTGTTCCTTTAACATCCAGAGCACTGGAGCTAGACGCTTTGTATGACCTGACTAGACACAAATGACTAAACCAAACTGGGAGCAGATAAGTCACCCCCAGGACAGGGGCTCCCCCCGCCCTGCACCCTGAACTTGCCGTGGGAAGGACTGAGCAGCTGTAAAGAAAAAAGACCTGAGGAAGCCTTGAAGACTCCATGAAGCAGGAGAGACATAGGGCTCCATTCATCTCAGCACCAAACTCCTTGTGGTAACTCCTTTGTGGGTACTGCATGTCCCCAATGAGTGAAGAAACAAACACCCCCCCCCCCCAGCCCTGTAACACTTTCTCACCCTTTCCCAACACGCCCCCCTCACATCCATCATCACTCCCCCGTCCTCAGCAGCAACTCCGGCTCCGACAAGGAGCAGTAGAGGAAGTACCCCATCTCGTCCACTTCCTCTGCGGTGAGCTCTGAAAACAAGTTCACCTTGGGGTCCAGGGCAGAGGGCAGCTCCCCACTCTCCAAGTGCCCCACAGTCTCCCGGAGTACATGGAGGAACCGGTCGGCCAGAGCCCCCTGCGACCAGTCTGTCTCCTTCTCGCAGGCGTGGAGGAGGATGTTGGTGAGGTGAGAGGCAGTGAGATGGGCAATGGGCAGGTTGTAGCGGCAGATTGCTTTCAGGACCTTCAGGCAGAGGCACCGGCACCCCGAATCCTGCTGGTCCCTTCCTATTAAGGCTGCGGTCTCTGCCCCGCGCTGGCTCAGCCTCCACATGCTCCCGTAACATTGCAGCCGATGAGATTTGGCCACCGCTGCCCGCTCCCCAAGTGCCACCACGGGCAGGAAGTCGATGAAGAGCCTCCTGTCCTCCTCGTACTGGACCTCCAAGATGAGGCTCTCCGACGGCACCACCGGTCGGATCAGGTAGCCCAGCATGCTGCCAATTGCTGGCCAGTTGATGGAGCCAGCCACCACTTTCTCGAAGGTGGCTACCACCGCCTTAGGGCACAGGTAGCCACCCACCACGCATCGGTCCCAGTAACTGGTCCCCCGGGGGAAGTACTCCAGGTTCTCCCGGCGCAGGAGGCAGAACCCCGGCAAGCTGAGGATGGTCTCCTCACCGGGGACACACGACCACAGGTTCCTCTCCACAGCGAGGGGCACCATGAGTTGAATGTGGTCAGCCCTCACCACCTGCAGGAGGGGGCACAGTACAAGGAGGAGAGCCGCTTAGAATAAAGCTCAGGAAACAAGGCAGGGAAGCACATTTTATATCCAAAATATAAACAAATATTTATTCTTATAGAATGATGCTTAATCAAGCAAATAAAAATACCCCTTGTAAGCACATTCACGTGTCAGAAAGGTTAGCAACCCTTCCCATCCCCATTATCTCTTAGCATACAATGCTTCCACTGCAGCCAAGGATTCTGGGTAATGACCTGCAAATGAGCACTGTGTGTCACTCTTGGCTTCTTACCCATTTTAACATGGAACCCATGGGTAACCAAGGAAATGCAAGGGCAAGATATGGAAACAATGGCCCCTTATACAATACACTGATTTTGGTGTCAGGATGTCCTTAAATAGGGGCCCAATGAGAGAGAGCTGTTCCAGCCCCAGAGATCTTACTTACACCGTAACAAGGTCATTGGAAGATAAAAGCAGATGCAGTAAGATTAAATTCAAGGGCATATGTGGTAAAATATTAGCAGAGAGGCTTCCTGCTGTAAATTAGATTCATGCGATGGGAATAAAGGTGAAACAAGATGGATGGAATAAATACAACACCTTATTTAGGAGAGGGAAGCTTAAAAATCCGTGGGAACATTTAGTGCTACCTCAATCACATTTTCAGGTAGAATATTAAGCAGCAACACTACAACAAATGAAATACTGAGTTCATAGTAATAAGTAAATGATCTTCAATTTGGGCTTTACATCTTTTTTCCTATACTACCCCAAAAAAAATATATAAAATATATATATATATATCAACACCTTTCTGTAGTGAGAAAAACAAAAAAAACAAATCACACTTCTATTCACAGGCCAAAGGGGGAACGGGATATCCGGATGGGAACCGTAATAGTTAAAAACAGCCTATCTCCTGCTTTTTGTGGATATGTAAAATATAATCAGGATGTTGAGACTACAATAGTGACCTATTCAGAGCTTATCTTTCTTGTGTGGCTTTTATCCGGATGTAAAATGACACATCACGGTATTACTGAGGCCGGGCTCCATGTCCTCACGCCAACCCGAGAGGCCTCCACATGGAAAGACAAACAGGAATCCCATCTTAATGTATTGACGTTGGACATGCTAGTACATTTAAAGTAACAGAAAGATAGGAAAGAGTGATCATTCAGGGCGATGTGCACGTCTTAGCAAAGTGGTCAGCAGTGCAGGTAATGACCACGCCTGCCTCTTTCCATTGGTCAAGTGTTATACCAGAAAAATAAACAGGGGTGAGAGATCCCATTACCCCACAGTTAGGAACACAAAACAACCAATCCGAGGAGCGCCTTTATAGAGGACTGGTGGATCCTGATTCGCCGAGTGCCTGCCCAACCCCCGGCTGGGAGGTGTCTCCCAGTAGTGTGTATATATGTATGTGGTACCTGCAAGTCGTCATAGAGGCTCCCGCTCAGGTGCATGTCCCTCAGCGGCATGTCTGGGAACTTGCTGTGGATGAAGTTGCGCAGTTCAGCGCAGATTTCCACGGCGGCCTGCTTGGCACAGCCCTGCTCCGTGGGCGGAATGGCCACGTGCTTCTTGTAGTAGGTGAAGAGCTTCTCCTGAAGGGACATCCGCAGCCGGGTCTTCTTCAGGTCCGTCTGGGTCTTAAGGTTCGGAGGTTTGGGGCGGACAGAGCCTGCAGGGAACGGGTCGATAATGACAGGGTGTTGGGATGCATTATACCTGCTGTTTTGCATGTGCCCAACATCCCATGTAAAACACAATGGCCTCTCTGCATGCACAACATCGTGTACCAATATGACATGTTTATATACACACACAGGCACCTCTCTGCACACAGGATGTTGCAAAAATCCCAGCATTGTTTACAAACCAACGTCTTCTACAGAAGACACACACACACACACACACACACAGAAAGAAAAGGCATATATTATGTGGCAATCTATAGCTATCTAGCTCTCCATCTTCCCACACGCCCTGTTCTACATCACTCCGTCTTTCCCTACAAAACAATAGGACTACGTACACCTCTACACCCCTATTCAGAACCTGTAAAGCAATTGCTGCTTTTACAATGAATAGAAGGTAAGAGAACCCTCACACAGCCATTTGATCCCGCCACGGGGGTGCATGTCCACCCAGCCATTGGACTTTGTGAAACTTACAACAAAAGACCTGGAGAACAGTCTTCATTGCTTATAATGCTTACTCATTTCCTTGTACACCCAACACTCACAGCGTAGAATAGAGTCAGCGGTTTTTCAACCCTTTCCTTGGGAAATCCGGCCAGATTTAGGAATGGCTGAACTGGCAAATGCACCTAAACGCACTTCCCTGACCTCCAAGTGATATTATTACTTGGGTCCCAGTTACATTGGCCTGTGCTTCTGTGCAGTCAGTACTAAGAAGCAGAGACACACCACAGTTAGGTCTATCTGCATGTGCGTGAGATTTACGCACGCAGCTTACATCGCTTCACCAGTAACAGTAAAGACAGGTGCAATCACAATGAATAATTCCTCACACGTGCATTTGGGATAAAGCGATGGCCAGGATAACGCAGGCAGCAGCACGTCCTATATCTGGGTTTGTACCCTCCCTGGGAATACTCGGCTCCCTTGTTGCTAACAAAACAGGAATTTGTAATCACTTCACAAGGTATGAATGGTAAGAACCTGCACCTCTATTACCAACATGGCTATTAAATGTAACCACACCGGGAAATAAAGACAGGTCAAACTTAGACTGTTAACGCAAACAGAACCATGTGTTTAAATCTGTAAGACTGGACCATTTCCAGCTGACAAGACATTACCAGAAACCCAAACAAAGTAGGCATGAGCGCACACAGCATCCTCTCGCCATGACAAACACACTGCAGACGCCTGTGATGCACACTAGCGCTCACCCTCACCTGATTCGAACGCTGAGGGGTCTGTGGGAAGGGTCTGCAGGCTGCGGCTCACAGTTGCCTTCATATCTTTGTTCAGTAACCGTGTGGATGAGCCCAGCCAGCTTGGCTCCTCCCAGCTCCGTTTGCCGGACTGGCTGGCGCGGGAGGGACTGGCGGGGGCGCTGATTGCGCGATCGTACATCTAGGATGTGAAGAAAGGCAGAATTTAACGTAACCCCCTCCAATGACAGATGGGCCACACACGCGCTGCAAGGCATGCCAGCATAACCACTTCAGACCTGTTGCATCGTACAGTTCAGAAGTACAAACATCTTTCTATATATTTTTTCCTATATAGCGCTGGCAGTACACACAGCGCTGCACACAGAATATTTGTAGAAACAATTCCTGTCCCGAAAAGCTAACAATCCCCACTGGATCCCTCCTCACATTGATCAACTCACACCACTTGTCACTTACTCGTTTCGCAGCCAGCGTGGCAATACCCAGCATGGCAGCTCCTCCGACCCCGAGCACCAGCCGGGCATTGGACAGCACAAAGTCTATGGCAGTGCCAATGCCGTTATCGTCCTTTTTGCCTTTCTTCTCACCGGCTCCCGCCATCCTGCCCTGCCGGGAAGAACGCATTCACAAAACATTACCCTCATCGGAACAGAATTTCACAGCAGGTAAGAACCAACTGGCCCATTCCATCTGTTGTATGACCTCAGACCCCTTAGCTTTCTTTCATATTTAGGATAGCCATATGTCTATCCTAAGCATCTTTGAATTACCATGCAGTGTTAGCTTCAACCACCTCTGTTGGGAGGCGACTCTCTGAATCCACAACACCCTTCCCATGAAGAAGTACTTCCTCACATTTCCCCTCCCATCCTCTTGTTCTAGCACTTCTCTTTCCATAGAATACGCTTCCAGCCTGCACCTTCTTCAAACCCTTGACATATTTCAAAGTTTCATCCTTCCTTCCTCCAACCTGTACATTCTGTCTCTGATCTACAGGTGACCAAACACTGATGGCGACATGATGGGCGTCACTGAATATCAGAATATGGGGAAACTAGGTGGGCCCCATCTGCAAGAAAATGTCTGTTTCTACATAGGTGAAGTCCAGTGATCAGGGTACAGGACACTTACTTGAAGGCTGTGGGTTTACTGGCCAAACAGACTGGCACAGGGAGGTCCAGTGTCCCCTTGTCTGGGCCCGTTACACCAGTCCCCCGAGCTTAGTCCTTAGGAAGAACTGGCCTTTTTCCAGCTGCCTCTCCTTGTCCTCCAGCTGCTTCAGCCCCTGCTGCCGCCTGAACTCCCGACGCACGTACGAGGCGTAGAAGTCGCGGTCTGTCAGCTGCAGCTGGCGTCCTTGGCGCAGGAGGGTGCGGTACAGAGTCAAAACCGCCTCACGGGACCAGCCCGCCATGGCAGGGGGGAGCAGAGGAGAGGCGACCCAGCCAGTCTAAGGAGAGACATACTATTCTATCTGCACATATACATAGCATGTCTTCTCTTCAGCAAAGCCATTCAATTCAAAACTATTTATTGACGCTTCCATTTTTTTGTTGCTGTCGCCTGTTGGGAAGCTTTAATAATGTCTACAGAAATGTACCGGTCTATTCTGTGTGACTTCACAAGGTGTCTGCATATGTTTATTGTCATGGGACGATGGTTAAGGTGAAGGAGCAGCTCAGTAACTAATGGCACTGACTGATAATGACACCGAGTGACACGTGTTTCTACATTAAATGAAATTATTAAAATATATCATTAAAAAAAAAAAAAAAAACATATCTAAACTCTAATAAAGAACAGCTTTAAATAAAGAAATGAGGAAAAGCAGTTCTAAGTTTTTAAAGAACTTAGACTGGTGGTGGCTGAGAGAATCTCCGGTAGGTTGTTCCAGTTTTGGGGTGCACGGTAAGAGGAGGAGCGGCCGGATACTTTGCTGAACCTTGGGACCATGAACAGTCTTGTGAAGTCAGATCTAAGATAAGTGCTGCATGTGGTAGGGGTGTGAAGCTTGTTCAGATAGGCGGGTTGCTTGCCCAGAACGTATTTGAAGGCAAGACAGGAAAGGTGCACTTTGCGCCTAGACTCAAGTGATGACCAATCTAGTTCTTTGAGCATTTCACAGTAATGTGTGTTGTAATTACATTGGAGAACAAAACGGCATATTGAATTGTAGAGGGTGTCAAGTTTGCTAAGGTGGGTTTGGGATGCAGTGCCATATAATATGTACCCATATAAACAGTATCATGGCATATTAATATTCATATACATGCATGGATATATTATGCATTAATATAAGTGTGATATATATTTGAATATACTTAGCATTAACTAACATGAATAATGGTATAAGTATGTTTATAGTCTTCCTATAAATGCATTGCTATGTTATGTAATATTAGGACCACACGACATTGATTTAAATGAGTCTGAATGATAATCTATGAATAATGACCCATTTGTGCAGATAATGCATTTCTATTTTATTATTATGAATGTCACATTATTAACAGGCTGGGTGGGACACAGCACGCAAACCCTCTGTGCCAGCCCCCACCTCCCCTGAAAGGTTCAATGTACCGCTACCAATGGTCACCATGAACTTGACCCCCCGTAGGTACTCACCCTCCCCGGAATCACGTGACCCTCCTCAGCCCTGTCACTTCACATTCCCTCTCAGGGTCGCCGGTAACATGCCGGAACTTCCTGTAACACAGGGGAGGGGACTTCCGTTTGACAGGGACCATAGAGAGAAGGGAGGGGGAGAAAGCAGTGAAGCGTTCGGAAGAGACTTCCGGTCCCAGATACCATAGAGTGGAGCAGGTAATGAGGGATTCGGAAGGGACTTCCGGTTCCAGAGACCATAGAGAGGTGGGAGGGGTAGCCAGTGACTATGCTTCTGCGTTATGTTGCATGATGGGATGTTGAAGAAATGACAGTGTTAAGATTCATTGTGTGTTGTAGTACGGCAATTCAGGACAGCAACAAAGACTAGCATATCAATTAAAATCACACTTATATCTATAATCAGGGCTGCAGCCCTGCATCTGACCAAAGTGACCTAATGGCAGTCATAATCAACCATTACTTCCTGGTAAGGAAGTGGCAGCCATTTTGTTTTATCCCCAAAATCTAAAACCACCTCAGACACACCTAACAGTAAAGGAGTTACTGTGTTTTAAACCAGACCCTCCCCTCCAGAGCATAGAGGGTGTCAAATAATGTAGGTTTTTTGCAGCGGTGTGAATGTTATAATGGCCGATAACCCTACACTTCGGAGGCATCACGGTGTTCTTTGTAACTGAGACCATCAGGAACCCCTGAATGTATCGCACATGTGGGGCACACATTTCGCTGCCCGAGAGGCCCATTAAATTAAAGCAACTGGGAGATTGATGACTGATCTGCTACTGATCAGCTCGTATGGGGGGGATTTAACACCTAGTGCGTGCACATGTATATACATACATACGGTATATACAAGAAGGCAGACACTACAATGTATTGAGGTATGACTGAGCCACTAATTGAACCAGCTGTGCTGAAGTAGGGAAATCCTAAAAACCTGGCCTGTTTGCGGCCCTCGAGGACTGGAGTTGTGCAGGCTGTTGCTATTTATAAAAAAATTATATTTTAATGTCCTGCTCCCATTTGGGAGTGCCAGCTTTCTTGTCCTGTGATTGATACCTGCTGGGATCTAGGCAGAACCAGCACGGTGGAGATGAAAGGGAGAAAAAAATCCTTCTGTGTGGGTGCACTCCTATACACAACCAGTTTAAATCGTATAATACAGATTGTATTTGGTATATATTGTGTCACAGTTTTACCAATAGAAGTACAAATTCCTATATATCGCCTGACTGCATTAAGTCTCGTAAATAAGAGAAATCTTAGAATTGAAAACCACACTAATAGGAATACATACAGTATATGAACACTGTCCATTGGTGATGGTTAAAGCTGCAGTTCAAAATAAAAAATCATTTAATATATGCATCAATGCAATCTACACGCTGACAAGTGATTAGCTAAATTGCCGATCAATCCGTTCTGCTGTAATCGGTCGCTGAAATTCGGCAGGCGGTTCACTAAATGCATCCTGAGTCCTCTTCTGCTGCATTGACAGCCAAAGTTCTGTGAGGAAGATCATGTGACCAGGCAGGCACTAGATTCAATTGTTCACTGCTAGAGAGAGCAGGGCTCAAAAAGGTGATGCTGTTTCGGAAGGGGATGTGACTTTGTATATGGTTGCTATAGGAACAAAAAAGCTTGTTACATTAGAATGCATTAAAATGTCTTTAAAATAGTTTATTTTTAATTTTTTTAAATGCTACAAGTATTTTCTTATAGTACAGAACTGATTTATTAAAAAAAAAAAAAAAAAAAC
Source organism: Ascaphus truei (assembly GCF_040206685.1). Classification (NCBI taxonomy): domain Eukaryota; kingdom Metazoa; phylum Chordata; class Amphibia; order Anura; family Ascaphidae; genus Ascaphus; species Ascaphus truei. The sequence continues at coordinate 4,386,372 of NC_134499.1, forward strand.
ACATGTAGGCTATTGCTTGAACTGCAGTTTTATTAATGGCTGGTTGATTTTAAGTTGCCAGCCTTAGTGTGGTAAATCACAGACCTTTATCCTGGTATACAGATATCAAGCTGTGTGAGCATGCAGATACTTCTGAGAAATACGGTATCTGTATATAAAAATGTTAAAATGGAAACTTTTAATACATAGGTGAAAAAACTCTCAAATGATAAAATGAGGGTCACAAGAGACTCTATGCGGCTGCATCAATACATCCAGATTTGCTAGTGAGAAAGTACCATTTGGCTGTGTGTCCCATCTTAAAATGTCATATTTAAGTGTTGGGCAAAGTTAACATTGGAGTTGAAATTGGAGGTGAAGATTGAGGAAGATCTGGACTCCACACAACAACTTTTTAGGGTTGACCTTACTTTCTATTGCAATCCTTTTATCATTATCCATTTTTGCTAATTTGATTGCCCTTTTGCAATTTTTGTTACATTCCTTATAATTCTGATACGATGTCTCTGTCCCTTCTGACTTAAAAAATCTAAACGCCTTCCTCTTCTTGTCCATTTCCTCCCCTGCCTGTTTATTTATACACATTGGTTTTGACTTATTTCTTTTATATGTATTACCCAAGGGTATACACTGATAAGTGTGCTTTTCTAACAATGTTTTAAAGTCTGCCCATTTATCTTCTACATTTTTCCCTGCAAAAACATCATCCCATTGTATTACTACTAGATTAGACCTCAGTTTATTAAAATCTGCCTTACTAAAGTTTAAGGTCTTTGTTGAACCCAAGAAATCTATTTTTTGATAATTTATTTCAAATGAGACCATGTTATGATCACTGTTACCCAAATGTTCCAGGACTTGAATATTTGTTATTACTTCTACATTGTTTGATATGACCAAATCCAGTATTGCCCCTCTCCTGGTTGGTTCCTCAATAATTTGGGTCATATAATTGTCTTTAAGTACCCCCAAAAACCTGTTTCCTTTTGTTGTAACGCTAACCTCATTGCCCCAGTCTATGTCTGGATAATTAAAATCACCCATTATGCAAACATGGCCAAGTTTTGATGCCCTTTCCATTTGCAAAATCTCCCATGCAAATGGTGTCAACCTTTTAATTTAATACTGATTAACCTTAAATCTCGCCCCACAAATCAAGCATCCCAATAGCCTGCACTCATGGCTATTGTCCCACACCCAGTCACTCCTACCACCCATTGTGGCCAAGCACAGCCATCTACAGCACTTATTCCCTCACCTGCTGTCTCTGTAAGTTCCCCTCAAACCTTAGATTGTAAGCTCTTCGTGGCAGGGATTTCCTTTCCTATTGTCTGATTTTGCTGCACTTACTGTATTATTATAATTCCCTGTACTGTATTCTTTGTGAAGTGCTGAGTACACTTTTGGCGCTATATAAATAAAGACATACAATACAATACTACTGCCTATTGGTGAATAATGTAACATATGTAGCACATGCTCAAATTCTCTGCTACTTGTAAATTAATGTTACTATTGATAACTGTCTATACATATGTAGACATTTAGTATCTGGCTGTCTAGTTGAAAGCAGAGAAATGTTACAGTGGTGTCTCTATACCTGCACAGCTTTAAACATATTGCTATTCGCAGGCAGTGGTGTATCATGTCTGCTTCCCTTACTGCCCAGAGCACTGAGATTGGGTTAGTATGCTGAAGCTGGGAGCCTGTCTCCTAGCTCCTCACTGTGCGCACAGACCACGCGTGTATCAGCTTTCCCCTCTAACTTAGGCTGTGGCCATGCTGCCGCTGAGCACGCTCATTCTTAGCGCTTGGTGCGCTCACTATTCTGAGGCCAGAGTCATGTGTGGTATGAATAGCCCAGATAGGTTCAACTCAGCCCTCTTTCCAAACCACAACAAGTCCTGTATATTTTCTTCACTTTGTTTAGGAAAGCAGCAATAAAGACAGGCACTTGTGGATGAGATGTTTGTGTTGGAAAAATGTCTCTCTGTGGGTGCTTTGTAGTAAGGGCAGGTGAAAAGGATGAGGCCTTGCCAGTAGAGCAAATAGCAGAAGGTACTCACTCAGCCGATGGTGAAGGTGAAAAGGAAGTGTGAGTGTATTCTGGGTAACAAGATAGCCTGGGGACAGACCATCTGTGAGCAAGGCGGAGGGGAGAGAGCAGACTAGCCCATTCCGAGAGAGAGGCTGAGGTTGCTATAGCAACTCACTGACTATCTAAGTAAACAACATGTGTATCAAAAATGTTGCCTTTTTCACATGCAGCAAGATTCTGGGACGGAAAATAACAGGCAGCTAAACTAGGGAGAAATGAATCTCATAAGCTGTAAAGGGAGACAGAGGAATATGGAATCTAGTTACAGGACACTCCCCGTCTGGTATCTGGAGATACCACTATATTCCTGGAATATGTGGAACATATGTGCAATACAACAACATAACAATGCAAAGTTCATACCACATAATGATGAGATACCGTCCGGTACCACCAGCTTAAAGTCCTTTGGCCATTTCGGTAAGGGAGGCCAAGTGGATGCACAGCTCTAGGTTAGCTTGATGCACCACAATGTCTCTCAGAGTCCACGGAACTGGTAGTCAGCTCTTCCTTGTTATAGTCCGATTGCGTTTCTGTGCAGTACATTAGTGAGTAGCACAGATACTTGAGGCCTTATCTCCGTGTCCTTCTCAGGATCCACGAGTTCAAAATCGTCAACTGGGGTTGATGGCGTTTCTGCGGGCTGCGTAAGAAACGTTGGTCCTGTGAGCCACGACGTGTTCTGTAGTTGTGCTGCAGGCACTGATTTGGTGGCATGGTCTGCAGGATTTTGATCTGTGGGCACGTGGTGCCATTGTTCTGGTCGGGTTGACTTCCTGATTCTTTCTAAACGGTTGGCCACGTATACGTAGAATCTTCTTTTCTTGTTGCATATGTAGCCCAGTACCACCTTGCTATCTATGTAGAATCTGACAGCATCTGGTTTGCAGTCCATCTCGTTTTCGATAAGTTCTGCCAGTTCTACCACTAAGACTGCGCCATATAGCTCGAGTCTGGGTATAGTGTGGTCGCGTTGTTGCGCCAGCTTAGCCTTGCCAAGGATGAACCTGATATGGTAACTTCCACCCACGTCCGTGGTTTTTAGGTAGGCCACCGCTGCTATGGCCTTTGTGGAGGCATCTGAGAACACGCAAAGCTCTTTGCTGTGTGCAGCGGTGAGAGATATAGGGGAGTAGGGGCGTGGGATCTGAAGTTGCTCAAGGGTCTTCAAGGAATACTTCCACGTTTCCCACTCTTTCCGTTTTTCTGGAGGTAGTGGGGTGTCCCAGTCCTGCTTCTCGAAGGACATTTCTCTGAGAAGAGACTTCCCTTGTATAGTGACAGGAGCTACGAATCCTAGCGGATCGTAAAGACTGTTAACAGTGGACAGGACTCCGCGTCGTGTGTAGGGTTTTTCCTCGATGGCTACCTGGAACGTAAATGTATCTGTTTTAAGATTCCAGCTTATCCCCAGGCTCCGCTGTATGGGAGGCGTGTCGGTCCCGAGGTCCAAATTCTTGAGATCGTTTGCGTGATCATCTGCGTGGAACGCCTTCATCACTTTGGCACTATTGGAAGCTATTTTGTGCAATCTTAGCGTTTGCTAACATCTTTTGTGTCTCTTTGTTAACTGCCATCAGGAGGTTGTTTTCTCCCTTGACATGACAAAGAACAGTCTCTTTTGTCCTTGTAAATCCCTTTGTGAAATGTCTCTGCGACTATTTCTTTTTTGACGTGTGAGATGACAGTCTTTTTGCCACTGTGGCTTCACCTGCAGGGCGCAATCTTTTGCGGCTATGCCAGCCGTGGCAGCTGGCTGCTTTGCCACTTGGTATTCTGCAGAGAGGAACAACTGTACGTCTTAGCCGTGCCATTGCTCGCGGGAGGACCGTCCGATTGTTTATTGTCTTTTGGACAATCCCTTTGTCGGTCACTTTTGGGAGGTTACTTTCTTCCTTCAGTGGTGTCGGCTCATCATCCTTAGCTGTCTGGACTACTGAGCATCCTAGGCCATTGTCACGTCCCCCTGATGTGAGGATGTTTTTGTTGGTCTCGGTAGTATGACCTTGTCTCTTCTCTTCACTTGGCCTTCCTGTCGCTTGGAGATGGCCAAGACACGGTTCGGAGAGAGATGTGTGTCCGCATTCTGTTATCACCGTTCTGCGGGCGTTGACATAGTCAGGTTCGTGTCCTTTGTCAGTGCACATGTTGCCCACTATCACCCATCCTAGGTCAAGTCTTTGGGCGAATGGTGCGTTGTGGGGTCCGTTACGCTGTTTACGGACTTTGTGCATCCTCAAGATGTCCCTACCGAGCAGCAGCAAGATCTTGGCGTCTTGTTCTACCGGTGGGATGTAGTTGGCTATTGCTCTGAGGTGCGGGTGATGACGTGCCACGTCTGGTGTGGGAATCTCGTCCCTGTTTGCAGCCATGTAGTTGCACTCGATGAGGGTGGGGAGAGCTATCTTCACTCTGTTATCCCCTGAACGTATGACGTAGCCGCTTGCTCTTCTCCCTGTTGTCTCAGTTGACCCTGCACAGGTTCTGAGGGTGTAGGGTGAGGCATGGTCTTGTGAGTTGGATAAGTTGAAGAATTCCGTCTTCGCCAATGATCTGTTACTTGGATAGTCGAGGATTGCATACATCCGGATAGCCTTCTCAGGTTGTCCCTGGGGGTGCACTGCGACAAGGCATATTTTGGAGCAGGATATTTTCTCACTTCCTTTTCCGCAAACCTCGGTGCACTGAGACGTGACAGATGTTGGCTCTCCTTCTCCTTCCCCGCCATGCTCCGCTACGGAGGATTGGTTGTTGAGTTGGTGGAGTGTCAGCGCCTCTGGATGTAGCGATGTTACGTGCTTGTCACTTTTGCACACTACACATTTGATGTCTTCTTTACAGTTTCTGGCTAGGTGAGTCGTGGAACCGCAGCACCTGAAGCAAACTCCGAATTCTCCGAGTAACTTCTTGCGTTCCTCTAGGGACTTCATCCTGAACCCAAAGCACTTGTTAAGTGGGTGTGGCGTCTTGTGTATGGGACATTCCCTGTTTGGGTCCCTTGGTTCCTCGTCTCCGGCGACCGACTGATCGGGAGTAGTTTGGGTCGTGGGGGACACGTCCATCCTGTGGACCGAGATGGGTGTTTGAGTGTTACCGTATCTCGCCACTGGTCTCTCATTCCTCTAGCTGCTTGCACTGTGTGTGGTTGAAGCTGGGATTGTTCCTTGTCTTTGCTGGGATGAGCTGGGATTGTTCCTTGTCCTTGCCGCTTCGCGGATGAAGCTCAAGAAGAATGAGAATGGGGGGAAGGCGACTTGCTTCTCCCTTTTGTATTTGGAGCCTTGTGAAATCCATCTTTCTTGGAGCTTCTCCAAGATGGGTCTCACTCCGCGAGCCGAGTCTAGGACATTGAGACCTGTCAAGGAATGGTCTGTTCTCGCAGACTGCAGCTCCTGTAGCAGGTCCCCGAGTTCTGGTAACTTCGAGTAGTCTTTAGCTGTGATCTTGGGAAAGCTGTCGACTCTTTTGAAGAGCGCATCTTCGATTGCTTCGGGGCTGCCATAACACTCTTCTAGCCTTTCCCATACTAGGTCAAAACCTACTTGGGGTTGGTTCGCATTTGCTGCCCCGAGTCTCTTCGCGTGTTCCATGGATTCTTTCCCCAGCCATTTGTCTAGCAGCCTGAGTTCTTCCCTAGCTGAGACGTCCAGGCTCTTGATTGCTGTGAGGATTCAGGGATCGCGGCGTCCGCGCCTTGGTTCCTCTTCACCTGCGGTTACCCCCGCTGCCGTGGCGCGCGCCCCTCGTTGGCGTCACTCACCTCCGGCGGCTCTGGGGGTTCCCCGCCGTTCTCTGCATCCCCGGGTTGCTGCGGGGTCTGCATGCTCTCACGCGACCGCCATGTTTCCCGGCCACGCGCCTGAACAGCGCGCGCCGGGTGAAAATAATTTATTCACTGCTCTTGCAGTGAAAACCCGCCCCCAGCACACTAATAGGACCTCCTGCCAAAACAAGAGTCCTCACCTGCCTGCCAATCAAAGGGACCTATCCAGGATGGCTCCACGCATTCCTCCAGGCCTGCCTCCACCTCTGATTGGTCAGCCACACTTTATAATGCCTGTCCTTCCTCTCACTCATTGCTCGACATAGTTTTCCACTTGGATACTACTCTGGCATTCTCTCATTCTCTCAGGTACGACTTGGCTTGGCGGACGTCTTTCTCTGGCTCTCGACCCCTGCTTGGACAACGACCTTCCGGAATTCTCCTATCCCTGACCTTGGCTAAAACGGCAATGACGACAGCACTTCTACACCGGTACCGGCAAGTATTGCTAGCTAAACGTCACCTGGCCTGGCAACGCCTAATCACCACACTCCGGACACGCTCCTTGTGCTGCGGGTGCGTGCCCATATACATTCCCCACCTCAGTAGAAGGGACGGGTCTGGTCTGTGGGCAGTACCGGCGTAACTTTATGTCGAGCCCACAAGACGCAGACAAGACTGATGTGGACTCTATGATGACGGCCATGTATCAACAAATCCAGGCCTTAACGGATCAAGTGGCTCTCCTCTCCCAACAGGTACAGGACCTTTCTCTACAGGCACCACCTACGGCTGCACCGCCGGTGCAGTCTGATTCAACATCCACTTTATCCTCAGCTCCGAAAATTCTGGCTCCGAGGCCCTACGCAGGGGATCCCCACGCTTGTCGTGGCTTTCTCAACCAGTGTGAGATCCAGTTCGAGATGGCTCCGCAGCTGTATGCTACTGGCCGGAAAAAGGTAGCCTATGTATATAGTCTGCTCACAGGTAATGCACTGGCATGGGCCTCCCCGATCTGGGAACTACGCCCCGATATTACCCGAGATTACGCAGCCTTTAGACGAGACTTACAACAGGTCTTCGATACCCCCGCACGACAAGAGAATGCTTCTGATTCCCTGCTGGAGCTTACACAGGGACGTCGACCTGTGGCCCAATATGCCTTGGAATTCAGAACCATAGCAGCTGAGACTCGTTGGGATCAGGAGGCCTTAGTCTTCGTCTTCTGGAAAGGCCTATCGGACTCCCTGAAGGATGAACTTGCTTCTCAACCCAGGCCAGGATTGCTGGAGGACCTCATCACCCTGGCCATTCTTATGGACCAGCGTCTTCAGGTACGCCGCGCTCAGCGTCAGCAACCCCGGTCTACGCCTTTCCGTGCTTCCTTCTCCAGGTTCTCTTCTACCCCGAGACCCGTCTTCTCCCCGCTGCCTGCGCTGGAGGCCCCAGAGCCGATGCAACTCGGAGTCCAGCAACCTCGGGCACCGTTACGACAACTTCGCTCTACCGGAGAGTTGTGCCATCATTGCGGATCTTCTGAGCAGCGCACTCGTAACAATCCACCATCTCCGGGAAATGACCAAACCCAGTTAGTACGAAGGGGCGCTCCCTGGGTGCTAAATCTCCTTGTCCCTCATCCAGAAGGGAACTTCCTAAAAGATTGACCATTCCCGTCTCCCTTTCTGGTCCGACCTTCCGCACCTCCACAGCAGCATTTATTGATTCCGGCGCAGGAGGGAACTTCATGGATCAGACCTTTTCTGAACAAAATCAGATTCCACTTTCCAAGAAGAACTCCCCCGTTGCCTTGGTCGGGATTGATAATCGGCCTCTCACTCCGGCTTATATCTCCTTGGAGACCGGACCTATCACCCTTTCTACTCATTCCCACAAAGAGACTCTGGGCTTTGACGTGATTCATGCCCCGGGAAGACCGATCACGCTCGGCTTGCCCTGGTTACAGAAGCACAATCCGCTCATCGATTGGGTATCCCCTAATCCTATTGACTGGAGGTCAAGGTCAGAGGAATCTTCCTTACCTACCGAGCGACCATCCTTTCTATTAGCTAACACATCCAGTTCTCTGAGGGAGTTACCTTCTCCGTACGCAGAATTTTTGGACGTTTTTAGCAAGAGACAGTCTGAGCTCCTACCCCCTCATCGTTCCTACGATTGTCCAATTGACCTGGTACCTGGATATACCTTGCCAAAGGCCAAATCTTACCCTCTCTCGTTGCCCGAGACGGAAGCCATGGACGAATATATTCGTGAGAATCTTAAGCGGGGCTTTATACGTCATTCCATCTCCCCTGCGGGGGGCGGATTCTTCTTTGTCAAGAAGAAGGATGGTACTCTCAGACCATGTATTGATTACCGGGGTTTGAACCATATTACGGTGAAGAATCGTTATCCACTCCCACTCATCTCCGAACTCTTTGATAGACTTCAGGGGGCCAACCTCTTTACTAAACTCGACCTTCGTGGGGCATACAACCTCATCCGCATCCGTGAGGGCGATGCAAGGAAAACTACCTTCAACACCTGTAGCGGACACTACGAATACCTAGTGATGCCCTTCGGTTTGTGCAATGCACCAGCAGTTTTTCAGGACTTCATCAATGATATTTTTCGGGACGTTCTCAATCGCTTTGTCATTGTCTACTTGGATGACATCCTTATTTTTTCTCAAAACTTACAGGACCATATCATCCACACGAAGTTTGTGCTTTCACGCCTCCGAGAGAACCGGTTGTTTGCTAAAATGGAGAAATGCATTTTTCACCAGTCTACCACTTCCTTTCTCGGATACATCATCTCCAACAGAGGCTTGGCCATGGACCCAGAGAAACTGGAAGCCGTCGTGGATTGGCCGCAACCCAATTCCCTCAAATCTATTCAACGATTTTTAGGTTTTTCCAACTATTACCGGAAGTTTATCCGTAACTTTTCTATCATTGTCGCTCCTATCACGGCACTGACCCAAAAAGGTGCAGATCCTTCATCTTGGTCTCCAGAGGCAGTCACGGCATTCGAAACGCTGAAACAAGCTTTTGTCTCTGCTCCCATCCTTCGACACCCGAACACTAATTTCCCATTTACCCTAGAGGTTGACGCTTCGGACTGTGGGGCTGGTGCGGTTCTGTCTCAGAAATTTTCTTCCCAGGATAAACTTCATCCTTGCGGGTTTTTCTCCAAAAAGTTTTCCTCTGCAGAAAGAAATTATGACGTGGGCAATAGGGAACTTTTGGCCGTCAAGTTGGCTCTTCAAGAATGGAGGCATCTTCTGGAGGGGTCTAAAGAGCCATTCACTATTCTCACGGACCATAAAAACTTATTGAGAATGCCCGTCGTTTAGGTCCTCGCCAAGCCCGCTGGTCGTTATTTTTCTCCAGATTTAATTTTGTTCTCTCATATATTCCCGGCACTAAGAACGTCAAGGCGGATGCCCTCTCCAGGCAATACTCTTCTGAAGAGAGATCGGAAAAGACAACCGAGTCCTCATTCCTAAACAAAGCAGCAGCGTTAGCGTTCAAGAATCTTGAGAAGATCATCAAGTCACAAGAGAATCTTCCGACCAGTCTTGAGGTTCCAAAAGACTCTTTGTACGTAGAACCCAAATTCGTTCCTGAAATACTGGACTGGGGACATGCCGTCCGTTCGGCAGGGCATCCAGGATTCAAGAAGACATTGGATCTCATCCGTCGCACTTTCTGGTGGCCTAATATGGTTAAAACCATTCTTGAATTTACACGGTTCTGTCCAGTATGTGCACATAACAAGATTCCTCGTCAGAAACCTCAGGGTCTTCTCTTATCCTTACCTATTCCGGAGCGTCCCTGGTCCCACATATCGATGGATTTTATTGTGGAGTTGCCTAGGTCGAATGGCATGAACACCATTCTTGTGGTAGTGGACCGGTTTTCCAAGATGGCACATTTTATCCCTCTCAAAGGTTTACCCTCCTCACCCGCCCTAGCTGATATTTTCTCCAAAGAAATTTTCCGTATCCATGGGATTCCCACATCCATCGTGTCTGATCGGGGCTCCCAGTTCGTCTCCAAATTCTGGAGGAATTTCACCAAGAGACTGGGTATCTCATCTTCCTTTTCTTCTGGATATCACCCTCAATCCAACGGGCAGACCGAGAGGGTTAATCAATCCCTTGAGAAATACTTAAGGTGCTTTGTCTCTAATTCTCAGGATGACTGGGCAGAATTACTTACCTGGGCTGAGTACGCCTTTAATTCTTCCAGGAATGAGTCTACCCGTGAGACCCCCTTCTTTATCAACTACGGATTCCATCCGGCTCACCTACCTATTTCTAAAGACTCCTCTGGAGTCCCAGCCGTGGACGAGCATATTGCTCTCCTACAAGACTCTTGGTCCAGAATCCAATCTGCATTACAAAAAGCATCCTTGACATCTAAAACCCAGGCTGATCGTCACCGTCGTCCGGCACCCAACTACAAACCTGGGGACAAGGTTTGGCTATCATCCAAGAACATCCATCTCAAAACTCCTTCCCTCAAATTGGCTCGTAGGTTTCTGGGTCCCTTTTCCATCTTGGAGCAGGTAAATCCGGTTTCCTTCCGACTCCAACTTCCTCAAAGCATGAGAATTCCGAATGTCTTTCACACCTCGCTTCTCAAGCCATTCATCTCCAGTAGCCTCTTTCCGGACCACACTTCTAAACCAGATCCTGTGATGGTACAGGGTAACGAAGAGTACGAGATACAGGCTTTACTGGATTCCCGTCTTTCGAGAGGTAAAGTCCACTTCTTGGTCCACTGGAGAGGTTTTGGACCCGAAGAGAGGTCATGGGTACCCCTGAAAGATATTCATGCTCCAGGACTCCTCAAACGCTTCCAAAAGAAGTTTCCATCAAAACCATGGAAGGATCGTCCTGAGGCCGATCCTGAAGGGGGGGGGGGGGTACTGTGAGGATTCAGGGATCGCGGCATCCGCGCCCTGGTTCCTCTTCACCTGCGGTTACCCCCGTTGCCGTGGCGCGCGCCCCTCGCTGGCATCACTCACCTCCGGCGGCTCTGGCGGTTCCCCGCCGTTCTCTGCGTCCCCGGGTTCCTGCGGGGTCTGCATTCTCTCACGCGGCCGCCATGTTTCCCGGCCGCGCGCCTGAACAGCGCGCGCCGGGTGAAGATAATTTATTCACTGCTCTTGCAGTGAAAACCCGCCCCCAGCACACTAATAGGACCTCCTGCCAAAACAAGAGTCCTCACCTGTCTGCCAATCAAAGGGACCTATCCAGGATGGCTCCACGCATGCCTCCACCTCTGATTGGTCAGCCACACTTTATAATGCCTGTCCTTCTTCTCACTCATTGCTCGACATAGTTTTCCACTTGGATACTACTCTGGCATTCTCTCTCTCATTCTCTCAGGTACGACTTGGCTTGGCGGACGTCTTTCTCTGGCTCTCGACCCCTGCTTGGACAACGACCTTCCGGAATTCTCCTATCCCTGACCTTGGCTAAAACGGCAACGACGACGGCACTTCTACACCGGTACCGGCAATTATTGCTAGCTAAACGTCACCTGGCCTGGCAACGCCTAATCACCACACTCCGGACACGCTCCTTTTGCTGCGGGTGCGTGCCCATATACGTTCCCCACCTCAGTAGAAGGGACAGGTCTGGTCTGCGGGCAGTACCGGCGTAACAATTGCGTCCTTGAACGCGAACTTCCACATACGGTAGTTCTCGGGATGGTCGTCAAAGTTGGTAAGTCCTGTTTGCACCAGGTCACGCCGGATCATGTACTTGGCCATGTCTGTCAGGCCTGAGGCATCGGCGTGTTGGTCACGTTCTGAGGTAATTGCTGGGAGGGTCCGTGCGGTCGCCTCTCCCTTGGCGTGGACGCGTGATGACTGCTGGTCAGTGTGAGGGGCTGTGTTCTCCCGTGTGGGTGTACCTGGATTGCGAGCCTGTTGTAGTGCATCCGTGTGCGCGCTGGCGTGTGGATCACTGTTGCGGCTGTGGCTATCCCAGGCAGCATGTACCATTGAAGGAACGGCGTCTTCTCCTCGTGGACCTAGCAAGTCTTCGGTGTCTGTAGAGTCACTCCCTTCGTGTTGAGATGGTGCGCTGGTGTTTATGCTGAAGAGGCTCCTTACGTAGTCTTCGGTGCGTCGGACCGGATCCTCTGAGGCTATCTGTACGGTTGCTCCCTGCCATCCTGTCTTACGGCTGCTTCTAAGACTTGGGCTATGGCGGCAGCGACATCCTCTTCTTTGCTTAGAGCTTCTAGATCCGCGTCCAATTCGGCCTTTCTACGCGCAGCGGCGGCGTCATTGGCAGCGGCAGCGCGCGGCGGCATTGGCAGCGGCGGCGGTGGCAGCGGCATTCTGCTCCTCCTCTTCTATGCGCGCTCTTTCTGCCCTTACGGCTGCCTCTCTCCGACCATATTCTGCCATGGCACGTGCGGCCTCTGCGGTGGCTCGCGCCTTGATAGCGTTCGCGCTTGTGCTAGACACGTTAAATTGCGCTGATCTTGCTGACCTTGACGAGTGCCTGGTTGCGCTGGAGCGCTGTGATGCGGTCTCCAGGAGGAGCTCTTTTCTCTCGCTTTGGGCATCCGCGATGGCGGTTCGCACGCGGCTGTCACGTGTCAAATCAATATTGTGCTGTAAGTCCCTTTCTTGCAGGCCTTCGCCGATGTTAGCCCTGGCCAAGTAAGTGACGTATGCCTCTGACAGCCCTTGGTAACATGAGTGATCTATCTTTAATTGAGTTATTGCCTGCTCGAGCTGTTGTACAGAATTGCCAGCGCCGGCGACATTGCGTATGCCAAGCGTGGTTGTTTCCCAGGCCAACTCTAGTTTAGCGCGGTGCGCTTCAATGTAATTCTCATATTTTTCACGGGCCTTTTGTGTCAGTGTGACTGTCCATTTAGGCCTTGCGTCTGCCTGCGCCTTTTGCATTTGCGCAGCGGTCTCTGTGTCTGAGTGGTCACTCTCCTGCGTGATGTCTGGTGAGGATCTGAGTTCTGCCATGCTGTAAGTGTGTGTAGGCCTTTAGCTAGTGCGTGTGACGTGCGGTCTGTTACCTGCGTTAGCGATGGGCGACTGTCTCAGATGATGCCGAGCGGTGTCCTGCAGCGATCAGCGTAGGGGCGGCTATACTCACAGGTGTCCGGTGGCTCTGACCCGTGTCCTGGCGGGTGTCCGGCAGCGTGGCCCTTGATGGCGCTAGCCGTGGGGACGTGCGCAGGAGTAGGTGAGATGGTAGCTCCTCGCTATGGAGCTGTGCAGAGTGTGAACTCAAACAAAAAAGGCAATCAAAGTTCTGTGTGCTATGAACTGTCTGTCTGCAAAGCTGCTGCCTTGAGTGTTGGTTGCAGGCTGTGTGCAGTGTAAGCTGCTTGCTGTTTGTAAGGCTGCTGCCTGTCAGTCTGCAGAGACTGCTCTGTGTTAGCATAAAGTCTTTGAGTAGCAGCTCCTGTATGTATATCTCCAAGACACACGGTCTCCCTTTTCACTATTCTGAGGCCAGAGTCATGTGTGGTATGAATAGCCCAGATAGGTTCAACTCAGCCCTCTTTCCAAACCACAACAAGTCCTGTATATTTTCTTCACTTTATTTAGGAAAGCAGCAATAAAGACAGGCACTTGTGGATGAGATGTTTGTGTTGGAAAAATGTCTCTCTGTGGGTGCTTTGTAGTAAGGGCAGGTGAAAAGGATGAGGCCTTGCGAGTAGAGCAAATAGCAGAAGGTACTCACTCAGCCAATGGTGAAGGGGAAAAGGAAGTGTGAGTGTATTCTGGGTAACAAGATAGCCTGGGGACAGACCATCTATGAGCAAGGCTGAGGGGGAGAGAGCAGACCAGCCCATTCTGAGAGAAAGGCTGAGGTTGCTATAGCAACTCACTGACTGTCTAAGTAAACAACATGTGTATCAAAATGTTGCCTTTTTAACATGCAGCAAGCTGCTGGGACAGGGAAAATAAGAGGCAGCTAAACTAGGGAGAAATGAATCCCATAAGCTGTAAAGGGAGACAGAGTAATATGGAATCTAGTTCCAGGACACTCACTTTAATGTCATCTAATGAGCATGGCCACACTGACGCTTCGTGCACGCGCACGTACGCTCGGCAATGCTCAGCGCTTGGACGACATGGAAAATTGATTTTCAAGCGCTCAGAAGGGTCACATGACCCCAAATAACGTCACGATAGTTCCTTCAATGACACGCCCGATCCAGCTAATTACACGCCCCCAGCTCGCGCTCGCAAATTGCAGAAGGACAGCGGTCTGGTGTTAGTGATGTCACCGCTCTCAAGCATGAGCGCACTCAGCGACAGTGTAGCCGCAGCCTTAGGCTGCCGGGAAACTTAACTTTTGGGGCTATATACTGTACTTGTAAAGAAGTGCTGAGTGACACTCTGCTACAAGGCATTGGGTGTATAGACACATACATTCTGGGTTGGTAAATTAGGCATTCAGCCTCAGTTTCTGCAGAACATAGTACAACCATCAGCACACAGTGCGTGATTATTGTGAAACAACTTGACTATAGCCATTAGGTGCTTCAGCTTCAGATACTGGTCCTTATGGGGACTTGCCTAACATTTCTCTGCTTTCACCTACACAGCCAGATACTAAATGGCTACATATGTATAGGCAGCTGTCAATAGTAACATTAATTTACAAGTAGCAGAGAATTTGAGGACGTGCTACATATGTTACATTATTCACCAATAGGCAGTAGTACTTTCTCACTAGCAAATCTGGATGTATTGATGCAGCCGTATAGTTAGGCCGCGCGTATAGTGCCCGCGATGGGACGGGTGACTGTCACGGGAGACGCGCTAAATAACACATTTATATTTCGTGGGTCCTGATTGAGCAGAACAGGTTGAGCAAAATAAACTGAGATTTATTCCCTTGATAGGCAAACACACGACAACTGCAGAATAAACTTAATAATTACACTAACGGGTAGAGAAACAGAGGATAATGTCCAGAAAGGTGCCAAAAAAACCAGAAGATTGTTCTTTAAAAACTAGTCCATTTGCAAATTGCCAAATAAATAGCCAGTCTAATCCTTCTGTGAATGTGCAAAGTCCTTTTCTGGTTCTCTGGGATTGGTCTGGATACCCAGGGCTAACGAAATCCTGAAGCAGGACTAGTTTCCTTGTTGCGATGTTTTTAACCCCTTGCGTTCTGGAATCGTAGCCGCTGTACTTGGGTCTTATCCGCTTGAAGAAATCAGGTACCAGCAACAACAAAAACAGGAATAACACAGGGATGAGGGGTACAGGCCTTTTTAAGGACAAGGGCATGTGAAGGGATACATTAGCCTCATCCCATTGGCAAGGAATTATCTTCCTCCTATCAGAACCTGCCAGGTCACATGGGCAAATCCTACAGCCAGCTCAGGTATCTCTGAGCATGCTCAGTAAGCAGCTTGGTAGCACTGCTAAGTAAAAAGGGGCCACTCATTTCTGGGGACGCACTGTCTGGAGTTTGGGTCCTGAGGTGTGAAATATCCAGGAGGAGTAACAGGATCTGCTACTCAGAAACATCCTGATTAAGTGACACTTTACGAATCTGGGATCTTTCATCCCAACAGGGGGCTCCTGTATGCATAACATTTGGTCCTTACTGCCTTACAAAGGCAGGCAGACAAAAAAATAGCATCTTGCCTGTACATTTTAAAACAGCAACAGAAAGGCACTTCACTGCAGGTAGAGATTAGCCTGCAAAATGGGGAAAGCCATGCATATAGAATTAACCCCTTCATCCCCAACGCGAAATAGGGGTAATCAGCTGAGCCCACTGCCTTTATTAATGCGCTGATTATCCCCATTTTCGCCACAGTGACATCACCCGTCGCCACTAGCGAAAGTTATATTTCGCTTTGTGGCGGTGTCGCCGGCTTTCTGGCATTTGATTGGTTCAGGGGCTGTCACATGAGGCGACAGCCCTTGAAAAATCAAATATTGCCAGCTTCCAAATTTGGCGACGCGACATCACTCCGTCGCATTGTCGCCTTCGCGCTTACTATAAGCGCACGCGGCAGCAATGTATTTGTCTTTGGTCGCGGGCACTATACGCACGGCCTTACTCGTGAACCTCATTTTATCATTTGAGAGTTTTTTCGCCTATGTATTAAAACTTTCCATTTTAACATTTTTGTATACAGATACCGTATTTCTCAGAAGTATTTGCACGCTCACACAGCTTGTTATCTGTACACCAGGATAAAGGTCTGTGGTTTACCACACTAAGGCTGGCAACTTAAAATCAACCAGCCATTAACTATCACCAATGGACAGTGTCCATATATGTATACCTATTAGTGTGGGTTTCGAATATAAGATTTCTCTTCTTTATGAGACATAATGCAGCGCTGCGATATATAGGAATTTGTACTTCTATTAGTATCACTGTGACACAATAAAGTATATACCAAATACAATCTGTATTATACGACTTAAATGGTTGTGTATAGGAGTGCACCCACCCAGAAGGATTTTTTCTCCCTTTCGTCTCCACAGTGCTGGTTCTGTTAGAAAGCGACTATCCTTGGGTAGCTCCCTCTCAGTATAGAGTGACCGTACATCTTCTATTGTCTTCTGGTATCTAGGCAGCCTGCACCCAAAATATACAATTTACCCATCAGCTTGGCGTCTGCCCTGTATCTGCGTTCCTGTTCTGGACCAAGGCTCCACGGGGAGTGGAAATGTCGAATGAAATGCTATTTTTTGTTCAGTTTTTAGAATGCCTGCCTATGTGATATAAATATATGAAAATACAATTACATCCAAATACACACATTGTACTGGTAATATGATCTTTGCCTTTAGTTAATTGCACGTTACAGAGTCTTATGAGGAAGTGTCACTTGTTATAAGCTCCTCTATCCCGCACTGACAGAGCAAATAAAGTATATTTATCCTCATTTGCCAAATGTTGGAGGTCCCGGGTTTCTTTTGTGGTTTCTGTACCCAATAAAGTCCAGCGGTACCTATTCCTGCCAGTGTGTGTGGGCAGAGGAGAGCACCACAGTGCTCTGCACCCATTGGTTGAACCTCAGAACCTTCTGCTAGTTAGAGCAGATGACCACTGGTGATATATTACTGGGGCGGCCAACTGCAGTCCTCGAGCCATGAACAGGCCAGGTATTAGGGATATCCCTACTTCAGCACAGGTGGCTCAATCAGTGGCTCAGTCATTATGACTGCACCGTAAAAAAAAAAATTGAAAGCGCTAAAACACCTTAACATGTATGGATATATATATACAGTATAATCGATAAGCAGTAAATGACACTCGAGTTAATATATAGTATATGACAGTGTATCAACAGTTGTTCTCAACACCTAAGATGCACAAAGTTGGTAGTCCTGCAGCCAAAGTCCAAACGTGGGATTCCCAAATCCCCCACAAAGTCCATGGCAAAGAAAATTTGGACGTTACAGGGCGCATGGACAATATACCATGTGAGAAAAGAAGCGATAGAGTTTGCGAAACGCATTGGGTGTCCAAGCTGAGCCACCGTAGTTCACTCTGACATCACACGTGTCACACCTGGAAGCACAAATGGGACGTGGAGCTGGGCAGAGTTTGGCGGTGCAGGAGGAATCCAGGAACGGAGTGCAGGCCAGAGAGCTTGAACAGCAGCACACGCAGAGAGGAGGAGAACCAAGAACTGAGGGGCGCGGACGGCCCCTTAGGAGGGATCTCATCAGCCCAGTTGTCGCGAGTTGTGGATCCACTTCAAGATTGGTGGACTTTGTAGCACCGTGCTGGAAAGCATTGTATTCCACTGCGCTCTACCAAAGAAGCGTTTGTGAGTTGGAAATCTCGACTTTTATCTTTTTAATATTAAAATAGTATTTAATACTATGCCATATATTTTTCTGTACTCCTTTACCAAGATGCAGTTCTATACCATCTGAATATTGCAAGAGGAGAGCCTATACCTACCATCCTAGAGGGTCACTCTGACCAAGCTAAGTATATATATATATATATATAGCTAGTATTGGTATATAACATTCCAGTGTTTTACCACCATTTTTATTTTCTCGTCTTTTCTCACATTGGGTATTGTCCATTCGCCCTGGAACGTCCACATTGTCTTTGCCATTATGATGGCACCACCTGTGCTGAAGCAGGGCTGCTCTCGAATCATTTTTAGCCTGTTTGTTATTATTCTGATTATCACATGTTGGTCTCCGTCACACTTTGTGTTTATGGTTCATGTTTTTTAATTCTACCAGAATTACATGAGCACAGTTGTATGTCTCCTATCTATTTAATTATAATACTAATTAAAAATACATTTTAGAGTTATCTGCTGCTCACATGGTGTGCACAATATAGGATCTCTCCATCTGTGGGGTCCGTCCACAGATTCCTATTTTTTTTCTGTGCTGAAGCAGAGATATCCTGAAAACCTGACCTGTTGGTGGCCCTTGAGGACTGGAGTTGGCCACACCAGATATACCACATGTAATATGACACATAGATCTGATAAATGGTTTTAGCAAAACTTATAGTGTGTGTATATATAAGTATATGCATGTAGATAAATAGCAAGCAAAATGTGTATTAATTCAAGCAGCAGTCCTGTACAATTTCTTTCTGTTAGGAATGTGAGCACACAGCGCCACAGGCGGAGCTCACGGCTCTCTCTTACACTACTCAGACCCTTCCGCTACAACCACGCAAGCCCCCTTCAGTTGCATCACTTACCCCTCGTCATGGTGGGACGCTCCACGAGGTACTTCCTCCATGCTCTACGCCGCAGCCGTTGGCGCGGATTCACTGCTACGCGCGCACGCATGTGCGCACCCCACGTTGCTTCCTCTCATGCACACGTTGGACTTACAGTGCACACACAACAGCCCCTGAACTTATCCCCGCTCAGGCTCCGCCCCCAAACACCGCATGGTTACAATCTGGCTCTTGCTGAGTGTCACCTGGGCTCTAAGAACAGCATCCAATGCGCTGAAGCTCCCTGGGCTCCTCCAGGCACGCCCCCTCTCCTGGTTGGCTGTTCCAGCTTTATATACCCTCTCTGTTCTGTGCTTCCTCGCTCATCATAGTTTTTGTATGGGTGTTTCACAGTGCTTGTTCTTTGATTCTCTTGGTTTTGACGTGGCTTTACAGACTTCCCCCTTTGGCTCTCGACTTCGGATTGTTCCTGTTTAAGTACCTTCTGGCTCCCTTCGACCACGGCACTCATCTCGATCCATCCATACTTCCCCTACCCCTGATCTCGGCAACGGCAATGACCATTCTTCTGGAAAAACTGGTACCGGCAAGTATTCACGCAATACTCCCCATCTGGCCTGGCACCATCTAATACCACAACCCAGACACGTCCCTCGCTCTGTCGGTGTGTGTATTCATACCTGCCACCTCAGTTCTAGGGACAGGTCTGGTCTGCGGGCTACTCCAGCGTAACATTATGACGAGCCCACAAGATGCAGACCAGGCCGAACTGAGGCAAGCAATCCCTATGCTGATACAGCAAAACCAAGCCATGGCCGATCAGATTGTGGCCCTAACACGCCAAATGGCCAAACTTTCGGCTCAGGTACCGGAAGCACCTGTATCTCTTTCTCCACCACAGGCTGCGGAACCAGTCAGACCCAGCACTCTGGACGTGAAGATACCGCCATACGCCGGCAACCCGCAGGAGTGCATAGGTTTCCTTGACAAGTGCGAGGTTCAATTTGAAATGGCACCCCTTCAGTATGACACCGGCCGGAAGAAGGTAGACTACGTGTACAACCTACTGACTCGCAGCGTGCTGGCATGGGCCTCGCCAGTCTGGGAGTTGCGCCCAGACCTGACACAAGACTACCTAGCCTCCAAGGGTGAGTTCCGACAATTCTTTGATTCCCCTGCGCGCCTCCAGATAACTCTGGGGCGAAGATCGGTGACACAGTATGCGGTGGAATTTCGCACGCTCGCCGCCGAGATGTACTGGGGACAAGAGCTGCTTGTCTCCGTCTTCTGGCAAGGTCTCTCGGAGTCCATCAAGGACGATCTTTCTTGGCAACCCAGGCCAGACCAATTGGAGGCGCTCATTGACTTGGCCGTACGCATTGATCAACGCATCCAGGTATGACGCTCGGAGCGTCAGCATGCCCGGCCATTAACCTTCCAAGCACCCTTCCACAATTCTCCTCTGGTTCCTAGACCGTCTCCTTCGCAGCAGCTGGCACTGGAGCATCCCGAGCCAATGCAATTAGGGGTGCAACAGATCCAGAATCCACTACGACAACACCGCTACGCCGGCGGACTCTATTTCTACTGTGGATCTCCTGAACATCTGGTCCGTGCATGCCCTTTGCGTCCGGGAAATGAGAACACTCAGTGAGTATGGAGGGGCTCTCACTGGGTGTTATCTCTTCTCATCCCCTCCCCAAGGAGGCACTGCCTAAGAAACTTACGATTCTTATTTCTCTAGCAGGCACTGAGTTTCGCACATCTACTGCTGCCTTTATCGACTCCGGTGCTGGAGGAAACTTTGTAGACCTCGATTTCGCCAAACAGAACCGGATACCTTTGGTGAAGAAGGCCCAACCTATCGCCTTGGTTGGGATTGACGAACATTCGCTGTCTCCAGCCTTTATCTCACTACAGACTGTACCTCTCCTATCTACCTACTCCCACAGCGAGATCCTGGTCCTTGACGCCATCCAGGCCCCAGGTACACCGGTAACCCTCGGCCTACCTTGGTTGCAGAAGAATAACCCTCCAATTGACTGGGTCTCACCTACCCCATCACCTGGAAACCGAGGTCAGGGAAGTCTCCCAAACTCTTGGCTAACACAATGACAATGATTCCATTCTTCCCCCCATCTACCACCCTTTCCGCGAGGTCTTTAACAAGGTCCGCTCAGAACAATTGCCTCCTCATCAGTCCTAAGATTGCCCCATCGATTTGGTCCCAGGATACACTTTGCCCAAGTCCAAGATTTACCCATTGTCAATACCTGAGTCTCAAGCCATGGGAGACTACATAAAGGAGAATCTTGAGAAAGGATTCATATGGCCCTACAGTTCCCCGGCGGGAGCGGGGTTCTTCTTCATGAAGACAAAGGATGGTACTCTGAGGCCATGTATTGATTACCGGGGCTTGAACGGTATCACCATCAAGAACTGCTATCCTCTCCCCTTGATCATGGAACTCTTCAATAAACTGCGAGGGGCTAAGATCTTTTCCAAATTGGATCTCCATGGAGCTTACAACTTGGTCCGCATCAGGCAGGGCGACGAGTGGAAGACGGCCTTCAACACACGCAGTGGGCATTATGAGTACCTAGTCATGCCTTTTGGTTTATGTAATGCCCCGGCCGTCGTTCAGGACTTTATTAATGACGTATTTCGTGAGGTGCTCAACATCTTTGTTATTGTCTACTCAGATGACATTTTGATCTTCTCCAAAAATCTCCAGGATCACATTCGTCACACCTCGTACGTCCTCTCACGTCTACTCAAACATCACCTGTACGCCAAACTAGAGAAGTGTACCTTCCATCAACTCTCTACCCAATTTCTGTGCTACATTATTTCGGACGAAGCGTTTTTGATGGATCCAGGTAAACTCCAGGCTGTTACGGAATGGCCCAGACCAGAAACTCTCAAGGCTATCCAGCGCTTTTTAGGATTTGCGAACTACTATCGGAAGTTCATTCGTAATTTCTCCACTCTAGTGGCCCCCATCACGGCGTTGACTAGAAAAGGGGCTGACCCTTCTGCCTGGTCCGCCAAAGCTATCTCCGCCTTCCAGGCCCTTAAAGAGGCATTCGTCACGGCACCGATCCTGCGCCACCCCAACACGGATCTTCCCTTTGTAATAGAAGTTGACGCATCGGACTGCGGTGCAGGGGCAGTACTATCACAGAGGTTCTCGCCCCAGGATAAACTTCACCCTTGTGCGTATTTCTCCAATAAATTCTCCTCCGCCGAGAGGAATTACGACGTTGGCAACTGAGAGTTATTGGCCGTTAAGATGGCACTACAAGAGTGGAGACATCTGTTGGAAAGGTCAAAGGAGCCATTTTCTATCTTAACGGACCACAAAAATTTACTGTATATTGAAGGAGCACGTCGCCTCGGTCCTCGACAAGCTCGCTGGGCACTCTTCTTCTATCGCTTCAACTATCACCTATCCTACATCCCTGGAACGAAGAACGTGAAGGCAGATGCGTTGTCCAGACAATACTTCTCGGAAGACAGACCTGAGGCATCTTTGGAACCCATCCTACCTCCTGAAAGAATTTTGGCTACTTCCACCTTCAAATCGCTAGACAAGATCAAAAGGGACCAGCAACAGATCCCTTCAAACACAGCGATCCCCTCTAACAGGCTCTTTGTCTCGCCCAGATTCATTCCAGAGGTCCTAGATTGGGGACACTCTTCTAAACCCGCAGGTCACCCGGGCTTCAGAAGGACGTTAGACTTAATTCGTCGGAACTTTTGGTGGCCCACTATGTCTAAAGACATTGTGGTATACACTCGCGCTTGTCCTATATGCGCCCAGAACAAGACACTTCCACAGAGACCTCAGGGACTTCTCCCATTGCCAGTGCCTGCTCGTCCATGTTCCCATATCTCCATGGATTTCATAGTCGATCTCCCTAGGTCTAGGGGCTTCAACACCATTTTAGTTGTCGTAGACAGGTTTTCGAAGATGGCCCACTTCATCCCCCTCAAGGGACTGCCCTCCTCTCCCGCCCTAGCAGACATTTTCTCCGAGCATATCTTTAGGATCTATGGCATTCCGTCTTCCATTGTCTCTGACAAAGGATCCCAGATCGTCTCCAAGTTCTGGAGGACCTTCACTAAAAGACTGGGAATTGTCTCTTCCTTCTCCTCTGCATACCACCCCCAGTCCAATGGACAGACAGAGAGAACTAACCAGTCGCTGGAAAAATATCTCAGATGTTTCATCTCCGATTCCCAGGATGATTGGTCCCAACTCCTCCCGTGGGCAGAGTACGCGGTCAATTCGGCCCGAAGCGAATCCACCCGAGAATCTCCATTCTTTGTCAATTATGGGTTTCACCCTCCCTGCTTACCTATTTCCAATGTTGCTTCTGGGGTATCGGTGGTAGACGAACGGATTTTCACTCTCTAAGACATTTGGTCCAAAGTACAATCGTCTCTCCACAAGGCAGCCGATACTGCTAGACTTCAGGCCAATCGCCACCGTCGGCCGGCACCGAACTACAAGCCAGGGGATTTAGTATGGCTCTCTTCAAGAAACATCCACCTGAGAGTTCCTTCCCCTAAATTGGCTCCTAGGTTTTTGGGTCCCTTGCCCGTCGTGGAGCAGATTAACCCAGTGGCGTTTTGCCTTAAACTACCACCCTCCATGAGGATCCCAGACGGTTTTCATGCCTCGCTATTAAAACCCCACATTGCCAATCGTTTCTTTTCTAAACAGACCAGCAAGCCAGATCCAGTCACGGTACTCAATAACGAAGAATACGAGGTACAAGCCTTACTGGACTCCCGCATCTCCAGGGGGCAGATTCAGTTTTTGGTCCACTGGAGGGGTTTCGGACCCGAGGAGAGGTCTTGGGTTCCGCTCAAAGACATCCATGCTCCCAGCCTCCTGAAGACTTTTAGGAGGAAATTTCCGGAGAAGCCGTTCTTGGATTGTCCTGAGGCCGATCCTGAAGAGGGGGGTACTGTTAGGAATGTGAGCACACAGTGCCAAAGGTGGAGCTCACGGCTCTCTCCTTACACTGCTCAGACCCTTCCGCTACAACCACGCAAGCCCCCTTCAGCTGCATAACTTACCCCTCGCCATGGTGGGACGCTCCACGAGGTACTTCCTCCCCGCTCTACGCCGCAGCTGTCTGCGCGGAATCGCCGCTCCGCGCACACACACCCCACGTTGCTTCCTCTCATGCGCACGTCGGACTTACAGCGCACACACAACAGCCCCTGAACTTATCCCCGCTCAGGCTCCGCCCCCAAACACCGCACGGTTACAATCTGGCTCTTGCTGAGTGTCACCTGGGCTCTAAGAACAGCAGCCAATGCGCTGAAGCTCCCTAGGCTCCTCCAGGCACGCCCCCTCTCCTGGTTGGCTGTTCCAGCTTTATATACCCTCTCTGTCCTGTGTTTCCTCGCTCATCATAGTTTTTGTATGGGTGTTTCACAGTGCTTGTTCTTTGATTCTCTTGGTTTTGACGCGGCTTGGCAGACTTCCCCCTTTGGCTCTCGACTTCGGATTGTTCCTGTTTACATACCTTCTGGCTCCCTTCGACCACGGCTCTCACCTCGATCCATCCATACTTCCCCTACCCCTGATCTCGGCAACGGCAATGACCATTCTTCTGGAAAAAACAGTACCGTCAAGTATTCACGCAATACTCCCCATCTGGCCTGGCACCATCTAATACCACAACCCGGACACGTCCCTCACTCTGTCGGTGTGTGTATTCATACCTGCCACCTCAGTTCTAGGGACAGGTCTGGTCTGCGGGCTACTCCGGCGTAATACTTTTTAAATCCACTTCCACACATTTTTTTTAGATACACACGGGGAGCAGGGAGTCCCCAGAGCTGAAACATGTTATTTTCTGCTCTGGGGACACCCTGGTTCGCATGATACTTACCGCTGAACATAGCACATTGCAGTCCCATTCAGGTAAGGGGCGGCTGCTTTAAAATGCACCCATGAGAGGTTCTCCACTGGAAGCGCCTCTGTTCTGCACAGATGGAGCAAGTCGACATATTTACAACTGCTGTATGTTGTGTGATCAGTAGGTGTCACTATCCTGAGGATTTTCACTATACCCACACTCCAGTATATGCTGCAAAGTTGGATCGAGCCTTTATGGAGACATCAAACTTTGACCCCAATCCAGCCCTTCAGGACAGAGGGTGTAGCTCAGTGGTAATTTCACTGCTTTTGAAGTAGGTGAACCCAGTGACCTTAGGCAAGTCACTTTATCTCTCTGTGCCTAAAGCAGCAAACTCAGATTGTAAAAATATTGCAGTTTACATTTCGCAATGTGCTTGCTATTCATTTCAAATTGTTCTATTAATTCCGCAATGTGCTATTCATTCCGCAATGTTCTATTCATTTCAAATTGTGCTATTCATTCCGCAATGTGCTATTCATTCCGCAATGTTCTATTCATTTCAAATTGTGCTATTCATTCCACAATGTGCTATTCATTTCACATTGTGCTATTCATTCCGCAATGTGCTATTCATTCCGTAATGTTCTATTCATTTCAAATTGTGCTATTCATTCCGCAATGTGCTATTCATTCCGCAATGTGCTATTCATTTCACATTGTGCTATTCATTCCGCAATGTGCTATTCATTCCGCAATGTTCTATTCATTTCAAATTGTGCTATTCATTCCACAATGTGCTATTCATTTCACATTGTGCTATTCATTCCGCAATGTTCTATTCATTTAAAATTGTTCTATTAATTCTGCAATGTTCTATTCATTGCGCAATGTTCTACTCACTTCGCATTGTGCTATTCATTTCGCAATGTTATATTAATTCCGCAATGTTCTATGAATTTCGCAATATTCTATTAATTCCGCAATGTGTTATTCATTTCTCATTGTTCTATTCATTTCACAATGTGTTATTCATTTTGCAATGTTGTATGAATTCCGCAATGTGTTATTAATTTTGCATTGTTCTATTAATTCCGCATTGTTCTATTAATTTCGCATTGTTCTATTAATTTCGCATTGTTCTATTAATTTTGCATTGTTCTATTAATTCCGTAATGTGCTATTCATTTCACAATGTTCTACTCATTTCGCATTGTTCTATTCATTTTGCATTGTTCTGTTCTTTTCACAATGTTCTATTAATTCTGCAATGTTCTAGTCATTTTGCATTGTTCTATTAATTGCGCAATGTGCTATTCATTTCGCATTGTGATATTCATTTCGCATTGTGATATTCATATCGCAATATGCTACTCATTTCACATTATTCTATTCATTTTGCATTGTTCTGTTCATTTCACATTGTTCTATTAATTTCACAATGTTCTATTAATTTTGCAATGTGCTATTCATTTCACATTGTTTTTTTCATTTCACAATGTTCTATTAATTCTGCAATGTTCTATTCATTCCGCATTGTGCTATTAATTTCGCCATGTGCTTGTCAGAGTCTTCCTAGACATCCTGCTCCCAGCCACAGTTCTTTTCTCTGTCCACCGGGTGTGCTGCTGTTTTCGGTCTGCTCTGGGGTTCCTCTGTCTGTCTCCTTGTTGGCCCTGTCCTCTGTCTTTATAGTTTGCTGTTTCCTGTTCCTCCCTTGCCTTTGTTTTATGTCCAGACTCCTTTTGCCCATGCTTCAGCTTCTGTCCCTGATCTGTTTATGTTCCTGTTTTGAGTCCTCTTCATATAAAAGGCCCTTGTTATTGAACTAGATTGCCCCAGTCTGTTTCCTGCTAGCAAGTCCCAGTCCTGTTCCTGCTCCTTAGTCTCAGTTCCTGCTCCCCTGCCGTTCTCCTGCCTTCCTGTTGCCAACCCTGCCTGTGACCATGACGATCCTGCTTGCTGCCTGCCACCGAACCCTGTTTGTGACCCTAATGATCCTGCTTGCTAGAAGAGGAATGGAGGAATTACCTTCTGAAACAGGGCTCAAGAGCATGTAAGTTAGGGAGCTAACAAAATATATATGCGTTTTCCAATTCAATAAAAAGAATATGTCCAATAATATTCATTCAAAAAGGTACCAGCTGGATCCCATTATGCTCCCACAGAGGGTGATATCACAAATTAAATGATATGGGGATGTCTAGGAAAACCATATAAAAGGGTAAACCAGACCCCCAAAAAGCTAGTATAAAAATCCCTGGAGCTGGATCAAGGAATGTACACAGGCAAGTGATATATTGTATTTATTCACTGCTTCTTGAATGTAGATTGAATTTCTGGAAGAGTGTGCAGACAGTCCGGTTGGCAATAGTAGAGAGAAATTCTCCCACACAGGAAGAGACGACTGTGCACTGCATGTAAAGGCATGTTCAAACAAAGCTGATAACTGTCGGGTCACTAAAACAAATACTTTATTGTAGTCACTGCAGCATACAAAAATGACAGGAACCTCGAGCAAAACCTCTGGCGTGTTTCGTGCGCAAAAGCACTTTGACACATTATTTATTAATTAAAATATATATAAAAAATTACCATGTGGGTGGTGAACAGGACAGCTCATCTTCCGTTGTGTGGAAAAATTGAAATCCTACTTACATGAAGCAGGAGTTTAGCAAGCATGTGGGATAGTCTCTATCCAGGTATCAACAAAGGAACACTCCGCCAAAGAAGATGTACTTGGCACCGTTCGTGCACACAACCAGGGTCCCCTCGCGTCTGTCACGTGGTTCGCTGCGGGAGTAGGAAGAGTCTCACCGGAGTACTCACGGAGGTCCTTGCCTTAAGCTTTTGGCCTAGATCCCTGAAATCATTTTTTAGGACCCTCCATCTTTCTCTAACTTTGTCATTGGTGCCAACATGCACCAAGACCACCGGGTCAATCCCAGCCCCCCCCAACAATCTGTCTACCCGATCCGCAATGTGCCGAACCCGAGCACCCGGGAGACAAGAAACTGTTCGGTTCATGCAGTCACAGCAACAGATTGCCCTGTCTACCTTCCTAATAATGGAGTCCCCTACCACCACAATCTTTCTTGGTATCTGAGCATCCCGAGTCCCCTCTGTGCTGGAGGAACTATTCCCCTGGCTGCCAGAGGAATCAGACCCCCCAGCCTTGCCATTTCTGCCCTGACACTCCCAATATCTTCACTCAGTATGGCAAATCTATTGGGATGGGTCAGCTCAGAAATGACCAGCCTCTCCCTATTGCCCCTGCTTCCCCTTCTAACTGTTACAGTGGTTACTAACCAGCCCTACTCCTGGCAGTAAGCCCTAGTAAAGCAGGCCTGCCAGTAGTCAATATGGGTTTTCCCCACTCACTGGTGCTGCACTTGAGTGACAGGGGGAGGCGGTGACGTCAGGCCTGAGCATGTACAATCATTGGACAGAAATGATGCCCTCTTCCTAGCTGTACTTAAGGGCGGCGCACCCCAAATTTAGCAGTGCCTCTACCCCCTTGAGAGAGGCAGGTCACACAGCCAAGAGCCTGAATATTGGGCCTTCTCTGATCCTCTTCCCTTTGGGAGAGAGTGAGTGTGGACCATACCTCTGCCTCTGCTAGAGGGGCAGGGAAGAGCTGGGACTGCTGTGGGTGCCCTTGGCCTGTAATGAAGGTCCAGGGACCATCATTCAGTGGGTAACTGAGATTGGGACTGCATTGGGCAGAATATTGCCGTGTACTGCTGTTGGTGTAGAGACAATAAACTGTTCCTGTTGTTATACCTCCGGCCCGGTGTGTGATCTTACTGGGGGGGAGAGGTTATCGGTTCTACCGTGGAAGATCATCTTCAGTTCCCTTGAGCCTATGGCAAATGGAGGCGCTGCACTGCTAAAGATATGTAGAGTATGAACCCCAGAAGCCTAGTCCTGTGTCCCCACAACCATCGGCGGATGACTCAGCCCTCCTGTTACTAGCAGGTATCATGCACCACAAGACCAGTAATGGCAGAATCTCCCACAGGGTGGGGAAAACACTGTTACATTTGGAGGCGCTGCTGACATCTGTAACAGGACAGGCTTTCAGCGAAACAAGGCTGGAAGTAACAAGGTACGCTTCTAGAGCAAGTGCTGAAATGGAAGGAGGTAGGCCTTTGAAACCTTTGATATTGACTCTTTTATAAATTGTAATTCGACCCATGTGGTCTACATGATAAATTGTGTGTAGCGTCCGGGGGAACTCGTTTCCCCAATCATGGAACTATGCTTTAGACTGCCCTATCGGGTGAATTGTCTGGAGACACAAGGGCTATTGCTGTTCTGAGTCGCCCTGAGGCGGGTAGTTGGGATGCCAAAAGGGGGTGCTCTGGTTAACATGTCCCAGAGACCTCTGGAGAGGGTCCGTGATGCCGGCAGCCTAATGGGGCGGTGTAAGGTACTGCTAGGGAGTGTTTTAGGAGAGGTGCCTGACGTACTAGATGCCTAGACCTCTCTGCTGGAAGAACGCCCAGAGTACTCCTAGCCGTAGCCAGATCATGAAACCACAGAGTGCTTGTAGTGGGCTGTGATCGTGTGCAGCGTATCGAGATAGAGCTTTGCTAGCCTGGGGTTTAACCTACTCTCAGTATACTGCAACCATGTGCTGTACAGATCCAAAAGGAACGGATTTCTAATGGAATTGCGACTCCTGTGGTGTCAGAGAATGGATTGTGCTCAAAATGGAGGTTCCCTTGTCCGGGAATGCGCCACGTTAGTCACATTATCCAAAATGGCGGTTCCCGCCGTGAATGGGATTGAATGAGAAAAAAAAATTGATGTTGTATTCTGGTGTAAAGTGATACTACATGTAGATTTGCTAGACATGTAGATTTGCTAGACATGTAGATTTGTCTATGGTGACACATTGATGACATCCTGGTCTTGTGTAATGGAAGTCAAGAACTCGTCCATGAATTTGCACAAATATTGAATGCCAATACTCATAACTTCAAATTGACTTATGAAACAAATCTAGAGGAAATTGTCTCTCTTCCTACTGTAGACTTAAAAATCAGAAAGGATGAATTTGGAGAATTGAACTCAACTGTTTATACCATAAAAACATCAACTAACAGCTGAACTGCAGCAGTCGTGGGAGCGCATTATCCATGACTGTTTTTTATTACCTACATGCCTATATAGTTTTTCTATTCTGTACGTGCATATTGTACCTTCTACATATAAGCTTTATTTTTATATACTACACTATGAGGGTCTTGCACTTTCTTCTTTCTCTATTTAGGTTCAATATATGGCTAATGAATTAAGGATAGTAATGACATGATAAGCTTGAGTAATTAATGCTGAGCTTTTTTCTTTCTTCTAAGGTCCACCAACCCCCCCGCCCCTCTATGTAATTGTATGTTCAATTATGTTAGTTATTGTTCATGTGGGGTTTATTTGTCCTTGAATGTTTATAGTATTTGTCTTAATGCTTTTATATATTGTGTAGTTTCTGAGTTTGTTTTTATTGGTATGTTTAGGGTTGTTATGTTGCATTGCACATGTAATGGAAGGTTAAGTATGGAAAGGATACCCATCTGCTTGATTTTAGATTGATTGGCAATATGAGAAGACAGTATATATATATATATACAACTGCCTCTACAGCCAATAGCTCATCTCCTGACGAAGCGTCATATGACGTGAAACGCGTAGAGGCTCTGAGTCAGCTAGTTCTGTGACGCGCGACGCCGGATGCCGTGACGACGGACCTCTGACGTCAGCCTCCCCCATGAGGATGCCGCGATCGGCAGTTTGGCTGCAGTTCCCCCTGTCACGGGAGACCAGGCAATTTACACCTTTTTAACCAGAATCCTTCACTGAGCAAAACAAGGTAATGAAATAAATTTACGTTTATTCGCACAAATTCGCTTACACGCAATGGAACACAAAATACAGACAAAAAGACACACTTACTGGGGATCTGAGGTCGAAAACTAGACTTTGCTAGGTGCAGGGAACTCTAAATAAGAGTTTTACCCTGACCGGGACTCTGGTTCCTAAATCGGCGTGAAGTTCCACACGCCACCGCTCCCTTCTCTTCTGAGAACTTGGACTTTCTTGACTGCGAGCTACCACCGATTCTCTGGAACTGAAATCGGCATCAGATCCGCTACGTTTGATTTTGAGAACTTGAACGCAAACGTTGGGACTTAGTCTCTGGCGGGCAGGCTTTTCTTGCTTGAAATCGAAGCCGGTTGCTCTGCTATTCACGCAAGAGCAAATTTGAAAAACCCGCCCGTGCTCTTTCTACCGGAGAACATGAATCTCATTTGCTCACACGTTCTTTATAGTATTCTGAGTTTCATTCATGAAACTCAGCAGCCAATCATCGCATGGGAACTTTCCCAGCAACCAATCAGAGCCAAGCCGGTAAGAAAAGCCGGGTCAGCGGGAAATCTGAAATAGCCAGGAGACATGCGCAAGCCTGGCACCTCACTCCCTGACTATCTCAATGCCACCCGCTGGGACAGGCTCCTCCAGGTCTGGCAGAGCAAGTGCCATGCTAGATGACTGCCATTGTTCTCAGAACCTGGATACTCAGCCCTTCCCTGCTAACCAAATGCTTTTCTCACCTCTGGCATCCTCTGGTTTCTTTGAACTCCGATGTCCAGCAGACTTACCGGCGCCTATGGGTTAGCCCGGGCAGCCTATTTGGGCATCGGTTCCGAAAGTCCCAAGCACATTACTTTATAATACATTTAATAAAGCATGGTTCTAATACATTCCTAAGTCTCTGGGTATGGGGAATAGAATAGGAAAGATGTACTTTTATTCCTATCGGCCTTATTCCCCTTACACTATCTTTTGAGACTTAGTCTGGGCTCTGAGAGACCCCCACAACCTTATATATGGTTGGGGCACCCATAAACCCAATACAGGTTCTGGTCACCTGGGCACTTGCTGGTGTACCCCCTTAACCTAGGGATCCCCTCAGCTACAGGGATACTTGTTCATCCCTGTGCCTCATTCTCCTTTCTGAGCTGTGCTGAATCAGGGTACCCTAGCGGTGAGTCGCGCTTGAGTTTTTAAGGGGAGATATTGCCGGGACAATGTGCCTACATGTATCCGAGAATCAGGCATGATTCATTTATAGGGGAACCGACAACTCCGGACCCCAACTACCTAGGCACATTCTGACAAAATTCCTCCGCAAAATCCTCCTTGAAACTCGTCCCCTAGCGATCCCTGCTCGCTGACACGCCCGGAAAGGGAGAAACACAAAAAATACTTTTATTTCGCAAAGTACAGTTGAAACATACAATGTTTCTGGGCTCTGGAGCTAACTCTGTTGAACCCTTATACACGAATCAGGGGTAACCAAAAACGGGCTTAACCTTTATTTGAGAGCCTTGTTACACCCTACCGCCATTTCCCCACCTATGTAATTGTATGTTCAATTATGTTAGTTATTGTTCATGTGGGTTTTTTTTATTTGTCCTTGTATGTTTATAGTATTTTTCTTAATTCTTCTATATATTGTTAAATTCTGAGTTTGTTTTTATTGGTATGTTTAGGGTTGTTATGTTGCATTGCACATGTAATGGAAGGTTAAGTATGGAAAGGATACCCATCTGCTTGCTTTTAGATTGATTGGCAATATGAGAAGACAGTGTATATATACAACTGCCTCTACAGCCAATGACTCGTCTCCTGACGAAGCGTCATATGACGCGAAACGCGTAGAGGCTCTGAGTCAGGTGGTTCTGTGATGCATGATGCCGTGACGATGGACCTCTGACAGCCTCCCCAACGAGGACGCCGCGATCAGTGGTTTTGCTGCAGTTGTGGCTGTCCTGACAGGACTTTCTCCTTGCTCGGTCCCCTAGGCCAGGAGGGCGCAAAC
Organism: Ascaphus truei; assembly: GCF_040206685.1. NCBI lineage: Eukaryota > Metazoa > Chordata > Amphibia > Anura > Ascaphidae > Ascaphus > Ascaphus truei. The sequence goes on from NC_134499.1 coordinate 4,418,697, forward strand.
TCTTTTCCCTTCGCCCCCCTGCCAGCGGTTCCCCTCTCTCTGCGCCCTCCCCACACCCGCTTACCTCGGCTCCGAGACATGACTTCATGTTGCCATAGCAACGTGACGTCACATAACCTCAAATGACGCCTCGTTGCCATGGCGACGCATCTAAGAAGCCACCGGAGCCAAGATAAGTCAGGTTTACAGAGGCCCTGCAGGTCCCCCGGCACTTCATTTAAGTGCCTTCGGGAAGTGCGCGGGGCCTCTGTAAACCCTGCGCCCCCTGCAGTCAGTCTCACTCCCTGCCCTGGGGGTCGCGCCCCCCAGTTTGAGCACTGCTGCCCTAGGCCCTTGGTTTCCCCTAGGACCCCCCCTCCCATGGGCATCCGCAGAAATGTTTTCAGGGGGGGGCATAATTTTAACTAGACAGAGAGAGAGAGTGGGTGTGGGGGGTGTGTGGGTGACGGGGTGGATGACTGACACTTGGGTGGGTGACTGACTGACTCGTGTGTGACTGACACTTGGGTGGGTGACTGACTGACTGTGGGTTGGTGTCTGTATTCATTCACAGACAGACACAAACACACACACACACTCCCTCTCAGTCTCTCCCTCGCAGTCTCTCCCTCTCAGACTCTCCCTCTCAGTCTCTCCCTCTCAGTCTCTCCCTCTCAGACTCTCCCTCTCAGACTCTCCCTCTCAGACTCTCCCTCTCAGACCAGACTCTCTCAGACTCTCCCTCTCAGACTCTCTCAGACTCTCCCTTTCAGACTCTCTCAGACTCTCCCTCTCAGCCTCTACCTCTCAGACTCTCTCTCCCCCTCAGACTCTCTCAGCCTCTCTCCCCTTCAGACTCTCTGACTCTCTCACTCTCAGACTCTCTCTCTCACTCTCAGACTCTCTCTCTCACTCTCAGACACTCTCTCACTCTCAGACACTCTCTCTCTCACACACACACACACACACACACACACACACACACACACACACACACACACACACACACACACACACACACACACACACACACACACACACACACACACACACACACACACACACACCTTGTCTGGTGCCACTCTAATGCAGATAGTCCCAAGGTGTAGCCCCATCTCTTTCTTACCCCCTCTCTTCTTCATTCACTCTCCCCCCTCACCTCCTCACTTCCTCTATTACACCCCATGTCTCCTCACTCTCCCCCCTCCATCAATTATCCCCCTCTGACTCAAACCCACTCCCTGAATCCGCCCTCCTCACATTCATTCCCTCCCCCCCTGATCTCTCACACACACACACTCTCTCACACACACTCGGACACAAACTCAGACACACACACACACACACACACTCAGACACTCGCAACAAGGGGGAATCGGAGCAGGGGGGGGGGAAACGGAACGGGGGGGAATCAGAACGGGGGGGGGGGGGGGGACCGGAGCAGGGGGGGAATCGGAACGGGAAGGGGGGACCAGAGCAGGGGGGGGAATCAGAACGGGGGACCAGAGCAGGGGGAAGATTTTGGAACGGGGGGGAATCAGAGCAGGAGGACAAGGGGGAAGCGAGTGTGGCATGGAGCAGTACTCATCTGACTTGCTCCATGCAGGAAAGGGCAGGCCTCGCTATGCAAGCTCAGATAGAGCTTGCGAGGGCAAAAAAAAAAAAAATCCTGGCAGCGTGGCAACACGCGCCAGCCAATCAGGAGACAAGGGAGGCTTTTTTTTTTTTTTTGCAGAGACGCGCGCGCTTCCTTGCATATCGTGAGCGCGCTAAAACCTGTCACGCCAGTGCCCTCTGTCCCCCGCTGTTGGTGGCCCTGGATCCAGGGGGGGCGAGCGCCCCCCCTTGCCCCCTCCTGCGGAAGCCCATGCCCCCTCCCCTCTCAATCTGGGTGCATGGGAGACAATTCCTCCCTCTTTCCATCGGCTGGGACCTGTCTGATTAAACAGCTGGAGCCTGTTAAGGGGGAGATCAGAACCGATTATAACTTGTGATATGTACGTTTTTATAATGTACACTTTTTACATAAAGTACTAAATACTTTCATTGATAGTTCTCTCCTTGGGCTTTCCTTTTTTGCTCTTGTGTTAATTATTGACCCCGGTGATCACGGGAGAACCGACAAGCTGCAGGAGAGATCAACTATAAGAGACATTAGGAGAACTAAGGGTCAGCGCGCACCAACTACTAGCATGAATGTGATTATCATCCTGAATAAAGGTTATGTATGTATGTCTTTATTTTTATAGCGCCATTACATGAGGTGACAGCCCTTGAAAAATCAAATTTCACAACGGCGATGTCGCCTCGTCGCATTGTCGCCGTCGCGCTTACTATAAGCGCACGCGGTGGCGGCAATGCGTTTGTTTTCGGGTGATGGCCTAACAGAGGAAAGGGCGTCTCTTTGTGATATTGCGGAGGAAAAAGCTACGGGTTTTAGATACGTTTTGAATGTGAGGGGCGTGCTTGTGAAACTGGGTGAATGATAGTACAACAGTAATGTGGAAGGGGGTAGTAGGGCCAGGTTTGGGAGGAAGTATGAGGAGCTCTGTTTTTGCCATGTTAAGTTTAAGTCAGCGGGGGGCCATCCAGGATGATATCGCAGAGAGACATTCAGAAACTTTGGTCTGCACAGCAGGTGTAAGGTCAGGGGTTGAAAAGTTAATTTGTGTGTTGTCAGCATAGAGGTGATATTTAATGGGCCTTTAGCTCCATTTTCACAGCTCAGCAAACTCCAAGAGCTCAACAGTAACTCTCTGGCTACAAATTAACTATCTCCAATAAAACAATTTCGAGACGTGCACTGTTTTCTCAGATATGTGCTATGAGAAGTGCAACCACTGATCACAAAACACGATGACTATGAAAGGGTGGTGCAATTTGGCTAACCGAAATAACCTGAGAACACCATCAACATCGAGATTGTGAACCAGGGAAGCACTTTATTCGAGTAGTCTTATATATGTAAACTAGGAGCTATAGCCCGACTATCTCTATATATATATATATATCTTTCTCTGGCGGAAACTCGATGCACCAGAGAAGCAACTACAATTATTATTCTGGGTACACCCCCTCACTTTTAATTGCTTGTATTTAGTCTGAGAACATCACATTTATTTTATATTTGTTCGAAATAAAGTGTTTTTTTTTCATTTATACACTATCTTCACTGATACTAACGGGCATTTCAGTGTGCAGCACAAAGGATCCACCTATTCCTCTTTATCTCTGTAGGGGGCGACTGCTCCTCAGAGCAGCAGTCCTGGTTTCACCTTTTATTGTTTGTTTGTTTTACTATATGCAGCATGGGAGTAGCTTTTAATTCATCTCTGGAGACCCCGCGATCACGGAGACACTTGCCTCCATAGTAGGTGCCATTAAACGCTCCGGCGGCCATCGTCCAATTGGAGGCAGTGACGTCACCCAGTGCTGCTTCTTATTGGCCCACGTAATGCGGCAGCTTTACACTGCAGAGAGATCGCGGTATCTCCAGAAGCAGGGGGTCCCTAGAGCTAAAATTAATGGGGTTCAGCTGCAGAACCCCCCTGCTTCCATCCTGTATAAAAAAATAAGTTCAATTTATTTATTTTTTAAGCAAAAATTAAGAGTTGGGAAAAAATACCAAAAAAAATGCAGCAAGTATGATCTAACACTAAGCAACTGGTTTAGTTACAAAAAAACACATATAAGATGTTTAATGTTTAACTGCTTTAAAATCACCACCTCTCACGGCATATTACACTTTTATAATAACCTCGTACTTTATTTACAATATATTCCGGCCTCATTAAGTGGTCCCAGATGATCAGTGCCGAAACACAGTATTGTTTTTCACTTGCTAATTTGTGTTGGAATATTCCTATAGAAACACCTTCCTTTAAAGCTCATTAAAAAGTGCATTCACTTCTGATTCGCTCATCCTAAGCCCACTAGGGAGGGGAGAGAGGGGGAGACGGGGCAGGGGGGAGACGGGGCAGGGGGGAGAGGAGAGGGAAGGGAGGGGGGTAGAGGAGAGGGAAGGGAGGGGGGTAGAGGAGAGGGAAGGGAGGGGGGTAGAGGAGAGGGAAGGGAGGGGGGGGAGAGGGGAGGGGGGAGGGGAGAGGGAAGGGAGGGGGGGAGGGGAGAGGGAAGGGAGGGGGGCAGGGGAGAGGGAAGGGAGGGGGGGAGAGGAGAGGGAAGGGAGGGAGGGAGAGGAGAGGGAAGGGAGGGGGGAGCTTTACTGACGCAATACTGAACTTAAAAAGCAGCAAGAAGATAAGATATATTTACCATATGTCCGGAATTTCCCGAACATGTCCCGCTTTTTGATTGAAGGTCGCCGTCCGGGAGGAATTTTAAAATGTCCGGGAACGCCGATGGCGCATGTGCGAGCGCTCTCGGCTTTTGGTGTTTCGGAAGAGACCCAAGTATATCCAGCTTTTTGTACCGTGAAACCGTTTCTGGCGGAACGGAACGTGCGCTGGGGATTTTACTGCGACGTGGGACGTCGCGGAGGGTGGCGTCTCGGGACTCGGGGGATCAGTGACCGATCCAAACGCTGGAACTACCATGGCAGCGTGCAGATACTCTTGGGCTTTATATATGAGGCGGCTATGGATTGTGGATCAGTGCAACTTGCGCTCCATGTCCAGTACATACAATCTTGATGCTAAGAGCCGCGGCACTATTTAATAAGAATTTAATTACTCTACCTGCAGCGATATCAGACATTAACCTCTTAAGAGCTCATTATAGATGCAGGAACTTTCTTGCAGCACTGCCTGCTGGTATTCCATATCTATGTATATGACCAAATTACAGGTCTGAATGTTCTATAGGGCATTGGTCTTATGTGTAAGTGTATCATTGTGGCTGTATTTATACACACATATCACCGTCCACCTGGTCCTATATAATGGCTACATTAAGCGTCACCTGAAGCAGTTAATCACTACAGTATGTCATTTGATTAAACATACCCCACAGTTGGTCTTTTTCAGTGCATTATAGTATATATGTGCTCACACTTTGTTGCTACTTTTAGACATTGTATATTATATATATTGTAGCATTAAGCAATTTGTACTAGAGGAATATAAACCTCCTGGGTTCTACACTGCGTTTGGAAGCACTACCATAATTTTACTTGTTTTGTACTTGTGATCTGACTACCTTTATCAGATCACCTGAACCTTTACCCCCACCCCCTCCTCCTCCCCCTCCTCCTCCTCCTCCGAGTTTTAGTTGCCTTCTTTTAATTTAACACAATAAATGTTACATTTTAATTAAAACACCTTCATGAACCTAAACACTTCAAAATGATTATTACATTATCCTATGTCGGAACGGATTCTCCCACTTCTATATAACGCATACCACGGAACACATTATCCGACGTCGGAACGGATTCTCAGACGCTATATAACGCATTCCGCGGAACACATTATCCGACGTCGGAATGGATTCTCCCACGCTATATAACGCATTCCGCGGAACGCATTATCTGACGTCGGAATGGATTCTCCCACGCTATATAACGCATTCCGCGGAACGCATTATCCGACGTCGGAACGGATTCTCCCACGCTATATAACGCATACCGCGGAACACATTATCCGACGTCGGAACGGATTCTCAGACGCTATATAACGCATTCCGCGGAACACATAATCCGACGTCGGAACGGATTCTCCCACGCTATATAACGCATTCCGCGGAACGCATTATCCGACGTCAGCACGGATTCTCCCACGCTATATAACGCATTCCGCGGAGCGCATTATCCGACGTCGGAACGGATTCTCCCACGCTATATAACGCATTCCGCGGGAAACGCATTATCCGACGTTGGAACGGATTCTCCCACGCTATATAACGCATTCCGCGGAGCGCATTATCAGAATTCGGCACAGATTCTCCCACGCTATATAACGCATTCCGCGGAGCGCATTATTCGACGTCGGAATGGATTCTCCCACGCTATATAACGCATTCCGCGGAGCGCATTATCCGACGTCGGAACGGATTCTCCCACGCTATATAACGCATACCGCGGAACACATTATCCGACGTCGGAACGGATTCTCCCACGCTATATAACGCATTCCGCGGAACACATTATTCGACGTCGGAACGGATTCTCCCACGCTATATAACGCATTCCGCGGAGCGCATTATCCGATGTCGGAATGGATTCTCCCACGCTATATAACGCATACCGCGGAACGCATTATTTGACGTCGGAACGGATTCTCCCACGCTATATAACGCATTCCACGGAGCGCATTATCCGACGTCGGAACGGATTCTCCGATGCTATATAACGCATTTCGCGGAACGCATTATCCGACGGCGGAATGAATTCTCCGATGCTATATAACGCATTCCACGGAACGCATTATTCGACGGCAGAACGGATTCTCCCACGCTATATAACGCATTCCGCATTATCCGATGTCGGCACGGATTCTCCCACGCTATATAACGCATTCCGCGGAACGCATTATCCGACGGCGGAACGGATTCTCCCACGCTATATAACGCATTCCGCGGAGCGCATTATCAGAATTCGGCACAGATTCTCCCACGCTATATAACGCATTCCGCGGAGCGCATTATTCGACGTCGGAATGGATTCTCCCACGCTATATAACGCATTCCGCGGAGCGCATTATCCGACGTCGGAACGGATTCTCCCACGCTATATAACGCATACCGCGGAACACATTATCCGACGTCGGAACGGATTCTCCCACGCTATATAACGCATTCCGCGGAACACATTATTCGACGTCGGAACGGATTCTCCCACGCTATATAACGCATTCCGCGGAGCGCATTATCCGATGTCGGAATGGATTCTCCCACGCTATATAACACATTTCGCGGAACGCATTATCCGACGGCGGAATGAATTCTCCGATGCTATATAACGCATTCCACGGAACGCATTATTTGACGGCAGAACGGATTCTCCCACGCTATATAACGCATTCCGCATTATCCGATGTCGGCACGGATTCTCCCACGCTATATAACGCATTCCGCGGAACGCATTATCCGATGGCGGAACGGATTCTCCCACGCTATATAACGCATTCCGCATTATCCGATGTCGGCACGGATTCTCCCACGCTATATAACGCATTCCGCGGAACGCATTATTCGACGTCGGAACGGATTCTCCGACACTATATAACGCATTCTGCGGAACACATTATCCGACGTCGGAACGGATTCTCCCACGCTATATAACGCATTCCGCGGAACGCATTATCCGACGTCGGAACGGATTCTCCCACGCTATATAACGCATTCCGCGGAGTGCATTATCCGACGTCGGAATGGATTCTCCCACGCTATATAACGCATTCCGCGGAACACATTATCCGACGTTGGAACGGATTCTCCCACGCTATATAACGCATTCCGCGGAGCGCATTATCAGAATTTGGCACAGATTCACCCACGCTATATAACGCATTCCGCGGAGCGCATTATTCGACGTCGGGATGGATTCTCCCACGCTATATAACGCATTCCGCGGAGCGCATTATCCGACGTCGGAACGGATTCTCCCACGCTATATAACGCATACCGCGGAACACATTATCCGACGTCGGAACGGATTCTCCCACGCTATATAACGCATTCCGCGGAACACATTTTTCGACGTCGGAACGGATTCTCCCACGCTATATAACGCATTCCGCGGAGCGCATTATCCGATGTCGGAATGGATTCTCCCACGCTATATAACGCATACCGCGGAACGCATTATTCGACGTCGGAACGGATTCTCCCACGCTATATAACGCATTCCACGGAGCGCATTATCCGACGTCGGAACGGATTCTCCGATGCTATATAACGCATTTCGCGGAACGCATTATCCGACGGCGGAATGAATTCTCCGATGCTATATAACGCATTCCACGGAACGCATTATTCGACGGCAGAACGGATTCTCCCACGCTATATAACGCATTCCGCATTATCCGATGTCGGCACGGATTCTCCCACGCTATATAACGCATTCCGCGGAACGCATTATCCGACGGCGGAACGGATTCTCCCACGCTATATAACGCATTCCGCATTATCCGATGTCGACACGGATTCTCCCACGCTATATAACGCATTCCGCGGAACACATTATCCGACGTCGGAACGGATTCTCCCACGCTATATAACGCATTCCGCGGAGCGCATTATCCGACGTCGGAACGGATTCTCCGCCCCTCGCCGCGGAGGATTAACATTGGATCCGCAATCCGACGGCGGTTTGCGGGACGGATTGTGGCAGATAACCGAGGACGTCTCTACTTGGGGTCTCTTCCCCAAAATGTCTTTGTATATTATTGTTGTCTATGTCCCAATAGCCAGCATCCTATCTACTACTTATTACACAATTGTATGGATTCATGGTAGCCCTAGATAAAATAAAGATTGTAATAACACACACGCACAATTTAGCTTCTTTAAAACGTTTCCCCCCCCACCTTTATTCTTTTATTTTATTAATAATATCTCTTTCTCTTAAACATCCCTTTGAGGGCGAAATTAAACAGAGCCATTTACAAAGACACGGATTCGCAAATGTACATAGTCTGTGATTATCTTTTACACAGAGGGGGAAAAAAAGAGTTGATTTAAAAAATAAAAAATACAGTCTTTAGAACAGAAATTTGCTCAGATAATTACAGAAATTAATTATCCCTTGATTAACGGAATCTAATTTAACCCCTTGAGTTGCTGGAGAGACATGATAAAGGGTTTAAGATACATACTGATTATTAAAAGTACAGTCACACTTAATGCGAAAAAATATATATTTTTTTCTCTCACTAAATCGCCTTTATATTTTACTTTTCATCCCGATCCTGAAACATCACAAATAGTTTATTTCAGATAAAACTCAATTTAACCTAATATTTTTTATGGGGGAGTGGAATTTAAGATCCAATTCAGGAGTGGCCAACTCCAGTCCTCAAGGGCCAACAACAGGTCAGGTTTTCTGGATATCCCTGCTTCAGCACAGGTGGCTCAATCAGTGGCTCAGTCAAAGACTGAACCACTGACTGTGCCACCTGTGCTGCAGCAGTGTTGTTGGCCCTTGAGGACTGGAGTTGGCCACTCCTGATCCACGCCCTGAGTTCTGGTCGCTGATAACCGCTGTGGTTTTGATGACGTCTGCGCCGCTTGTGAACGAAAAGCCCAACTCCAAAACCTTTCCACGTACCTGCGACTTTGCAAACAAGCCGCAAACACAGCAGCAAAGACGTTAAATGCCCGAGTGCTTTCATTTTTTTTAATTGAGACTCTGTAATGGGTAAGTAACGGCACTGTACAACGCCGTTACAAATAATGTTGTTTCAACAAAGACGGGTTAACAGCACAGTCCTACTGAGAATACAAATGAGCCGGTACCGGTGACCCGGTGACAGATGACGGCTGCCTCTTCCACACGCAGAATCAGACACGTAATAAGCATGTAGAATTCCTTTTTGTGGTGGTTTGTAAACACGCCAAGTGGGAAACTTGAACAGACCCCTCCCTCTCTGTCACGTCACCATATACAACACCACTGGTCATCTTCGAAGCCCTCTCAACTCTTAGCAGTCCTCTTGACACTTTTTAAGGTTCAAAGGGTCACGCTAGAAAGAAGCACTTTATGTTTAAACAAGCATTAAACGGCAATGGATGGAAGGGAAGTAAACATAATTATGCCCCTTTACAAAGCATTAGTAAGACCACACCTTGAATATGGAGTACAATTTTGGGCACCAATCCTAAGAAAAGACATTATGGAACTAGAGAGAGTGCAGAGAAGAGCCACCAAATTAATAAAGGGGATGGACAATCTAATTTATGAGGAGGGGCTAGCTAAATTAGATTTATTTACATTAGAAAAGAGGCGTCTAAGAGGGGATATGATAACTATATACAAATATATTCGGGGACAGTACAAGGATCTTTCATAACAACTATTCATCCCACGGGCAGTACAAAGGACTCGGGGGCATCCCTTAAGGTTGGAGGAAAGGAGATTTCACCAGCAACAAAGGAAAGGGTTCTTTACAGTAAGGGCAGTTAAAATGTGGGATTCATTACCCATGGAGACTGTGATGGCAGATACAATAGATTTGTTATAAAAAAGGTTGTGCATCTTTTTAGAAAAGAAAGGTATACAGGGATATACCAAATAAGTATACATGGGAAGGATGCTGATCCAGGAATTAATCCGATTGCCAATTCTTGGAGTCAGGAAGGAATTTATTTTCCCCTTAGGAGACATCATTGGATGATATGACACTGGGGTTTTTTGTTTGCCTTCCTCTGGATCAATAAGTAAGTATAGATATAGGATAAAGTATCTGTTGTCTAAATTTAGCATAGGTTGAATTTGATCGACGTACGTCTTTTTTCAACCTCATCTACTATGTAACTATGTAAACAAGCTCCTTAAAAACAATGACTTTATTTGCCATTGTTAAGCTCTTTTGGATCTCTCACCCTATTAAATTCTGTGTAGGCAGACATGCCAACTCTCCCGTATCTTCCAGGGGTGTCACTGATTTGAAGTCAGTCACGCTGCTTTTTTAGCATCTCCTAGGCCAGCGGTTCTCGACTCCAGTTCTCAAGACCCCGCAACAGGTCAGGTTTTCAGGATATCCCTGCTTCAGCACAGATGGCTCATTCTGTGGCTTCCTGCTTCAGCACAGGTGGCACAATCTGATTGAGCCACCAATGCTGAAGCAGGGATATCCTTAAAACCTGACCTGCTGGGGGGTCTTGAGGACTGGAGTCGAGAACCTCTGTCCTAAACAAGTCGTTCCCAACCTGTGTTGCACTGTGCCCCCCTGCTAGAAAACATTGGTTCTGTGAGCCCCTAGTGAATAAACCTTATCCCCTCCTCCTCAGACTGTCGCTAACACTGTGTGACCGATCCCAGGCAGTATAGTGTCCTGAGCGTGTGGGGGGAACAAACGCTTAATAATCCCCCAAACTGCCCCTCAGTGTGTGCAGGCAGCATGGGGGGTAGCGCTGTCACTCACTGCGGGAGCTTCCAATGTGACTTTGGAAGCCCCTGCTGTAATTTACAGCTATATCCCGCACGCTAAGGTGCCGTTTGGGGTCTCACTAAGGGCGCTATAACCACACGGGCTCAGGACCCCACTATACTCCCTGGGAACCGCCATTAGATATTTGGGGGTGAATCCCTTGGAGATGCCTCCTGAACCTCCTGTTGGGAATGACTCTCCTAGATCACTGGTTCTTGTGAACCACTGGTCCCCTAAAAACTTTAGCTGGGAGGTCAAAAATTCCCAATTCACATCTAGTGTCTCACTGATTCATTGACTGGAATCTGTCATATTTGGGTGTACTACTCCCCCATAAAAAATAGCATTTTAATAACAAAAGTGCTGATTTTTATCATTGCAGCCAATGCGACCCTGACCCCAAATCGGTGACACGAACAGAAAAATCACAGGGCAGGGGGGCCAACTCCAGTCCTAAAGGGCCACCACAGGTAAGGTTTTCAGGATATCCCTGCTTCAGCACAGGTGGCTCAATCAGTGGCTAAGACTGAGCCACTGATTGAGCCACCTGTGCTGAAGCAGGGATATCCTTAAAACCAGATCTGTTGGTGGTCCTTGAGGACTAGAGTTTGGCCGCCCCTGTGATAGACCTAATTCCAGCCTCTGCAGGCTCTCTCTGTATTAGATGCTGCAAAAGAAGGATGTAAAGCATAAAAGGGCAGATTCCCGTCACTACAGGGGCAGGCAGGGTTTTCCCGTGGGTCCTTTGGAGAAAACAAGGCTTTTGTGACAGAAGCGCTGCTCTCCCCTCCTTCATCACGCTGGCGTCTCTGGGTCGGGGCAGTGCCAGGCTCTGCTTTCCTTGCCAGACAGTTTCCCGCACACTGGGTATCTATTCATTGCTAGACAATAGGGGCTCCGGGTCGCTGCCCATGACTTCTACTCCCCTGGAGCTTAGGGAACCTATTTGAGAGAAGTGCAGGACTACGGCTGGTGGAGGGGACATCACAACTAGGGGTGGGGGGTGGAGGGGACATCACAACTAGGGGTGGGGGTGGAGGGGACATCACAACTAGTGGTGGGGGGTGGAGGGGACATCACAACTAGGGGTGGGGGGTGGAGGGGACATCACAACTAGGGGTGGGGGGTGGAGTGGACATCACAACTAGTGGTGGGGGGTGGAGGGGACATCACAACTAGGGGTGGGGGGTGGAGGGTACATCACAACTAGGGGTGGGGGGGTGGAGGGGACATCACAACTAGGGGTGGGGGGCGGAGGGTACACAAAAAATAAAATCAGTGGGATATTGGGAAAATCATTACGTTGCTGAAATCCTGTTACTGGCACAGAAGAGTTTGCGAGGGGTCAAGAACGTTCATGAAATAGAGTGATCTCCTTTACCGGAACATGCTGCTAAATATTCCCACATAGCGTCCCTTACAGACGAGCAGTGCTGGGACTGGGTGTAGCTATGTCTCCATGTGTATAGGCAGATACATTCTCCTCTGTTCGGATGATGACTTATTTCACAGTTGCCTCACATGGAAATGTGGTTTAGATTTGGCATAAAGTGGAAGCACTTAGACATACATCACCTTTGCTACTGTTCTCCATGGGTTACGATTCCCCAAGATTTGATGTGGTGGTACGTCATACATACACACAATCACACGCGTGTATGATATATATATATATATATATATATATATATATATATATATATATATATATATATATATATATATATATACTCCATACCAAAATAACACAATAGCTGTACACACAAATATACACGTGTATATTGTACACACACACACACACACACACACACACACACACACACACACACACACACACACACACACACACACACACACACACACACACACACACAGTATATATATATATATAAAATCAGAAAGAGGGCACGCACAAAACAATAAATAACGGTAATAGGAGGGTGCATAATGTTATTTCTGTTATATATATATATATATATTACACATTATATATACACACTTTAAATATATTTAATACCTCTATACACACACACACACACACACACACACACACACACACACACACACACACACACACACACACACACACACACACACTTTGTACTTCTCCTTAAGCGTTCTTCTTATAGGTTAATGAATGAAATAAATGAAAGCCTTTTTGACGAAAGCGGTTCCTGTCCCTATTAACATTCGGTGATAGTGATGTCACCCTGAGCTACAGGAGGTAAAGCGCCAGGGGAAGGAGTCTTAATGCCCCCAGGAAAAGAACAGTCGTGCACAGGAGAGAATAAATTATTGAAAAGGGAAAAAAAAATGTAATAATTAGAATAATGGTGTAAATCTCTTCAATGCCACGGAGGTCGCCAACTCATTGTGATGTCTAGATCAGGGGGTTTCAACGCCAATCCTGAAAACCCTCCAACAGGTCAGCTTAAGCACAGGTGGCTCAATCTGTGCCCAGTCGAAGACCTGCCACTGATTGAGCCGCATGTGCTGAATCTGGGATATCCTTAAAAGCTGACCTTTTGGGGGGCTTGAGGACAGGAGTTGCGTGCCCCTGAACTCATTTAGGACCAATAGCCCCTATTCCCTTTAGTTAACTTTCCATTAACTTTCATTCTAACAAAAAGGTTAATCTGCTTCCTATTAACTAACCTACTTCTCCCCATAATGTACAGAGGGCTATGACCTTGAAAGCTATGGTCAAGGTCAAATCCCTGCTTCCTTTGGTTTCTGGCAAAAAGATCCAAAAAAATAAATAAATCACGTTAATAAAGATACAGATTTCCTAATTCCTAACCCTGATTTTTCTTTACTTTACTCCTCTTACACACAGCAGTTCCCCTTACACTTTAATAGAGTCAATAATAGGATAGCACACTTACAAAACCATCAGCTGTATGAAAATGCCCCTGTTAAAGTTTATGGGGGACGATGAAGCGTGTAAGAGGGTAATACTATCAATGCCTACCCGGGGCACTAAAGTGTTTAAGAGCGTGATCCTATTAATGTTTATTGGGGTATCTTAGCGTGATCTTGCAGAAGTTTACGGAAGGGGGTAACTGCTGTATACAAGAGGGCGATTTCACTTTTAAAAGAACATCTGCATTAGTTGGGTAATATTTGGTTCCTCCATCGCCGCAGTATAGAGATTGACGCGTCTTTATCTGGTATAGAGCTGGGATAAAAACATTTGGGGAAACATAGGGCCCCCAAAGCTGAAGGACGCTGGCGCTGGTACTTCTCTGTATTCTATTCCCCCACATCAGGCCGGCCAATGGAAGCTGAGACAGACAGGTTCTGATTGGCCTGTCTGATGCCGATTTAAACCACCATTTTGTATCCCCTTGGGGGACAGGAGGTATCTGCAGCTCTGGGGACCCCATGCTTCCTGTACTTCAGGAGGGAGGGGACCTTAAAAAAATAAGATGGGTCCAGGACACAGAAAGCAGATAGAGCGCGAGATCGCATGTACTCTGAAATCAGAGGCGGCCAATCTCAGGATATTCCTGCTTCAGCACAGGTGGCTCAATCGACTGCACCGCTGAGGCAGAGATATCTTGAAAACCTGACCTGTTGGTGGCCCTTGAGGACTGGCGTTGGCCCCTCCTGATCTAAATGAACAGGACAAACTTCTAAAGACAGACATGCGAGGTTTGGGAGCAGGAAAACCGAAAGAGGAAAAAAACACGGGGGGGGCGGGGGAAGGGAGGGGGGAGCGAGGGGGGAAGGGAGGGGGGAGCGAGGGGGGAAGGGAGGGGGGAGCGAGGGGGGAAGGGAGGGGGGAGGTTTGGGAGCAGGAAAACCGAAAGAGGAAGAAAACACGGGGGGGGGGCGGGGGAAGGGAGGGGGGAGCGAGGGGGAAGGGAGGGGGAGGGGGGGAAGGGGGGGGGGGAAGGGAGGGGGGAGGTTTGGGAGCAGGAAAACCGAAAGAGGAAGAAAACACGGGGGGGGGAGGGAGGGGGGAGCGGGGGGAAGGGAGGGGGGAGGGGAGGGAAGGGAGGGGGGAGGTTTGGGAGCAGGAAAACTGAAAGAGGAAGAAAACGGGGGGGGGGGGGAGCAGGAAAACCGAAAGAGGAAGAAAACACGGGGGGGGGAGGGGAGGTTTGGGAGCAGGAAAACCGAAAGAGGAAGAAAACACGGGGGGGGGGGGGGAGGGGAGGTTTGGGAGCAGGAAAACCGAAAGAGGAAGAAAACACGGGGGGGGGGGGGGAGGGGAGGTTTGGGAGCAGGAAAACCGAAAGAGGAAGAAAACACGGGGGGGGGGGGGGGGAGGAGAGGTTTGGGAGCAGGAAAACCGAAAGAGGAAGAAAACACGGGGGGGGGGGGAGAGGGGAGGTTTGGGAGCAGGAAAACCAAAAGAGGAAGAAAACACGGGGGAGGGGGGGGGGAGGGGAGGTTTGGGAGCAGGAAAACCGAAAGAGGAAGAAAACACGGGGGGGGGGGGGGGAGGGGAGGTTTGGGAGCAGGAAAACCGAAAGAGGAAGAAAACACGGGGGGGGGGGGGGGAGAGGGGAGGTTTGGGAGCAGGAAAACCAAAAGAGGAAGAAAACACGGGGGAGGGGGGGGGAAGCTTATTTTTCTTTTATGAAAAAAAAAAATTACTTTTCCCCCATTAGTTAAATCTTTGAGACGTTGATGACAGGGAAATAAAATCAGTGAGATGACGTCTGTGAAAGAGCACAGGCCGGCACGATACCCCGAGTCACAGAGCAGGCGCGCGCTGTGTTTGGGGGGGGGATACGGCTGCTATTTTCACACGGGGTTGGGGGGGGGGGATACGGCTGCTATTTTCACACGGGTTGGGGGGGGGGGGATACGGCTGCTATTTTCACACGGGGTTGGGGGGGGGGGATACGGCTGCTATTTTCACACGGGGTTGGGGGGGGGGGGATACGGCTGCTATTTTCACACGAGGTTGGGGGGGGATACGGCTGCTATTTTCACACGGGGTTGGGGGGGGGGCCCGGGGGGGTGAGGGCACGACCTCCCCTTTTTACAGGACACAGCAACAGAAACCTTATCCCTGGCGGCCTTGTGTATGAGGGAGAGAGAGGAGAGATAGATAGGGAGTGAGAGGGGGGAGGGGAGTGAGGGGGGGGGGAGAGAGATGGGGTGAGGGAGTGAGGGTGGGAGTGTGGGGAGGGAGAAGGAAGGGGGTGAGGGAATGAGGGGAGGGAGTGAGTGAGGGAAAGAGGGAGTGTGAGGGGGGAGGAGTGTGAGGGGGGAGGAGTGTGGGGAGGGAGGAGGGAGTATGAGGGGGGAGGAGTGTGGGGGGGGAGGAGTGTGGGGAGGGAGGAGGGAGTGAGAGAGGGGGGGAGGGAGGGAGAGGGGGGAGGGAGGGAGAGGGGGGGGAGGGAGTGAGAGGGGGGAGGGAGGGAGAGGGGGGGGAGGGAGTGAGAGAGGGGGGAGTGAGAGGGGGGGGGGAGGGAGTGAGAGGGGGGGGGAGGGAGTGAGAGGGGGGGGAGGGACAGGGGGGGGAGGGAGTGAGATGGGGGGGAGAGAATTCTGCAGTACGCCAGCCAATCAATGTTAGAGGTACATGGCCTTCGTTTGGACAGACGAGGGGGGTGAGGGGGATATTTTGACTAAGAAAAAGCAGGGGGAAATTAACCGTGCTCCAAAGCCGTGTTATTGCAGGCCCGGTAATCTAACGCCGTGTTATTGCAGGCCCGGTAATCTAACGCCGTGTTATTGCAGGCCCGGTAATCTAACGCCGTGTTATTGCAGGCCTGGTAATCTCTCTAACGCCGTGTTATTGCAGGCCCGGTAATCTAACGTCGGGTTATTGCAGGCCCGGTAATCTAACGCCGTGTTATTGCAGGCCCGGTAATCTAACGCCGTGTTATTGCAGGCCCGGTAATCTAACGCCGTGTTATTGCAGGCCCGGTAATCTAACGCCGTGTTATTGCAGGCCCGGTAATCTCTCTAACGCCGTGTTATTGCAGGCCCGGTAATCTAACGTCGGGTTATTGCAGGCCCGGTAATCTAACGCCGTGTTATTGCAGGCCCGGTAATCTAACGTCGGGTTATTGCAGGCCCGGTAATCTAACGCCGTGTTATTGCAGGCCCGGTAATCTAACGCTGTGTTATTGCAGGCCCGGTAATCTAACGCCGTGTTATTGCAGGCCCGGTAATCTAACGCCATGTTATTGCAGGCCCGGTAATCTAACGTCGGGTTATTGCAGGCCCGGTAATCTAACGCCGTGTTATTGCAGGCCCGGTAATCTAACGCCGTGTTATTGCAGGCCCGGTAATCTAACGCCGTGTTATTGCAGGCCCGGTAATCTCTCTAACGCCGTGTTATTGCAGGCCCGGTAATCTAACGTCGGGTTATTGCAGGCCCGGTAATCTAACGCCGTGTTATTGCAGGCCCGGTAATCTAACGTCGGGTTATTGCAGGCCCGGTAATCTAACGCCGTGTTATTGCAGGCCCGGTAATCTAACGCTGTGTTATTGCAGGCCCGGTAATCTAACGCCGTGTTATTGCAGGCCCGGTAATCTAACGCCGTGTTATTGCAGGCCCGGTAATCTAACGTCGGGTTATTGCAGGCCCGGTAATCTAACGCTGTGTTATTGCAGGCCCGGTAATCTAACGCCATGTTATTGCAGGCCCGGTAATCTAACGTCGGGTTATTGCAGGCCCGGTAATCTAACGCTGTGTTATTGCAGGCCCGGTAATCTAACGCCATGTTATTGCAGGCCCGGTAATCTAACGCCGTGCTAATGCAGGCCCGGTAATCTAACGCCGTGTTATTGCAGGCCCGGTAATCTAACGCCGTGTTATTGCAGGCCCGGTAATCTAACGCCGTATTATTGCAGGCCCGGTAATCTAACGCCGTGTTATTGCAGGCCCGGTAATCTAACGCCGTGTTATTGCAGGCCCGGTAATCTAACGCCATGTTATTGCAGGCCCGGTAATCTAACGTCGGGATATTGCAGGCCCGGTAATCTAACGTCGGGTTATTGCAGGCCCGGTAATCTCTCTAACGCCGTGTTATTGCAGGCCCGGTAATCTAACGCCGTGTTATTGCAGGCCCGGTAATCTAACGCCGTGTTATTGCAGGCCCGGTAATCTCTCTAACGCCGTGTTATTGCAGGCCCGGTAATCTAACGTCGGGTTATTGCAGGCCCGGTAATCTCTCTAACGCCGTGATATTGCAGGCCCGGTAATCTCTCTAACACTGTGTTATTGCAGGCCCGGTAATCTAACGCCGTGTTATTGCAGGCCCGGTAATCTAACGCCGTGTTATTGCAGGCCCGGTAATCTAACGCCGTGTTATTGCAGGCCCGGTAATCTCTCTAACGCCGTGTTATTGCAGGCCCGGTAATCTAACACCGTGTTATTGCAGGCCCGGTAATCTCTCTAACGCCGTGTTATTGCAGGCCCGGTAATCTAACGCCGTGTTATTGCAGGCCCGGTAATCTAACGTCGGGTTATTGCAGGCCCGGTAATCTAACGCCGTGTTATTGCAGGCCCGGTAATATAACGCTGTGTTATTGCAGGCCCGGTAATCTCTCTAACGCCGTGTTATTGCAGGCCCGGTAATCTCTCTAACGCCGTGTTATTGCAGGCCCGGTAATCTAACGCCGTGTTATTGCAGGCCCGGTAATCTAACGCTGTGTTATTGCAGGCCCGGTAATCTAACGCCGTGTTATTGCAGGCCCGGTAATCTAACGCCGTGTTATTGCAGGCCCGGTAATCTAACGCTGTGTTATTGCAGGCCCGGTAATCTAACGCCGTGTTATTGCAGGCCCGGTAATCTAACGCCGTGTTATTGCAGGCCCGGTAATCTAACGCTGTGTTATTGCAGGCCCGGTAATCTAACGTCGGGTTATTGCAGGCCCGGTAATCTAACGCCGTGTTATTGCAGGCCCGGTAATCTAACGTCGGGTTATTGCAGGCCCGGTAATCTAACGCCGTGTTATTGCAGGTCCGGTAATCTCTCTAACGCCGTGTTATTGCAGGCCCGGTAATCTCTCTAACGCCGTGTTATTGCAGGCCCGGTAATCTCTCTAACGCCGTGTTATTGCAGGCCCGGTAATCTAACGTCGGGTTATTGCAGGCCCGGTAATCTAACGTCGGGTTATTGCAGGCCCGGTAATCTAACGCCGTGTTATTGCAGGCCCGGTAATCTCTCTAACGCTGTGTTATTGCAGGCCCGGTAATCTAACGCCATGTTATTGCAGGCCCGGTAATCTAACGCCGTGCTAATGCAGGCCCGGTAATCTAACGCCGTGTTATTGCAGGCCCGGTAATCTAACGCCGTGTTATTGCAGGCCCGGTAATCTAATGCCGTATTATTGCAGGCCCGGTAATCTAACGCCGTGTTATTGCAGGCCCGGTAATCTAACGCCGTGTTATTGCAGGCCCGGTAATCTAACGCCATGTTATTGCAGGCCCGGTAATCTAACGTCGGGATATTGCAGGCCCGGTAATCTAACGTCGGGTTATTGCAGGCCCGGTAATCTCTCTAACGCCGTGTTATTGCAGGCCCGGTAATCTAACGCCGTGTTATTGCAGGCCCGGTAATCTAACGCCGTGTTATTGCAGGCCCGGTAATCTCTCTAACGCCGTGTTATTGCAGGCCCGGTAATCTAACGTCGGGTTATTGCAGGCCCGGTAATCTCTCTAACGCCGTGATATTGCAGGCCCGGTAATCTCTCTAACACTGTGTTATTGCAGGCCCGGTAATCTAACGCCGTGTTATTGCAGGCCCGGTAATCTAACGCCGTGTTATTGCAGGCCCGGTAATCTAACGCCGTGTTATTGCAGGCCCGGTAATCTCTCTAACGCCGTGTTATTGCAGGCCCGGTAATCTAACACCGTGTTATTGCAGGCCCGGTAATCTCTCTAACGCCGTGTTATTGCAGGCCCGGTAATCTAACGCCGTGTTATTGCAGGCCCGGTAATCTAACGTCGGGTTATTGCAGGCCCGGTAATCTAACGCCGTGTTATTGCAGGCCCGGTAATATAACGCTGTGTTATTGCAGGCCCGGTAATCTCTCTAACGCCGTGTTATTGCAGGCCCGGTAATCTCTCTAACGCCGTGTTATTGCAGGCCCGGTAATCTAACGCCGTGTTATTGCAGGCCCGGTAATCTAACGCTGTGTTATTGCAGGCCCGGTAATCTAACGCCGTGTTATTGCAGGCCCGGTAATCTAACGCCGTGTTATTGCAGGCCCGGTAATCTAACGCTGTGTTATTGCAGGCCCGGTAATCTAACGCCGTGTTATTGCAGGCCCGGTAATCTAACGCCGTGTTATTGCAGGCCCGGTAATCTAACGCTGTGTTATTGCAGGCCCGGTAATCTAACGTCGGGTTATTGCAGGCCCGGTAATCTAACGCCGTGTTATTGCAGGCCCGATAATCTAACGTCGGGTTATTGCAGGCCCGGTAATCTAACGCCGTGTTATTGCAGGCCCGGTAATCTCTCTAACGCCGTGTTATTGCAGGCCCGGTAATCTCTCTAACGCCGTGTTATTGCAGGCCCGGTAATCTCTCTAACGCCGTGTTATTGCAGGCCCGGTAATCTAACGTCGGGTTATTGCAGGCCCGGTAATCTAACGTCGGGTTATTGCAGGCCCGGTAATCTAACGCCGTGTTATTGCAGGCCCGGTAATCTCTCTAACGCTGTGTTATTGCAGGCCCGGTAATCTAACGCCGTGTTATTGCAGGCCCGGTAATCTAACGCTGTGTTATTGCAGGCCCAGTAATCTAACGCGTGTTATTGCAGGCCCGGTAATCTCTCTAACGCCGTGTTATTGCAGGCCCGGTAATCTAACGCTGTGTTATTGCAGGCCCGGTAATCTCTCTAACGCTGTGTTATTGCAGGCCCGTTAATCTAACGCCGTGTTATTGCAGGCCCGGTAATCTAACGCCGTGTTATTGCAGGCCCGGTAATCTAACGCCGTGTTATTGCAGGCCCGGTAATCTAACGCTGTGTTATTGCAGGCCCAGTAATCTAACGCGTGTTATTGCAGGCCCGGTAATCTCTCTAACGCCGTGTTATTGCAGGGCCGGTAATCTAACGCTGTGTTATTGCAGGCCCGGTAATCTCTCTAACGCTGTGTTATTGCAGGCCCGGTAATCTAACGCCGTGTTATTGCAGGCCCGGTAATCTAACGCTGTGTTATTGCAGGCCCGGTAATCTAACGCCGTGTTATTGCAGGCCCGGTAATCTAACGCCGTGTTATTGCAGGCCCGGTAATCTAACGCCGTGTTATTGCAGGCCCGGTAATCTAACGCCGTGTTATTGCAGGCCCGGTAATCTAACGCGTGTTATTGCAGGCCCGGTAATCTAACGCCGTGTTATTGCAGGCCCGGTAATCTAACGCGTGTTATTGCAGGCCCGGTAATCTAACGCCGTGTTATTGCAGGCCCGGTAATCTCTCTAACGCCGTGTTATTGCAGGCCCGGTAATCTCTCTAACGCCGTGTTATTGCAGGCCAGGTAATCTAACGCCGTGTTATTGCAGGCCCGGTAATCTAACGCCGTGTTATTGCAGGCCCGGTAATCTAACGCCGTGTTATTGCAGGCCCGGTAATCTAACGCCGTGTTATTGCAGGCCCGGTAATCTAACGCCGTGTTATTGCAGGCCCGGTAATCTAACGCCGTGTTATTGCAGGCCCGGTAATCTAACTCCGTGTTATTGCAGGCCCGGTAATCTAACGCCATGTTATTGCAGGCCCGGTAATCTAACGCTGTGTTATTGCAGGCCCGGTAATCTAACGCCGTGTTATTGCAGGCCCGGTAATCTAACGCTGTGTTATTGCAGGCCCGGTAATCTAACGCCGTGTTATTGCAGGCCCGGTAATCTAACGCCGTGTTATTGCAGGCCCGGTAATCTAACGCTGTGTTATTGCAGGCCCGGTAATCTAACGCCGTGTTATTGCAGGCCCGGTAATCTAACGCCGTGTTATTGCAGGCCCGGTAATCTCTCTAACGCCGTGTTATTGCAGGCCCGGTAATCTAACGCCGTGTTATTGCAGGCCCGGTAATCTAACGCCGTGTTATTGCAGGCCCGGTAATCTAACGCCGTGTTATTGCAGGCCCGGTAATCTCTCTAACGCCGTGTTATTGCAGGCCCGGTAATCTCTCTAACGCCGTGTTATTGCAGGCCCGGTAATCAAACGCCGTGTTATTGCAGGCCCGGTAATCTCTCTAACGCCGTGTAATTGCAGGCCCGGTAATCTGTGGTTTCCCCAAACCTACAGTGTGAAAATCAGTGAGATGACGTCTGTGTAAGAACACAGGTCGGCACTGATCCCGAGCAGGCGCGCAGCACTGTGTTTGGGGGGGAAGGGGATAGGGCTGCTATTTTCACACAGGATAGGGGGGGAGGGAGAGCACGACCTCCCCCTTCCTACAGGGAAACAGACTCAGAAACCTTATCCCTGGCGTATGAGGGAGAGATAGGGAGTGAGAGAGGGGTGAGAGGGGAGTGAGAGGGGGGTGAGAGGGGGGTGAGAGGGGGACAGAGGGAGGGGGTTGAGAGGGAGGGGGTTGAAAGGGAGGGGTAGGGAAGATGCGGGGGGGGGGGAGAGATGGGGAGTGACAAGGGGGAGAGGAAGTGAGGGGTGGAGGGAGTGAGAAGGGGGGAGGGAGTGAGGGGTGAGAGGCAGTGAGTGAGAGGGGGGAGAGGGAGATGGGGCTTGAATGAGAGGGGGAGGGGTGGGAGTGAGTGAGTGAGAGGGGGGAATGAGTGAGAGGGGAGAGGGAGTGAGAGGGGAGAGGGAGTGAGAGGGGAGAGGGAGTGAGAGGGGAGAGGGAGTGAGAGGGGAGAGGGATGAGGGGGGGGGAGCGAGAGGGGGGATGGGGAGTGAGAGGGGGGGAGTGAGAGGAGGGGAATGAGAGGGGAGAGGGAGTGAGAGGGGAGAGGGGTGAGGGGGGGGGAGCGAGAGGGGGGATGGGGAGTGAGAGGGGGGGAGTGAGAGGAGGGGAATGAGAGGGGAGAGGGAGTGAGAGGGGAGAGGGATGAGAGGGGGAGGGGGAGTGAGATCGGGGGAGTGAGAGGGGGGATGGGGAGTGAGAGGGGGGGAGTGAGAGGGGGAGAGGGAGAGGGGGAGAGGGAGTGAGAGGGGGGAGAGGGAGTGAGAGGATATAAATGGAAAAGAAGCAGAGTGACACTGTGCACTCATTTGCATGTCATTACCCAGAATCCCTGGCTGCAGTGGAAGCACGGTATGCTAAGAGATAATGGGGACGGGCAGGGTTGGGGACCTGAGATGTGAATGTGCTCACACGTGCGATTTTTATTTGGATATACAGTATCTCCAAGATATAAACCACGTGTGACAGGGTAAAGCCACTGGCTCACCGCCACGTGTGACAGGGTAAAGCCACTGGCTCACCTCCACGTGTGACAGGGTAAAGCCACTGGCTCACCTCCACGTGTGACAGGGTAAAGCCGCTGGCTCACCGCCACGTGTGACAGGGTAAAGCCACTGGCTCACCTCCACGTGTGACAGGGTAAAGCCACAGGCTCACCGCCACGTGTGACAGGGTAAAGCCACTGGCTCACCGCCACGTGTGACAGGGTAAAGCCACAGGCTCACCGCCACGTGTGACAGGGTAAAGCCGCTGGCTCACCTCCACGTGTGACAGGGTAAAGCCGCTGGCTCACCGCCACGTGTGACAGGGTAAAGCCACTGGCTCACCTCCACGTGTGACAGGGTAAAGCCGCTGGCTCACCGCCACGTGTGACAGGGTAAAGCCGCTGGCTCACCGCCACGTGTGACAGGGTAAAGCCACTGGCACACCTCCACGTGTGACAGGGTAAAGCCACTGGCTCACCGCCACGTGTGACAGGGTAAAGCCACTGGCACACCTCCACGTGTGACAGGGTAAAGCCACTGGCTCACCGCCACGTGTGACAGGGTAAAGCCACTGGCTCACCGCCACGTGTGACAGGGTAAAGCCGCTGGCTCACCGCCACGTGTGACAGGGTAAAGCCACAGGCTCACCGCCACGTGTGACAGGGTAAAGCCACTGGCTCACCTCCACGTGTGACGCGTTCCTGAACGGAAAGTTACGGACGGATATATTTGAAATTCATATTTAAACTGCGCGATTTCTTTCAGCGATTACGGAAATGACGCCGGAAAGTTGCAATGCCATTTTTAGGATTTCAGATCGGAAAAAAATACACGCAAGCTTTTTCCGAGCGCCGTATTTTCCGCGCTGGTTCCGCTTTCTGATTGGGGACCCCCGCGGATATTTATACAAACCCAGATCGTGCGCCTAAACTGGCGGGCCTGAAAAAGTATTACTTGGTAACGCCTGCTGGCAGCAAAGGGGTTAACCCTTAACCCACTAATTCCACGCCCCGCTGTGCTGGCCATGTCGTGTGCAGGCGCCATTGTAGTAACACTGCGCAACTGTTCTAATCCTTGTTTAATTTCAGCAATTCCTTCCTTTGTTGCTTTACTTCCTGTAGGTCATTGTGACATTGTGTGTGTGTGTGTGTAGTGTTATACACACACACACACACACACACTGTATACACACACACACACACACACACACACATACATACATAGACCACACATACACACAGAGACACAGTTTCCCCTTTTCACCTTGATCGCACAGCTAAGAAAGCGTCCGCGTTGCGGTTTGGAGAAATCGCGATTGCTTATCTCAGTAATAATGCGCAGACTCCTGGGTTTGTTGTATTTTTTTTTGCATTTGGAGTTAGGTTTTCCGGGCTTTGTTTAGCGAGCAGGTCAATCGTACGTAACAAACGCATCAGTTACCAGGGTTTAGCAAACGGCCATGATACTTGGTACCATACGGCAAGTCGGCGCCTTGACCCGTTAACCCTTTCACTGCCAGGGAACGGGTCTTGCCATTAGCTCAGTCTGCTTCTCTGTGGCCCCTGCCCCTTCCCACTGAACTCGGGAACGAGCATTAAAACAAAACAAAAAACAGGATAATCTGGAAATAAAAGAAATTAAAAGTAGCAGCGTCCCTTTCAGTAGTGACCTGAAACGGGTTCCCTTCCTGTAATCAATAGATTTTCCTTTTCCTAATGGACGGTAGGGTTGCCAGATAGCTCCAGATTATCCCACCAGCCAGCATGGACCAAGTGGTAAAATGCCCATATAATAATAAACCCCAACAGCAGGAGAGGCTAACTCCAGTCCTCAATGGCCACCAACAGCTCTGGTATTAGGGAGAACCCTGCTTCAGCACATTCTGACGGATCCACCTGTGCTGAAGCAGGGACATACCCAATACCTGACCTGTTGGTGGCCCTCGAGGACTGGAGTTGGCCACTCCTGCGTTATGCATTGATAGCTGGTGATGCCCTATCATTAATATATTACGTCTCCTATCCCATGCTAGCTGGGCAAATCAGTTTCCAAGTGGCAACCCTACTTGGAGTGTATATACAGTGTAGTAGTCAAGAACAAATACCCATAACCTGCCACAGTGGAGAGAAAAAGGAAAAGAGATCCTTCATTAATGCCCTAACGCCGGTCACCCTGGGCGTCTCGCTTCCTTCCCAGGTGGGATCATTTTAATATGACCCCGTAAACTGATATAAATCATGACTCCCTCCATAGGGACTCTAGTATAGGATCCTATTTCATCTACTTTGATCCTATACCCAGAATGCTTCTATTATTTCATGATGGCTATTTTGAATTGCAACTAGACTCCAGGAATCCCAAAAGAAATGAACAATGCTTAGAAACCCTAAGCATTGTCCATATTGAAAAGTAGAACTGAACTGGTTCATGTATTTTAAGGGCAGACATCACCCTTTTTGACCGCGGAATATGGGGGGAAATAAATATATACGTGCAGTAAGAGCTACACAATTTGCAGTCTACAATGCAACAATGGAGATGTTCTTGGCACGAGTGCAGCCATCTCAGAATCTGTGATGTCATGTTAGCAAAACTTAAGTAGATTGGAGCTCAGGGGTAATCCTTTATGGCCTCTGCTTCTCTCCTTGAGCAGCATAAAACTGCCTCTTCTCCATATTTACTTTTTTGCTTGGTTCTTCACAAGGCAGTAACAAGAACAAGGGAGAGCTTTGTGCTGTTCCAGGGGAAGCAGAAGCAATACCTGTCAGCTCCCTTTTTGGTCAACAAAATGATGTGATAATGATCCAGACCTGGGTTTGTTTTCTCCTTTGCTAACCAGTTAACAACTCTGGTCTTATAGCGTAAGAGCAGAAGAAAAACTGGACTGGATCATATCAAACAGCTGACCTGGAGTGGGTTGGCATACAGGAATCAGTAACAGATCTCAAAGCTTTCCCACTGGCGCCAACCCAGCTTTGTGCCATCATTGGACTGGAGTCCAGCGCCCCCAAAATACACTGGGATTACAGCTGGAATAAAAGGTTGGCGATACCGCTTTTGCAGCGTCATATAGATGACATCACAAAACCAAGATGGCTGCCCCTGGTTGCGGTGAAGGGTGTAGCCTGCCCTTAAGTCACTCTACCTTATAAGCCCCATGGACTTTCCCGGCTGAACTGGCTGGTGTCTAGCTACCCAGTATTTACCTTTTGGCATCCAGAGAAACTATGTAGCGACTTACTCGGCCACATAGGGTAACCGTTTAAGCAAGACCCCCAAAGGCATCACCCTCGTTCCCATTATTCTGGGAAGAGGGATCCCAAAAAGTGCATACTCCCTTAATTTTAACCCTTCTGTAGACTCAATCCGTCAGGGCCTGCAATACATTGGCACTCAAGGAGTTAAAGCAGGCCCCACCCTCCCACCTATACCATTAACCCCGAAAATGAACATGATGCAGGGTATATTGATACAGAGTATTTATATGGCCTCCCCTCCCTACTTAGGGAAATCTGAATTTAACCCCTTCTCTGCCTGAGACAACTGCATTGGATATATCAAAGGATAACAAAATATATATAGATTTCGATGGGACCTATGTCTAACTTTGATAGCAGAATTGCAAGAAAGGAACGTGTTTGGGACCCACACAGTTTGTAGTTATACTCTGTCTTTATCTAACCTGCAGCATGTTCATTTTTAACCCTTTCGCTGACGGAGGGTCCCTCCGGCAGGGAAAGGGTTAAGAGTCAAGATGAGTGACATTGCAATGGTACTTAAAGAGCCCTACTTATAGTAACTGACAAGTTGCTATGTTAGGCCCGAGTATCACTGCTGAAATACCTTCTCGTTTTTGGTGGGTAACCCATACCCCCAGCATCCTTCTGAGTAACGATTCCCTTAGCCGTAACCAGAGCCGGTAGCCAAATCAATAAGGGTCTACAGCCTCCCAGGGAAACCAGTATAACCCGGCTAACGCTCGCCACCATCGTCTTCCATTAGTGGCAAATTTCCCTTCCAGTGGATCAATAAAGGGAACAAAAACAACCAAAAAAAAAAACAACCCGAAAATGAAAAGCTCAACGGGTGAAGACGTTTGTACCGTTACCAGTATTCCTACCCCAGTCCTCCCCTCAGCTGCTATCCCCGTCCCCTGTGTAGGGGTTTTTAAGCAAGTAGCCAAAGCGTTTGGTGTTCTCCATGATAAATTTTGGGGCATACATGTGCTCATGGGAGTCTGCTGCAGGATACTCTTGCTTGGTTCCATCAAACCACCCCCCTGTTTTTATGAGCCACCTGATGTAGTTCAGGTCCCGCTTGTCTTCATAGTCCCCCCATCGGGGGAAGTCCCCATTCTGTGCAGAGACCAGTTTGAAGTGGATGCCTTCAGGCGGGAAGCACCACGAGCAGTGCCAGCCCGCGAAGTGCAGCGGGCTTCCCAAGGACCACTGCACCAAGATGTGTCCGGTTTTGTTCTCATACTGCCGGAAGTTGGGCATAGTGTAGTACTCCCGCCGGCGCAGACGGATGCCGTCCGTGGCGTAGACAGAGCGCAGCATTCCTACAGTGCAGCCAGAAACCACCTCCAAGGTCCCAGGCTGCTTCCAGAAGAAGCCATAGAGTGACTTACGCATGTGGAAGGCGAACGGCTCCGTCCACCCATCGTATAGCTTGAGGAAAAGCACCCCCTCCCGGCTAGGGAGCTCATCCGCATCATCGATTATGAACAGGTCATCGTCTCGCAGGTTGCGCAGCCGACCCACGCCATTGCGGGTGAGGAATGTCCGCAGGTAGTCATCAGCTATCCAACCATCTTGCTTCCCACCCTCGGGAAAGTGGTTTAAGAAGACATAGACCACCTTGGATTTTACGTGGTCAAAGGTGCCATTTAGAAGCATCTGGCGGAATATGAGGGGACGTGGCTCCCCGTAGGCTGTGAAGTTCGACTCACAAACTAGGAAGACGTCAACGGCCCCCGCCAACTCACGGAATCGCGCCTCCAGCAGGTCAAACTCATGGTTAATGTTGATGGCATTGATGACGCGCCGCGGCCTCAGTCGAGGTGTCAGCCTGTCCTTGGTGGGGAGGTTGGAGTGCTGGACCACCGTAGGCACACCGCAACTAGGCCCATGCCAGCCAGGCAGACACACACACTCCACCCACTTCCTGCGCCGTTGCACCTGTGGCTGTTGTTGCCGGGCTGTGCCAGGGGCCGGTTTTCGTGGGTAGGAACGTTCTGGTTTCTCAGAGGGTGGACGGTCCAGAGATTTTGTGCCTGGCTTGAAGCACACGCCGCCCGATTTAGTGTGTACAAAATACTCGGTTCTGTCTTCCGGCAGCATAAATTCAGCCAAGTGCACATCGTCCGTGTTAAGGCGCTCACCCTGTCCCGAGGGAGGAGGTTTGGGCGGGTGGTGGTGGAGTTGAGGTGGCCGGTAGTAGCCCGGGGTGCGCAGGACCTGGGAGCCAACCTCAGCCCTGGTGATAAGCTGCGGAATCAAGGGCCGGGAGTCCCAGAAGAAACCGTAGATGAAGTTGGGGCTCAGGGACACCAGCTCTCGAGGGAGTGAGACATAGGACAGGGCCTTCAGAAAGTGGAGGACGGAGATCACGCATAGCCCAGCCATGCACAGCAGCAGAAACATCTTGTGCCACCTCATCTTCATCCTGTCAATGGAGCACAGAGAAAGAGATTACAATTCCCAGTATACACACACAAAACAGGCACCAACCCCCCATTAATACAGATGGTGTACTGAGAATGTTTGAAGAGGATAAGCCGGGTCAAATCCCACGGTCAAGATACTTATGACCTTGGACAACTCTCTAGATCTCCTTAACTTGGATCAGGGCTCTTCATCTTGTGGAGCTAAATCCAGCACAGTAAGGGACCCCGAATGGCCCACGGACAATCCTCAACGCACAATTTTAATGTATTTATAACAACATTTATATAGCGCCATTATCCAGGGCACTGTACATTAGTTAGTAAAACAATGGTGGGGTTACAGAACATTACAGAACATTGTGGTGGGCATACAGTAATTATTAAGATGTTTTTGTGGTAGGTAGGTAGGGGTGCAACTACCACCCGGGGCCCCAGCTCGGCGGGGCCCGAAGGCAGTCCGGACCCTCCCCCAGACTCTTGACCCCCTCCCCCCAAGAGGTTACAGAAGCCCCCGCACTCTCCCCCACAGCAATTAAACGGATTGTCGGGGAGAAAGAGGGGCCTCTGTATCACAGCAGCCCTCCTCTATGTTACGCGTGATGTGACGCGGCGACACCATGGTAACACTCTGACCTCATGACTGCATGACGTCACCGGGGGGGGGGAGTTACGCCACTTATTATGGACGGGCTACGGGTTAGGTGCACTGAGAGCTTGCTTGGTGGGCGGGGGTTGGGGTCAGATCTCTGGATTTAGTCTTGTCGGTGGCATGGTGATGGGTCAGTGGGCACAGTGGGGGCGATTGGATCAGCAAGGTGGGTTTTGGAGAGACTTTAGGAAGGGGTGAGGGTCGGGGAGTATGTGCAGTATCCCAAACAGCTAAGTGAGTTATTTTACACCATGACAATGACAATAGATAGAAACATAGCATGTGATGGCGGATAAGAAGCACTGGGCCCACAATCTAGCCATTTTCCATCAAAGATGGTACACGTGGTGTGTTACAGATACTAGTAACATGTTCCCACTCTTCTTATTGAAGCTGTGTTATACGGCAGGCGTATGCTTATAGGGGATCCATGTTAAAAAGGACAAGAAGTAAAAGGTGACACTGCGTGCTCATTGGCATGTAATTACCCAGAATCCCTGGCTGCACTGGAATTACTGTATGCTGAGGCTCGACGACGACGACGACGACGACAGAATGCCTACGAGGCCAAACCTAGTGCGCGCACGGCGAAGTGCGTTTTGAAAAGACAAACATGTTCAGCCAATCACGGTAAACCAGCCTCGGGATGCGTCCGCACGCCTCCCCAATCGCTGGAAGCTAAAGTCACATATCGCTCAGGCAAGGGGCGCCAGCGATGCGACGAGCACGGACGCGCGCCAGCGCCGACTATAATCTTAGCCTTAGAGATAAGGGGGAAGAGCAGCCTGAGACACGTGAATGTGCTCACACGCGGGGTTTTCATTTCGTGTACGGGGGAGGGTTTATGTCACTTTGTTAGTCTTATTATAACTTATATAGTGAGTGGATGGACACGGACACACACAGCAGGGGTGATCAAGTGCTGTCCTCAAGGGCCACCAACAGGTCAGGTTTTCAGGATATCCCTGCTTCAGCACTGGTAGTGCAGTCATGATAAATTAGCCACCTGTGCTGAAGCAGGGATATCCTGAAAACCTGACTTGCTGTTGGCCCTTAAGGACTGGAGTTGGCCGCCCCTGATGTGCAGTATCAATGAAGGAATTCTACTGCTGTTCTGCAGACTCATGAGGCTTCATATCAGTTTCCCGAAGGCATTTCTTGGCGACTGAGGAATAACAATACTTTACTCGTATAAATGACTAAGTTACCAATTATTATTGCTTTATGTATGTATGTATGTATGTATGTACACACACATATACATACACACACACACATATACATACACACACACACATATACATACACACACATATATGGTGCCTACACATGCAGCAGTTGACAGTGCCATGTCAAAATGAAACAACAGAGCAGACAATGATATTAGTTAGTTAATATATACAGATATAAAGTATAAAAGCTTGAAATGTAATCTAATGGCCGAGACTGGGAGTGGGGATGGGAGTGAGAGTGGGGATGGGAGTGAGAGTGGGGATGGGAGTGAGAGTGGAGATGGGAGTGAGAGTGGAGATGGGAGTGAGAGTGGGGATGGGAGTGAGAGTGGGGATGGGAGTGAGAGTGGGGATGGGAGTGAGAGTGGGACTAGGAGTGAGAGTGGGACTGGGAGTGAGAGTGGGACTGGGAGTGAGAGTGGGGCTGGGGATGGGAGTGAGAGTGGGGATGGGAGTGAGAGTGGGGATGGGAGTGAGAGTGGGGATGGGAGTGAGAGTGGGGATGGGAGTGAGAGTGGGAATGGGAGTGAGAGTGGGGATGGGAGTGAGAGTGGGAATGGGAGTGAGAGTGGGGATGGGAGTGAGAGTGGGGATGGGAGTGAAAGTGGGGATGGGAGTGAGAGTGGGGATGGGAGTGAGAGTGGGGATGGGAGTGAGAGTGGGGATGGGAGTGAGAGTGGGGATGGGAGTGAGAGTGGGGATGGGAGTGAGAGTGGAGATGGGAGTGAGAGTGGGGATGGGAATGAGAGTGGGGATGGGAATGAGAGTGGGGGTGGGAGTGAGAGTGGGGATGGGAGTGAGAGTGGGGATGGGAGTGGGGATGGGAGTGAGAGTGGGAGTGAGAGTGGGGATGGGAGTGAGAGTGGGGGTGGGAGTGAGAGTGGGGATGGGAGTGGGGATATTCAGTGTAAGTGGAACAGCTGTGATGTGTTGATGGTGAGCAGACGTACTTGTGGGGACAGGTAGGAGCTGTGAGAAAATGGTGTGTACCCTATTAAACAAAAGAGAGGTGGTAAGAGTGCAAGGTTTTGACACGCACATACTATGGTGAAAAGCTTTCAATGTATAGGCTCAGGCAGCAGCGCAAAGCTCCGATCCCCCCTCCCCCCCATTAAGAACAACAGGTAATAGAAGTGCAAGGACTCAGCATACTCACTGTGGTGAAACCCCTTTCATTAACGGGATTAGGCAGCAGCAGTGCAAAGCTTCCCCTGTACACAGCACAGGGACCGCAGTGCAAACCTCACGCAGATACAGCCCTGCATCTGCACACACTGGGCGGATAGCACTCAACCTAGCAACGCCTTCCCTAGCACTTCTAAGAACAGGCTGCACCGACTGCAATAGTGCAGGGATTAGGTTTACAAGGCAGATCGTGGCATGCTTACGGTGAGCGGCGGCGGGGGCTGGGGAAGGAAAAATCTCCCCCCCTGGACTTTTTGAGTAGCTAATTATAACCGGATCAGGATAAATGGAAGGTATCAGGTCCTGAGATGGGCTCCCAAACCACTCCACAACTTCCCAAAGTTCAGCTCCTCCCCGCCCCCCAAACCAGATGAAAGCCCCAGCAGCAGTGCACACGCACTTAACACTTTCATTTTAAAGGGTCAATGCAAACTACGACCGTTGCACCAGCACCCTTAAAACGTCATTTTGAAATAACGTTCCTAAACGCTTAATATTATTATTTTTACTATTGAATAGTAACTATATCCTTTGCATTATATCTTCGACTCCCCTGTTTTGTGATAAGACTGTTTGCAAGCTGTTGTATACGCAGGGACATTATTCACTCAGTCTCTCCCCTTTGTTGTTTTATTGGGTGTGGCCAATTGGTCCAGGAGAAAAGCAGATTGGAGAGAGCTCATGGTTTGGCGGATGCTTGAAGAAGAGACCGATGAGGTTTGGAAAGGACTGTAAAAGAACTTGGATGTTGGGGCGGTGAAAAGGCAACAAAACCTCCATCGAATGTGGTTTATTTGGTAGAAAATAGCAGCATCATTTGTTAAAAGGGAGAATGAGAAATGATTAGAATTGTTCTTTATAACACGGACAGGAAGCAGGGGGTCCCGGGACAGGAAGCAGGGGGTCCCGGGACAGGAAGCAGGGGGTCCCGGGACAGGAAGCAGGGGGTCCCGGGACAGGAAGCAGGGGGTCCCGGGACAGGAAGCAGGGGGTCCCGGGACAGGAAGCAGGGGGTCCCGGGACCAGAGTCACGTTCATTTCAGCTCCGGGACCCTCTGAATCCTGAGACTGTGCACCGGGAACGTTCCACCGGCGTTCAAACCTCCTGCATTACGCAGGCAAATATGAAGCTCAGCGCGCATGTGCAGTACGCCCCGGCTAGACGCAGCGCACGCACAGACGCAGCGCACGCACAGACGCAGCGCACGCACAGACGCAGCGCACGCACAGACGCAGCGACTCAGCACAGGTACAGACTCAGCACAAACACAGAGACTCAGCACAGACGCAATTTACGCACACACACAGACACACACACAAGCACAGGTACAGCACAGACGCAGCACACGCACACGCACACGCACACGCACACAGAGACTCAGCACAGGTGCAGCACACACACAGACTCAGCACAGGTACAGAATAAGCACACATATAGACACTCAGCACAGACGCAATCCACGCACACACACAGACACACACACACACACGCACGGGTACAGCACAGATGCAACACACGCACAGACATACACGCACACAGAGACTCAGCACAGGTTCAGCACACACATAGAGACTCAGCACAGGTACAGACTAAGCACACACATAGAGACTCAGCACAGGTACAGACTAAGCACACACATAGAGACTCAGCACAGATGCAATCCATGCGCACACACACACAGACACACAGACAGCACAGGTACAGCACAAATGCAACACACACAGACAGCACAGGTACAGCACAGACGCAACACACGTACAGACACACACACACACAGAGACTCAGCACAGGTGCAGCACACACACAGAAACGCAGCACAGGCGGAGCACACACACATGCAGCACAGGCGGAGCGCGCACACACATAGAAACGCAGCACAGGCGGAGCGCACACACACAGAAACGCAGCACAGGCGGAGCGCACACACACAGAAACACAGCACAGGCAGAGCGCACACAGAAACGCAGCACAGGCAGAGCGCACACACACAGAAACGCAACACAGGCGGAGCGCACACACACAAACGCAGCACAGGCGGAGCGCACACACAGAAACGCAGCACAGGCGGAGCACACACACACGGATGCAGCAAAGGCGGTGCGCACACACACAGAAACGCAGCGCACACACACACGGACGCAGCACAGGCGGAGCGCACACACACACACACGGATGCAGCACAGGCAGAGCACACACACACACGGACGCAGCACAGGCAGAGCGCGCACACACAGAAACGCAGCACAGGCAGAGCACACACACGGACGCAGCACAGGCGGAGCACACACACGGACACAGCACAGGTGGAGCGCACACACACAGAAACGCAGCACAGGCGGAGCACGCACACACAAATGCAGCACAGGCGGAGCGCACACACACAGAAACGCAGCACAGGCGGAGCGCACACACACAGAAACGCAGCACAGGCGGAGCGCACACACACAGACGCAGCACAGGCGGAGCGCACACACACAGAAACGCAGCAAAGGCGGAGCGCACACACACAGAAACGCAGCACAGGCGGAGCGCGAACACACACGGACACAGCACAGGCGGAGCGCGCACACACAGAAACGCAGCACAGGCGGAGCGCACACACACAGAAACGCAGCACAGGCAGAGCACACACACACGGACGCAGCACAGGCGGAGCACACACACAGACACAGCACAGGTGGAGCGCACACACACAAAAACACAGCACAGGCCGTGCGCACACACGGACGCAGCACAGGCGGAGCGCACACAAACAGAAACGCAGCACAGGCGGAGCGCACACACACACGGACGCAGCACAGGCGGAGCACACACACAGAAACGCAGCACAGGCGGAGCGCACACACACAGAAACGCAGCACAGGCAGAGCACACACACACACGGACGCAGCACAGGTGGAGCACACACACGGACGCAGCACTGGCGGAGCACACACACACAGAAACGCAGCACAGGCGGAGTGCACACACACAGAAACGCAGCACAGGCGGAGCGCACACACACACGGACGCAGCACTGGCGGAGCGCACACACACAGAAATGCAGCACAGGCGGAGCGCACACACACACGGACGCAGCACTGGCGGAGCGCACACACACAGAAACGCAGCACAGGCGGAGCGCACACACACAGAAACGCAGCACAGGCGGAGCACACACACACACGGACGCAGCACAGGCGGATCACACACACACATGGACGCAGCACAGGTGGAGTGCACACACACAGAAACGCAGCACAAGCGGAGCGCACACACAGAAACGCAGCACAGGCGGAGCACACACACGGACGCAGCACAGGTGGAGCGCACACAGAAACGCAGCACAGGCGGAGCGCGCACACAGAAACGCAGCACAGGCGGAGCGCACACACAGAAACGCAGCACAGGCGGAGCGCACACACGGACGCAGCACAGGTGGAGCGCACACAGAAACGCAGCACAGGCGGAGCGCGCACACAGAAACGCAGCACAGGCAGAGCGCACACACACGGACGCAGCACAGGCGGAGCGCACACACACAGAAACGCAGCACAGGCTGAGCGCACACACACAGAAACGCAGTACAGGCGGAGCAGACACACACAGAAACGCAGCAGAGGCGGAGCGGACACACACACTCAGTGACGCACACACACTTGCAACACAGGCAGAGCACACACAGAGACCCACACAGACACCGAGACGCAGCACACACACACACACAGACGCAGCACACACACACAGAGACACACATACATATTTGTTAGCTCTGATCTTTGGCAACAAAGTATCACAAACATATATTGCTGTGATCCAAACAGCAGACGGTCTATTACTCTGAAAGCTGTAACAATAATGTGTTAACACGTAGTAATATAATGTTACGTATCAGCTGCAGCATTTCAGACTGCAGCACAAAATTAGAAGGCGGCCATTTCCTTAGTCACACAATCAGGATTTTGATGTATAAGGGAAGCACCAAACGATGGCCAGTTTAGGTCAGACTGAAGAATGATACATTGTCACACACTTTACATCTTAATATATAAAATCGAAAGGTTGGTACTAGCTGCGGTGAATCTGATTGGTCCGTGGCCACCCCGACTCTCATTGGCCAAGAGGTACGCCCCACTGTGGAACACCTCCCACACGACTCTCATTGGCCAAAAGTTACAGTGACATCACTGACACACACCTACTTCACTCTCACTCACTTGCACTGACAGCATACGCCCACAGAACCCCTGCGGAGTCCTTGGTAAGTTTACAACACACACACACACACACACACACACACACACACACACACACACACACACACACACTGTCAACCCACACAGTCATCCCACAACTCACAGTCATGCTGTCACCCCTGTGTACACACTGCTTACTCCCCTGTAGCTAACACTCATGCTTACTCCCCTGTGCACATGGCCGGACAAACGAACACACACGACGACACTACCACGCACGATGAACACTCCCTGTAGCCCTGCACTCTACCTTTATGCCTTACTACTAAAAATACATATGTTACAATAAATATATATTAAAATAATGTCGTGCGCAGTTTTAATTTCTATTACACAAATGGCCACACGTACCTTCACCTACGCACTCTATTAACTTTCTAAAATGGCCGCCACACCAACTTACAGAAGGAGAGGTGACATCTGTGTGTGTGTCACTGTGTGTGTGTGTGGGGGACACTGTGTGTGTGTCAGACACTGTAGGGTGGGGACCGGAGCTGCGCATAGGGGGGGGGGGAGGAGCGGAGAGAGAGGGGGGAGCGGAGAAACATACAGGGGGAGTGGAGAGGAGGGACCCGGAATATTTTAAGCAACCCCCCCTCCTGTCCACTGTCCCCCCCTCCTGTCCACTGTCCCCCCCCCCCTCCTGTCCACTGCACCCCCCTCCTGTCCACTGTCCCCCCCTCCTGTCCACTGCCCCCCCTCCTGTCTACTGCCCCCCTCCTGTCCACTGTCCCCCCCTCCTATCCACTGTCGCCCCCCCTCCTGTCCACTGTCGCCCCCCTCCTGTCCACTGTCGCCCCCCTCCTGTCCACTGTCCGTCCCCCTCCTGTCCACTGTCCGTCCCCTCCTGTCCACTGTTTGTCCCCTCCTGTCCACTGTCCGTCCCCTCCTGTCCACTGTCCGTCCCCTCCTGTCCACTGTCCGTCCCCTCCTGTCCACTGTCCGTCTCCTCCTGTCCACTGTCCGTCCCCTCCTGTCCACTGTCCGTCCCCTCCTGTCCACTGTCCGTCCCCTCCTGTCCACTGTCCGTCCCCTCCTGTCCACTGCCCGTCTCCTCCTGTCCTCTGCCCCCCTCCCTCCTGTCCCCTGCCCCCCTCCCTCCTGTCCACTGCCCCCTCCCTCCTGTCCACTGCCCCCCCCCCCCCTCCTAGCGGGAAATTTAACTCACGGGCAACGCCGGGTCTCTCAGCTAGTGTACAAATAAGAAAAGAAAGGGGGGAAAGTAGTATTGCGGCTTTTAATAGCAAGAAGTAATCAGCAGCACCTTTGGGGTAAGTATCGTGGGAAGCAGGGGGTCCCCAGAGCTGAAATAATATATATATATATAGCAAATGGAAATATAACTGTACGCTCATTTGCATGTCTTAGACAGGTCTGCAACCCCGCCTTTCACCGTTATCACCAAGCACACAGCACTTCCACTGCAGCAAGGGATTCTGGGAAATGACATGCAAATGAGCACACAGTGCCACTTTTTGCTTCAAAAAACATTTTAAACATGGTTCCCTATAGGCTTAAGCTTGCTGCATGGTCACAGCTTTGAGCACAGCCAGGGTTAAGATGCATAGCCAGAAAACCCAGAATCCCTTGCTGCAGTGGAAGTGCTGTGTGCTGGGTGATAATGGTGAGAGGCGGGGTTGCAGACCTGCCTAAGACACGCAGATGAGCATACAGTTGTATTTACATTTGCTATATGCTTTAATTAAAACATTAATTAAAACTGCGTGATGCCACTCCTGCCATACGGGAGCAATGTGGACAACAGGAGTGGCATCAATGGTTTTAATGAATGTTTGCATTGGTACAGGTGATGGGTGCACGTTTGTTCAGGGTATATAGTCACGGTAAGGCACAGGCTTCTCTGCACCCCCCCGGAACAAGATCCCGCTGAGGGATGGAAACGTGGGATTTCTGTGTCTGTTACCTCTGAGCGCTGCCCTGATTTGCTCCTCTGCTGAATGGTAACTTACTCTTTACATGTTCTGCGGGATCAGCACCAGGCTTCTTTGGATTTCTATTTTGGAGTGCTTGCTGTTCTTTACACACCCACACAATATATATATACAGTTGTGTGAAAAAGAAAGTGCACCCTCTTTGAACTCTATGGTTTTACATATCGGGACATAATAACAATCATCTGTTCCTTAGCAGGTCTTAAAATTAGGTAAATACAACCTCAGGTGAACAACAACACATGACATATTACACCGTGTCATGATTTATTTAACAAAAATAAAGCCAAAATGGAGAAGCCCTGTGTGGAAAAACTAAGTACACCCTAACTGCTTCCATAGGAATTTAGATTCTAAGGGAGGATATGGGGGGGGGGGGTGAAGTTATGGTGGGTGAAAAAGGCAACAAAAACCCTCCAGCATATAGCAAATAAAATGATCAATTGTGAGCACATTCACATGTCTTAGACAGATCTGCAACCCTGACTTTCACCATCATCACCTGGCATACAGTGCTCCCACTGCAGCAAGGGATTATGGGAAATTACATGCAAATGAGCACACATTGCTTCCTTTTGTCTCGAGCCCATTATTACATGGTGCCCTTAAGCCAATGCTCGCTGTTTTAAAACAAGGCTTTTAAACATAGCCTGGGATGAGATGCAAAGCCAGTGAACACACACACACACACACTGATCAAGAAATTAAAACAAACCCCTAGGAATGATGTGCTGTGAGTAATGTCAGGTCACGTTAACCACTTCCTTATAAGACCTACATAGGGCTTAGGAAGAATTAGATTTTGAGTGAATGGGCGAGGCACAGTACAGGGAGTTCTTTTGGAGCTGGTTACACATTGTTCCCGTGAAACATACAGGTGTTTGCGGCTTAATGAGGAAACCAATACTGTAATAATCAGAGATTACAAAAGCACGTCCCCAGCACAGACTTTATACTTTGTCAGCAGCCGGAGATACAGAAAGGGACACTGAACTGATGAGGTGCCCCGGTGTACACGCCGGCTGTCTCGTGTGCAGTATTGAGCTCCCGCCAGACGTAACACTTCAATGTTTGTTTCCGAAAATGCATCTGGATGATACCGCAGGCGCGGGAAACGGGTGTGTGGTCAGAGGAGATACAAATGTAACCTTTTGGTCTAAATTCCCAGGGTTACGTCTGGCACACGCCCCATATACACATCGCCCGGTCCCCACGCCCCATATACACATCGCCCGGTCTCCACGCCCCATATACACATCGCCCGGACCCCACGCCCCATATACACATCGCCCGGTCCCCACGCCCCATATACACATCGCCCAGTCCCCACGCCCCACATGCACATTGCCCGGTCCCCACGCCCCACATGCACATCGCCCGGTCCCCACGCCCCATATACACATCGCCCGGTGCCCACGCCCCATATACACATCGCCCAGTCCCCACGCCCCACATGCACATCGCCCGGTCCCCACGCCCCACATGCACATCGCCCGGTCCCCACGCCCCACATGCACATCGCCCAGTCCCCACGCCCCATATACACATCGCCCGGTCCCCACGCCCCATATACACATCGCCCGGTCCCCACGCCCCATATACACATCGCCCGGTCCCCACGCCCCATATACACATCGCCCGGTCCCCACGCCCCATATACACATCGCCCGGTCCCCACGCCCCACATGCACATTGCCCGGTCCCCACGCCCCACATGCACATCGCCCAGTCCCCACGCCCCACATGCACATCGCCCGGTCCCCACGCCCCATATACACATCGCCAGGTCCCCACGCCCCACATGCACATCGCCCAGTCCCCACGCCCCACATGCACATCGCCCGGTCCCCACGCCCCATATACACATCGCCCTGTCCCCACGCCCCACATGCACATCGCCCGGTCCCCACGCCCCACATGCACATCGCCCGGTCCCCACGGCTCACATGCACATCGCCCGGTCCCCACGCCCCATATACACATCGCCAGGTCCCCACGCCCCACATGCACATCGCCCGGTCCCCACGCCCCACATGCACATCGCCCAGTCCCCACGCCCCATATACACATCGCCCGGTCCCCAC
Source organism: Ascaphus truei (assembly GCF_040206685.1). Classification (NCBI taxonomy): domain Eukaryota; kingdom Metazoa; phylum Chordata; class Amphibia; order Anura; family Ascaphidae; genus Ascaphus; species Ascaphus truei. The sequence goes on from NC_134499.1 coordinate 4,459,045, forward strand.
GCCCCATATACACATCGCCCGGTCCCCACGCCCCATATACACATCGCCCAGTCCCCACGCCCCACATGCACATCGCCCGGTCCCCACACCCCACATGCACATCGCCCGGTCCCCACGCCCCATATACACATCGCCCGGTCCCCACGCCCCATATACACATCGCCCGGTCCCCACGCCCCACATGCACATCGCCCGGTCCCCACGCCCCATATACACATCGCCCAGTCCCCACACCCCACATGCACATTGCCCGGTCCCCACGCCCCATATACACATCGCCCAGTCCCCACGCCCCATATACACATCGCCCAGTCCCCACGCCCCATATACACATCGCCCGGTCCCCACGCCCCACATGCACATCGCCCGGTCCCCACGCCCCACATGCACATCGCCCGGTCCCCACATGCACATCGCCCGGTCCCCACGCCCCATATACACATCGCCCGGTCCCCACGCCCCATATACACATCACCCGGTCCCCACGCCCCACATGCACATCGCCCGGTACCCAAGCCCCATATACACATCGCCCAGTCCCCACGCCCCACATGCACATCGCCCGGTCCCCACGCCCCACATGCACATCGCCCGGTCCCCACGCCCCACATGAACATCGCCCAGTCCCCACGTCCCACATGCACATCACCCGGTCCCCACGCCCCATATACACATCGCCCGGTCCCCACGCCCCATATACACATCGCCCGGTCCCCAAGCCCCATATACACATCGCCCAGTCCCCACGCCCCACATGCGCATCGCCCGGTCCCCACGCCCCATATACACATCGCCCGGTCCCCAAGCCCCATATACACATCGCCCAGTCCCCACACCCCACATGCACATCGCCCGGTCCCCACGCCCCATATACACATCGCCCGGTTCCCACGCCCCACATGCACATCGCCCAGTCCCCACGCCCCACATGCACATCGCCCAGTCCCCACATGCACATCGCCCGGTCCCCACGCCCCATATACACATCGCCCAGTCCCCACGCCCCATATACACATCGCCCAGTCCCCACGCCCCACATGCACATCGCCCGGTCCCCACGCCCCATATACACATCGCCCGGTCCCCACGCCCCACATGCACATCGCCCGGTCCCCACGCCCCACATGCACATCGCCCGGTCCCCACGCCCACATGCACATCGCCCAGTCCCCACGCCCCACATGCACATCGCCCGGTCCCCACGCCCCACATGCACATCGCCCAGTCCCCACGCCCCATATACACATCGCCCGGTCCCCACGCCCCACATGCACATCGCCCAGTCCCCACGCCCCATATACACATCGCCCGGTCCCCACGCCCCACATGCACATCGCCCAGTCCCCACGCCCCATATACACATCGCCCGGTCCCCACGCCCCATATGCACATCGCCCGGTCCCCACGCCCCACATGCACATCGCCCAGTCCCCACGCCCCACATGCACATCGCCCGGTCCCCACGCCCCATATACACATCGCCCAGTCCCCACGCCCCATATACACATCGCCCGGTCCCCACGCCCCATATACACATCGCCCAGTCCCCACGCCCCATATACACATCGCCCGGTCCCCACGCCCCATATACACATCGCCCAGTCCCCACGCCCCAAATGCACATCGCCCGGTCCCCACGCCCCATATACACATCGCCCGGTCCCCACGCCCCATATACACATCGCCCAGTCCCCACGCCCCACATGCACATCGCCCGGTCCCCACGCCCCATATACACATCGCCCAGTCCCCACGCCCCACATGCACATCACCCGGTCCCCACACCCCACATGCACATCGCCCGGTCCCCACGCCCCACATGCACATCGCCCAGTCCCCACGCCCCACATGCACATCGCCCGGTCCCCACGCCCCATATACACATCGCCCAGTCCCCACGCCCCATATACACATCGCCCGGTCCCCACGCCCCACATGCACATCGCCCAGTCCCCACGCCCCATATACACATCGCCCGGTCCCCACGCCCCACATGCACATCGCCCGGTCCCCACGCCCCATATACACATCGCCCGGTCCCCACGCCCCATATGCACATCGCCCGGTCCCCACGCCCCACATGCACATCGCCCAGTCCCCACGCCCCACATGCACATCGCCAGGTCCCCACGCCCCATATACACATCCCCGGTCCCCACGCCCCATATACACATCGCCCAGTCCCCACACCCCACATGCACATCGCCCGGTCCCCACGCCCCATATACACATCGCCCGGTCCCCACGCCCCACATGCACATCGCCCGGTCCCCACGCCCCACATGCACATCGCCCAGTCCCCACGCCCCATATACACATCGCCCGGTCCCCACGCCCCATATACACATCGCCCAGTCCCCACGCCCCATATACACATCGCCCGGTCCCCACGCCCCATATACACATCGCCCAGTCCCCACGCCCCATATACACATCGCCCGGTCCCCACGCCCCATATACACATCGCCCAGTCCCCACGCCCCAAATGCACATCGCCCGGTCCCCACGCCCCATATACACATCGCCCGGTCCCCACGCCCCATATACACATCGCCCAGTCCCCACGCCCCACATGCACATCGCCCGGTCCCCACGCCCCATATACACATCGCCCAGTCCCCACGCCCCACATGCACATCACCCGGTCCCCACACCCCACATGCACATCGCCCGGTCCCCACGCCCCACATGCACATCGCCCAGTCCCCACGCCCCACATGCACATCGCCCGGTCCCCACGCCCCATATACACATCGCCCGGTCCCCACGCCCCATATACACATCGCCCAGTCCCCACGCCCCACATGCACATCGTCCGGTCCCCACGCCCCACATGCACATCGCCCGGTCCCCACGCCCCACATGCACATCGCCCGGTCCCCACGCCCCATATACACATCGCCCAGTCCCCACGCCCCATATACACATCGCCCAGTCCCCACGCCCCACATGCACATCGCCCAGTCCCCACGCCCCACATACACATCGCCCGGTCCCCACGCCCCACATGCACATCGCCCGGTCCCCACGCCCCATATACACATCGCCCAGTCCCCACGCCCCACATGCACATCACCCGGTCCCCACACCCCACATGCACATCGCCCAGTCCCCACGCCCCATATACACATCGCCCGGTCCCCACGCCCCACATGCACATCGCCCGGTCCCCACGCCCCATATACACATCGCCCAGTCCCCACGCCCCACATGCACATCACCCGGTCCCCACACCCCACATGCACATCGCCCAGTCCCCACGCCCCATATACACATCGCCCGGTCCCCACGCCCCACATGCACATCGCCCGGTCCCCACGCCCCATATGCACATCGCCCGGTCCCCACGCCCCACATGCACATCGCCCGGTCCCCACGCCCCAAATGCACATCACCCGGTCCCCACGCCCCACATGCACATCGCCCGGTCCCCACGCCCCATATACACATCGCCCTGTCCCCACGCCCCACATGCACATCGCCCAGTACCCACGCCCCATATACACATCGCCCGGTCCCCACGCCCCACATGCACATCGCCCGGTCCCCACGCCCCATATACACATCGCCCGGTCCCCACGCCCCATATACACATCGCCCGGTCCCCACGCCGAATATACACATCACCCAGTCCCCACGCCCCATATACACATCGCCCGGTCCCCACGCCCCATATACACATCGCCCGGTCCCCACGCCCCACATGCACATCGCCCGGTCCCCACGCCCCATATACACATCGCCCAGTCCCCACGCCCCATATACACATCGCCCGGTCCCCACGCCCCACATGCACATCGCCCGGTCCCCACGCCCCACATGCACATCGCCCGGTCCCCATGCCCCACATGCACATCGCCCAGTCCCCACGCCCCACATGCACATCGCCCGGTCCCCACGCGCCACATGCACATCGCCCGGTCCCCACGCCCCATATACACATCGCCCGGTCCCCACGCCCCACATGCACATCGCCCAGTCCCCACGCCCCATATACACATCGCCCGGTCCCCACACCCCACATGCACATCGCCCGGTCCCCACGCCCCACATGCACATCGCCCAGTCCCCATGCCCCACATGCACATCGCCCGGTCCCCACGCCCCATATACACATCGCCCAGTCCCCACGCCCCACATGCACATCGCCCGGTCCCCACGCCCCATATACACATCGCCCGGTCCCCACGCCCCACATGCACATCACCCGGTCCCCACGCCCCACATGCACATCGCCCGGTCCCCACGCCCACATGCACATCGCCCGGTCCCCACGCCCCACATGCACATCGCCCAGTCCCCACGCCCCATATACACATCGCCCAGTCCCCACGCCCCATATACACATCGCCCAGTCCCCACGCCCCATATACACATCGCCCGGTCCCCACGCCCCATATACACATCGCCCAGTCCCCACGCCGAATATACACATCACCCGGCCCCCACCGACCCAACTGTCATGCACTGTGGTGGCATCAGGTTATGGGGACGCTTCTCTCTAGATGACCTAATAACATCTTTTGGGTTTAAATATCACCTCTATGCTGACGACACACAAATATACTTTTCAACACCTGACCTTACACCTGCTATACAGACCAAAGTTTCTGAATGTCTCTCTGCTATATCATCCTGGATGGCCCTCCACCGCCTTAAACTCAACATGGCTAAAACAGAGCTCCTTATACTTCCCCCCAAACCTGGCCCTACTACCTCCTTCCACATTACTGTTGGAACTACGATCATTCACCCAGTAGCCCAAGCACGCTGCCTAGGGGTCACACTCGACTCCTCTCTCACATTCGCCCCTCACATTCAAAACATTTCTAAAACTTGTCGCTTTTTCCTCCGCAATATAACAAAGATACGCCCTTTCCTCTGTTGCTCGACTGCAAAACTCTGACTCAGGCCCTCATTCTCTCCCGTCTCGATTACTGTAACCTCCTGCTGTCCGGCCTTCCTGCCTCTCACCTGTCTCCCCTACAATCTATCCTAAACGCTGCTGCCAGAATCACTCTACTCTTTCCTACTGTAGATCCGTCTCAGCATCTCCCCTCATGAAATCCCTCTCCTGGCTTCCGATCAAATCCCGCATCTCACACTCCATTCTTCTCCTCACTTTTAAAGCTTTACACTCTTCTGCCCCTCCTTACATCTCAGCCCTAATTTCTCGGTATGCACCACCCCGACTCTTGCGTTCTGCTCAAGGATGTCTTCTCTCTACCCCCTTTGTATCTAAATCCCTCTCCCGCCTTAAACCTTTCTCACTGATTGCCCCACACCTCTGGAATGCCCTTCCCCTCAGTACCCGACTAGCACCCTCTCAACAAAGTATCCGGACGTTCCTCCTTCTCCTTCCGTACACCCCAAAACTGGAACAACCTACCAGAGACTCTCATATCCACCACCAGCTTAAGTTCTTTCAAATCTAAAGCTGTCTCACACTTTAATCTGGTCTGTAACTGTTTCATACGCTCATAATATATATTTTCTTTAACTGTGCATGCAATGTCTTGTATATAATGTATACCTTGTTCATTTATGTAACTGTATTTGTAACCATGTATTATTTTGTTTTACTCTGTGCCCAGGACATACTTGAAAACGAGAGGTAACTCTCAATGTATTACTTCCTGGTAAAATATTTTATAAATAAATAAATAAATCTATCCACCTTAAGACCCACCTTAAGACACACTTGCTTAAAGAAGCATATGAATAGCACTGTGGATATTCTGAACACGATACATAAAGCTTGGCCCCCTGCAGACGCACTTACCAGAACTCCCTCCTCCTGTCTCTGTACGTTCTCCCTACCTACCAATTAGATTGTAAGCTCCTCGGGGCAGGGACTCCTCTTCCTTAATGTTACGTTTATGTCTAAAGCACTTATTCCCATGATCTGTTATTTATATTATCTGTTATTTATTGGATTACCACATGTAATACTACTGTGAAGCGCTATGTACATTAATGGCGCTATATAAATAAAGACATACAATACAATACAATACAATGGGGATGCTTCTCTTCAGCTGGGACTGGGAAGCGTGTCAGGATAGCGGGGAGAATGTGTCAGGATAGAGGGGAGAATGTGTCAGGATAGAGGGGAGAATGTGTCAGGATAGAGGGGAGACTGGGTCAGGATAGCGGGGAGACTGAGTCAGGATAGAGGGGAGAATGTGTCAGGATAGAGGGGAGAATGTGTCAGGATAGAGGGGAGAATGTGTCAGGATAGAGGGGAGAATGTGTCAGGATAGAGGGGAGAATGTGTCAGGATAGAGGGGAGAATGTGTCAGGATAGAGGGGAGAATGTGTCAGGATAGAGGGGAGAATGTGTCAGGATAGTGTGTTCAGCCCAGTCTCTGACACGGGGGAGGAAAGTCACATTTCAGCGGGACAATGACCAGAAGCACAAAGCCAAAGTCGCACTGGGTGGGACACGAAGAGGGTGAATGTTACTAAGGCCCAGTCACAGTGAGGGGGGGGGGGGGGTAACAAGAAGAGGATGGGTGTTACTGAGCGGCCCAGTCACAGTGAGGGGGGGGGTAACAAGAAGAGGATGGGTGTTACTGAGGCCCAGTCACAGTGAGGGGGGGGGGGGGGTAACAAGAAGAGGGTGGGTGTTACTGAGGCCCAGTCACAGTGGGGTTGGGGGAGGGGGTAACAAGAAGAGGATGCGTGTTACTGAGGCCCAGTCACAGTGAGGGGGGGGGGGGGGTAACAAAAAGAGGATGGGTGTTACTGAGGCCCAGTCACAGTGAGGGGGGTGGGGGGTAACAAGAAGAGGATGGGTGTTACTGAGGCCCAGTCACAGTGAGGGGGGGGGGTAACAAGAAGAGGATGGGTGTTACTGAGGCCCAGTCACAGTGAGGGGGGGGGGTAACAAGAAGAGGATGGGTGTTACTGAGGCCCAGTCACAGTGAGGGGGGGGAGGTAACAAGAAGAGGATGGGTGTTACTGAGCGGCCCAGTCACAGTGAGGGGGGGGGGGGGGTAACAAGAAGAGGATGGGTGTTACTGAGGCCCAGTCACAGTGGGGGGGGGGGAGGATAACAAGAAGAGGATGGGTGTTACTGAGGCCCAGTCACAGTAAGGGGGGGGAGGTAACAAGAAGAGGATGGGTGTTACTGAGCGGCCCAGTCACAGTGAGGGGGGGGGGGGGGTAACAAGAAGAGGATGGGTGTTACTGAGGCCCAGTCACAGTGAGGGGGGGTGGGGTAACAAGAAGAGGATGGGTGTTACTGAGGCCCAGTCACAGTGAGGGGGGGGAGGTAACAAGAAGAGGATGGGTGTTACTGAGCGGCCCAGTCACAGTGAGGGGGGGGTGGGGTAACAAGAAGAGGATGGGTGTTACTGAGGCCCAGTCACAGTGAGGGGGGGGGGGTAAAAAGAAGAGGATGGGTGTTACTGAGGCCCAGTCACAGTGAGGGGGGGGGGGGGGGTAACAAGAAGAGGATGGGTGTTACTGAGGCCCAGTCACAGTGAGGGGGGGGGGTGTAACAAGAAGAGGATGGGTGTTACTGAGGCCCAGTCACAGTGAGGGGGGGGGGGGGGTAACAAGAAGAGGATGGGTGTTACTGAGGCCCAGTCACAGTGAGGGGGGGGGGGGTGTAACAAGAAGAGGATGGGTGTTACTGAGGCCCAGTCACAGTGAGGGGGGGGGAGTAACAAGAAGAGGGTGGGTGTTACTGAGACCCAGTCACAGTGAGGGGGGGGGGGGGTGTAACAAGAAGAGGATGGGTGTTACTGAGGCCCAGTCACAGTGAGGGGGGGGGAGTAACAAGAAGAGGGTGGGTGTTACTGAGGCCCAGTCACAGTGAGGGGGGGGGGTAACAAAAAGAGGATGGGTGTTACTGAGGCCCAGTCACAGTGAGGGGGGGGGGGTAACAAGAAGAGGATGGGTGTTACTGAGGTCCAGTCACAGTGAGGGGGGGGGGGGGTAACAAAAAGAGGATGGGTGTTACTGAGGCCCAGTCACAGTGAGGGGGGGGGTAACAAGAAGAGGATGGGTGTTACTGAGGTCCAGTCACAGTGAGGGGGGGGGGGGGGTAACAAGAAGAGGATGGGTGTTACTGAGGCCCAGTCACCAGTCACAGTGGGGTTGGGGGAGGGGGTAACAAGAAGAGGATGGGTGTTACTGAGGCCCAGTCACAGTGAGGGGGGGGGTAACAAAAAGAGGATGGGTGTTACTGAGGCCCAGTCACAGTGAGGGGGGGGGGGGGTAACAAGAAGAGGATGGGTGTTACTGAGGCCCAGTCACAGTGAGGGGGGGGGGGTAACAAGAAGAGGATGGGTGTTACTGAGGCCCAGTCACAGTGAGGGGGGGGGGGGGTAACAAGAAGAGGATGGGTGTTACTGAGGCCCAGTCACAGTGAGGGGGGGGGAGGTAACAAGAAGAGGATGGGTGTTACTGAGCGGCCCAGTCACAGTGAGGGGGGGGGGGGTAACAAGAAGAGGATGGGTGTTACTGAGGCCCAGTCACAGTGGGGGGGGGGGGGGGTAACAAGAAGAGGATGGGTGTTACTGAGGCCCAGTCACAGTGAGGGGGGGGTGGGGTAACAAGAAGAGGATGGGTGTTACTGAGGCCCAGTCACAGTGAGGGGGGGGAGGTAACAAGAAGAGGATGGGTGTTACTGAGGCCCAGTCACAGTGAGGGGGGGGGTAACAAGAAGAGGGTGGGTGTTACTGAGGCACAGTCACAGTGAGGGGGGGGGGGGTAACAAGAAGAGGGTGGGTGTTACTGAGCGGCCCAGTCACAGTGAGGGGGGGGTGGGGTAACAAGAAGAGGATGAAGAGGATGGGTGTTACTGAGGCCCAGTCACAGTGAGGGGGGGGGGGGTAAAAAGAAGAGGATGGGTGTTACTGAGGCCCAGTCACAGTGAGGGGGGGGGGGGGTAACAAGAAGAGGATGGGTGTTACTGAGGCCCAGTCACAGTGAGGGGGGGGGGGGGGGTGTAACAAGAAGAGGATGGGTGTTACTGAGGCCCAGTCACAGTGAGGGGGGGGGGGGGGTAACAAGAAGAGGATGGGTGTTACTGAGGCCCAGTCACATTGAGGGGGGGGGGGGTAACAAGAAGAGGGTGGGTGTTACTGAGGCCCAGTCACAGTGAGGGGGGGGGGGGGTAACAAGAAGAGGATGGGTGTTACTGAGGCCCAGTCACAGTGAGGGGGGGGGGGGGGGGTAACAAGAAGAGGGTGGGTGTTACTGAGGCCCAGTCACAGTGAGGGGGGGGGGGTAACAAGAAGAGGATGGGTGTAACTGAAGCCCAGTCACAGTGAGGGGGGGGGTAACAAGAAGAGGATGGGTGTTACTGAGGCCCAGTCACAGTGAGGGGGGGGGGGGTAACAAGAAGAGGATGGGTGTTACTGAGGCCCAGTCACAGTGAGGGGGGGGGGTAACAAGAAGAGGATGGGTGTTACTGAGGCCCAGTCACAGTGAGGGGGGGGGGAGTAACAAGAAGAGGGTGGGTGTTACTGAGGCCCAGTCACAGTGAGGGGGGGGGGGTGTAACAAGAAGAGGATGGGTGTTACTGAGGCCCAGTCACAGTGAGGGGGGGGGGGAGTAACAAGAAGAGGGTGGGTGTTACTGAGGCCCAGTCACAGTGAGGAGGGGGGGGGGTAACAAGAAGAGGATGGGTGTTACTGAGGTCCAGTCACAGTGAGGGGGGGGGGGTAACAAAAAGAGGATGGGTGTTACTGAGGCCCAGTCACAGTGAGGGGGGGGGGGGTAACAAGAAGAGGATGGGTGTTACTGAGGTCCAGTCACAGTGAGGGGGGGGGGGGTAACAAAAAGAGGATGGGTGTTACTGAGGCCCAGTCACAGTGAGGGGGGGGGGGGTAACAAGAAGAGGATGGGTGTTACTGAGGTCCAGTCACAGTGAGGGGGGGGGGGGTAACAAGAAGAGGATGGGTGTTACTGAGGCCCAGTCACAGTGAGGGGGGGGGTAACAACAAGAGGATGGGTGTTACTGAGGCCCAGTCACAGTGAGGGGGGGGCGTAACAAGAGGATGGGTGTTACTGAGGCCCAGTCACAGTGAGGGGGGGGAGGTAACAAGAAGAGGATGGGTGTTACTGAGGCCCAGTCACAGTGAGGGGGGGGGGTAACAAGAAGAGGATGGGTGTTACTGAGGCCCAGTCACAGTGGGGGGGGGGGGTGGGGTAACAAGAAGAGGATGGGTGTTACTGAGGCCCAGTCACAGTGAGGGGGGGGGTAAAAAGAAGAGGATGGGTGTTACTGAGCGGCCCAGTCACAGTGAGGGGGGGGGGGGGTAACAAGAAGAGGATGGGTGTTACTGAGGCCCAGTCACAGTGAGGGGGGGGGGGGGTAACAAGAAGAGGATGGGTGTTACTGAGGCCCAGTCACAGTGAGGGGGGGGTGGGGTAACAAGAAGAGGATGGGTGTTACTGAGGCCCAGTCACAGTGAGGGGGGGGGGGGTAACAAGAAGAGGATGGGTGTTACTGAGGCCCAGTCACAGTGAGGGGGGGGTGGGGTAACAAGAAGAGGATGGGTGTTACTGAGGCCCAGTCACAGTGAGGGGGGGGAGGTAACAAGAAGAGGATGGGTGTTACTGAGGCCCAGTCACAGTGAGGGGGGGGGGGGGGTAACAAGAAGAGGATGGGTGTTACTGAGGCCCAGTCACAGTGAGGGGGGGGGGGGTAACAAGAAGAGGGTGGGTGTTACTGAGGCCCAGTCACAGTGAGGGGGGGGGGGGTAACAAGAAGAGGGTGGGTGTTACTGAGCGGCCCAGTCACAGTGAGGGGGGGGGGTGGGGTAACAAGAAGAGGATGGGTGTTACTGAGGCCCAGTCACAGTGAGGGGGGGGGTAAAAAGAAGAGGATGGGTGTTACTGAGGCCCAGTCACAGTGAGGGGGGGGGGGGGTAACAAGAAGAGGATGGGTGTTACTGAGGCCCAGTCACAGTGGGGGGTGGGGGTAACAAGAAGAGGATGGGTGTTACTGAGGCCCAGTCACAGTGAGGGGGGGGGGGTAACAAGAAGAGGATGGGTGTTACTGAGGCCCAGTCACAGTGAGGGGGGGGGGGTAACAAGAAGAGGGTGGGTGTTACTGAGGCCCAGTCACAGTGAGGGGGGGGGGGGTAACAAGAAGAGGATGGGTGTAACTGAAGCCCAGTCACAGTGAGGGGGGGGGTAACAAGAAGAGGATGGGTGTTACTGAGGCCCAGTCACAGTGAGGGGGGGGGGTAACAAGGAGAGGATGGGTGTTACTGAGGCCCAGTCACAGTGAGGGGGGGGGGGGTAACAAGAAGAGGATGGGTGTTACTGAGGCCCAGTCACAGTGAGGGGGGGGGGGGTAACAAGAAGAGGATGGGTGTTACTGAGGCCCAGTCACAGTGAGGGGGGGGGGGTAACAAGAAGAGGATGGGTGTTACTGAGGCCCAGTCACAGTGAAGGGGGGGGGGGGTAACAAGAAGAGGATGGGTGTTACTGAGGCCCAGTCACAGTGAGGGGGGGGGGGGGGTAACAAGAAGAGGATGGGTGTTACTGAGGCCCAGTCACAGTGAGGGGGGGGGGGGAACAAGAAGAGTATGGGTGTTACTGAGGCCCAGTCACAGTGAAGTGGGGGGGGGGGGGGGGGTAACAAGAAGAGGATGGGTGTTACTGAGGCCCAGTCACAGTGAAGGGGGGGGGGTAACAAAAAGAGGATGGGTGTTACTGAGGCCCAGTCACAGTGAGGGGGGGGGGGGGGTAACAAGAAGAGGATGGTTGTTACTGAGGCCCAGTCACAGTGAGGGGGGGGGGGGGTAACAAGAAGAGGATGGGTGTTACTGAGGCCCAGTCACAGTGAGGGGGGGGGGGGGTAACAAAAAGAGGATGGGTGTTACTGAGGCCCAGTCACAGTGAGGGGGGGGGTAACAAGAAGAGGATGGGTGTTACTGAGGCCCAGTCACAGTGAGGGGGGGGGTAACAAGAAGAGGATGGGTGTTACTGAGGCCCAGTCACAGTGAGGGGGGGGTAACAAGAAGAGGATGGGTGTTACTGAGGCCCAGTCACCAGTCACAGTGGGGGGGGGAGGGGTAACAAGAAGAGGATGGGTGTTACTGAGCGGCCCAGTCACAGTGAGGGGGGGGTAACAAGAAGAGGATGGGTGTTACTGAGCGGCCCAGTCACAGGGGGGGGGGGGTAACAAGAAGAGGATGGGTGTTACTGAGGCCCAGTCACAGTGAGGGGGGGGGGGTAACAAGAAGAGGACGGGTGTTACTGATGCCCAGTCACAGTGAGGGGGGGGGGTAACAAGAAGAGGATGGGTGTTACTGAGGTCCAGTCACAGTGGGGGGGGGGGGGGGTAACAAGAAGAGGATGGGTGTTACTGAGCGGCCCAGTCACAGTGGGGGGGGGGGGTAACAAGAAGAGGATGGGTGTTACTGAGCGGCCCAGTCACAGTGGGGGAGGGGGGGGGGTAACAAGAGGGTGGGTATTACTGAGGCCCAGTCACAGTGGGGGGTGGAGGGGGGTAACAAGAAGAGGATGGGTGTTACCGAGCGGCCCAGTCACAGTGAGGGGGGTAACAAGAAGAGGATGGGTGTTACCGAGCGGCCCAGTCACAGTGAGGGGGGGGGGTAACAAGAAGAGGATGCGCGTTACTGAGCGGCCCAGTCACAGTGGGGGGTGGGGGGGTAACAAGAAGAGGATGGGTGTTACTGAGCGGCCCAGTCACAGTGAGGGGGGGGGGGGGTAACAAGAAGAGGATGGCTGTTACTGAGCGGCCCAGTCACAGTGAGGGGGGGGGTAACAAGAAGAGGATGGGTGTTACTGAGCGGCCCAGTCACAGTGAGGGGGGGGGGGGGTAACAAGAAGAGGATGGGTGTTACTGAGCGGCCCAGTCACAGTGGGGGGGGGGGGGTAACAAGAAGAGGATGGGTGTTACTGAGCGGCCCAGTCACAGTGAGGGGGGGGGTAACAAGAAGAGGGTGGGTGTTACTGGCTGGCCCAGTCACAGTGAGGGGGGGGGGGGTAACAAGAAGAGGATGGGTGTTACTGAGCGGCCCAGTCACAGTGAGGGGGGGGGGTAACAAGAAGAGGATGGGTGTTACTGAGCGGCCCAGTCACAGTGAGGGGGGGGGTAACAAGAAGAGGGTGGGTATTACTGAGCGGCCCAGTCACAGTGTGGGGGGGGGGGGTAACAAGAAGAGAATGGGTGGTACCGAGCGGCCCAGTCACAGTGAGGGGGGGGGGGTAACAAGAAGAGGGTGGGTGTTACTGAGCGGCCCAGTCACAGTGAGGGGGGGGGGGTAACAAGAAGAGAATGGGTGGTACCGAGCGGCCCAGTCACAGTGAGGGGGGGGGGGGTAACAAGAAGAGGGTGGGTGGTACCGAGCGGCCCAGTCACAGTGAGGGGGGGGGGTAACAAGAAGAGGGTGGGTGTTACTGAGCGGCCCAGTCACAGTGAGGGGGGGGGTAACAAGAAGAGAATGGGTGGTACCGAGCGGCCCAGTCACAGTGAGGGGGGGGGGGGTAACAAGAAGAGGATGGGTGGTACCGAGCGGCCCAGTCCTGACCTGAATCCAATGGAACATTTATGGTGAGACTTGAAGGTCGCCACCATCGACGATCCCCAACAACCTTATCAGAACTGGATCCATTTTCCCGGGAAGAATGGGCAAAAATGTCCCCATCCCGCTGTGCAAAGCTGGTAGGGACCGGTCAAAGAGACTCTGCAGTAATTGCTGCAAGAGAGGGGTCTACCAAGTACTGATTTAGGGGGCTGAATATTTATGCAACCAGTATCTTTCACTTTTCCCTCCCCTTCCTTTGCTGATATTTAGCCTCCTCCTGATATAAACAGGGTTCAGTTTAACCACTATCTGATATAATCCTGTGTGAGCGAACCAGACCGTGTTAAAAGCCTCCTGTATTGGGGACTGTATTGAGAATGGCAGAAATACATGGTTGTAACATACATACATGCTTGTAACATACATACATGCTTGTAACATACATACATGCTTAGCAGAAGCAGCTGTCTTTTTTTTCCACACGAAAGCCTAACATACATTGCATATGTGTTAGAAGTAAAATCTCTCTCACCTCCGGTAGCTTGTTTCTCTTCTGTGTGCCTGTGTGTTTGTGTGTTCATGTGCCTGTGTGTTTGTGTGTTCATGTGCCTGTGTGTTTGACACACCTGGCTGTGAGAATGCAGGAAGGGGAGTGTTGCTTGATTACACCCAGTTAATGTTTTCATTGTATATTGAAGTTGCACACTGTTATCTTTTGGCATTTTATGAATTATCTTGTTGTATTTTTACTATTCTATATTTATGTTGAAACATTTGAATATGTATAAATAAGATGAATTGATTTTTCTCTGTACAGTGTGGGGGTGATGCTCGCTATATAAAAAGCCACCACAACAAGCATTGCTAGTCAATCAAGTCCTGGGTCTTGCTGGTTTCAGCTCTAGTTGTGGGACTCAGCTGGTCAGGTCCTGGGTCTGGATGAGTTCAGCTCTAGCTGTGGGACTCAGCTGGTCAGGTCCTGGGTCTGGATGAGTTCAGCTCTAGCTGTGGGACTCAGCTGGTCAGGTCCTGGGTCTGGATGAGTTCAGCTCTAGCTGTGGGACTCAGCTGGTCAGGTTCTGGGTCTGGATGAGTTCAGCTCTAGCTGTGGGACTCAGCTGGTCCGGTTCTGGGGTTCAGCTCTAGCTGTGGGACTCAGCTGGTCATGTCCTGGGTCTGGATGAGTTCAGCGCTAGCTGTGGGACTCAGCTGGTCAGGTTCTGGGTCTGGATGAGTTCAGCTCTAGCTGTGGGACTCAGCTGGTCAGGTTCTGGGTCTGGATGAGTTCAGCTCTAGCTGTGGGACTCAGCTGGTCAGGTTCTGGGTCTGGATGAGTTCAGCTCTAGCTGTGGGACTCAGCTGGTCAGGTTCTGGGTCTGGATGAGTTCAGCTCTAGCTGTGGGACTCAGCTGGTCAGGTCCTGGGTCTGGATGAGTTCAGCTCTAGCTGTGGGACTCAGCTGGTCAGGTTCTGGGTCTGGATGAGTTCAGCTCTAGCTGTGGGACTCAGCTGGTCAGGTCCTGGGTCTGGACGAGTTCAGCTCTAGCTGTGGGACTCAGCTGGTCAGGTCCTGGGTCTGGATGAGTTCAGCTCTAGCTGTGGGACTCAGCTGGTCAGGTTCTGGGTCTGGATGAGTTCAGCTCTAGTTGTGGGACTCAGCTGGTCAGGTTCTGGGTCTGGATGAGTTCAGCTCTAGCTGTGGGACTCAGCTGGTCAGGTTCTGGGTCTGGATGAGTTCAGCTCTAGCTGTGGGACTCAGCTGGTCAGGTCCTGGGTCTGGATGAGTTCAGCTCTAGCTGTGGGACTCAGCTGGTCAGGTCCTGGGTCTGGATGAGTTCAGCTCTAGCTGTGGGACTCAGCTGGTCAGGTCCTGGGTCTGGATGAGTTCAGCTCTAGCTGTGGGACTCAGCTGGTCAGGTTCTGGGTCTGGATGAGTTCAGCTCTAGCTGTGGGACTCAGCTGGTCAGGTTCTGGGTCTGGATGAGTTCAGCTCTAGCTGTGGGACTCAGCTGGTCAGGTTCTGGGTCTGGATGAGTTCAGCTCTAGCTGTGGGACTCAGCTGGTCAGGTTCTGGGTCTGGATGAGTTCAGCTCTAGCTGTGGGACTCAGCTGGTCAGGTCCTGGGTCTGGATGAGTTCAGCTCTAGCTGTGGGACTCAGCTGGTCAGGTTCTGGGTCTGGATGAGTTCAGCTCTAGCTGTGGGACTCAGCTGGTCAGGTCCTGGGTCTGGATGAGTTCAGCGCTAGCTGTGGGACTCAGCTGGTCATGTCCTGGGGTTCAGCTCTAGCTGTGGGACTCAGCTGGTCCGGTTCTGGGTCTGGATGAGTTCAGCTCTAGCTGTGGGACTCAGCTGGTCAGGTTCTGGGTCTGGATGAGTTCAGCTCTAGCTGTGGGACTCAGCTGGTCAGGTCCTGGGTCTGGATGAGTTCAGCTCTAGCTGTGGGACTCAGCTGGTCAGGTCCTGGGTCTGGATGAGTTCAGCGCTAGCTGTGGGACTCAGCTGGTCATGTCCTGGGGTTCAGCTCTAGCTGTGGGACTCAGCTGGTCTGGTTCTGGGTCTGGATGAGTTCAGCTCTAGCTATGGGACTCAGCTGGTCAGGTCCTGGGTCTGGATGAGTTCAGCTCTAGCTGTGGCACAATTACAAAGAAATGTTTCTATTATGTGCAGCATTTATATTAAGTACCAATGTTATGCAAAGGGTTACATTAACCCCTGATACTAAGGACAGAAGCGGTTAGGAGATCGCATTTATTAACATGTAGCACACACAATACATGCAGCAGTGCGCTCTCGCTATGAGAGATACGTTTTTAGCAATGTTTTTATTAACAGTAATTAATCAATCAAGACCCAGCACCTATATATACTATGCACAATGGGCATCCGGCAGGAACCTGACGAAGCTTACTGCGAAACGCGTTGTTCCCTGCCGGAGCCCATTGAGAGAGGGACCCAGCCGACCGCAGGACATCCGGTGTAGATCCTCCCTTCCGGTTCCACTGCCGGACGCGCCAGTGAGAACACCAACGGAGGAAGGGATTTCGACGGATCAAACCTTGCGGCTGATGCTGGGCAAGAAAAGTTTCTTTTTAGTGTGAGTGTGTTCGTTATTTACTTTGTTTTTACACTGTGTATATCTATGCTTGTTTTCCATAAACTGTTACCATTAAAGACCTGTTTATTTTGCTAAATTCTGGTTTCTGTATACTTTGGTCTATGGGGACGGGGAAAGAGCCATTCACACACCACACCCACTGGGGATTGTTTGCTGAGAAGTACCTACATCACCTAAGCAGGCTGACATCACCCACTGAGGGAACAAACTCACATTAGGCCGTGTGAGTTTTTGTTTATTGTTACTCCACTATAGGAGTTTACATTCACCAACAACAGTCAGCGTTGAGGGTGAAGTCTCACACAAGCCCGTGTGAGTCATTGAAACTAATTGTTTACGTTTCATTTATTATATATCCAGTGGCAATCCACTATCACCCCACCCTTCTATTCCCCTCCTCCTCCCCCCTCCCCCCCCCTCGTTCCCTACACATGTGGATGTATGCACTAATACTGTGTTTTATTATCTTTTATTCCATCTTTTATTGAATTTCACTTCGTTCCATCAAACATCGTGAGGTCCATGAGTTTGCGCTGACCATCTCCATACTTCTATTGCAACGTTAAGAAGGACTCGGGGTTCCCTTCTTCAAGGTCAAGCAGCAGCCAAAAATCAACAACAAGGGCCAGTATACATTTTTCTATACTCTTTCACACGACAACACAATTTTTTACATCTTTTAATTTTTTTAAATATTTTAGGCGTTGAAACATCCTCTAGCCGCACATTTCAGGGAGCGCCCCAGTCCAAACATACACCTATAAATACCATACCACATTTCTCTTCTAGTTTGGGAACGCACTTACTGTATAACTTGCCTTCAAATATTTTCTGAACAAGCTCCTCAGCCCTACCACATGCAACACTTATCCCCAAAGATCTGACTCCAAAAGACAGTTCATGGTCCCAAGGCTCAACAAAGTATCCGGCCGCTCCTCCTTCTCATACTGTGCACCCCAAACCTGGAACAATCTACCGGAGACTTTCACAGCCACCACCAGTCTAAGTTCTTTCATAACTAAAGCTGTCTCACATTTTAATCTGGTCTGTAACTGTTACATACGCCTATAATATATATTATCTCTAACTGCGCATGCAATGTCTTGTATATATAATTTATGCCCTGTTTACTTATGTAACTATGTATTGTAACCATGTATTATTTGTCATCTTGTACTGTATGTCCTGGGCATAGAGTTGTGAAAACGAGAGGTAACTCTCAATGTATTACTTCCTGGTAAAACATTTGATAAATAAATTATCCGAAGGGTAGAAAAATAAAACATCT